>NW_027466515.1:652500-976180 GCF_050575085.1 Anarhichas minor
ACTCAGTCCAGGTAAGTGTGATGTGTTTGTGTGGAAGCTGATTGCTAAGTTCTGTTGTACTGGTCATCATGGCAGCACTCACTGCCTCAGCACACCACAGAGACACCAGAGGCCGAGGTTTGTGTCACTGCCACTCTCTCTCTCTCTCTCTCTCTCTCTCTCTCTCTCTCTCTCTCTCTCTCTCTCTCTCTCTCTCTCTGCCAGGGGCCAGTGTTGTGCCGACAGCTGGGGACTCTGACATGAAGCCAAGATGATTGCTCCTGTAAAAATATTTACTATACATACAAACAACCACCTCCCCCACACACTCATAAACACTGACCATATGACCCCCCCCCCCCCCCCCCACACACACACACAGAGTCCTAGCTGTTACAGCAGATGTGTCAAGTCAGTCCTCATTGTCAGATGAAGGAAGATTAAAGCAACACACAGAGAGATGACCACAGTAAAGGTAGATAGAAGTGATGGAAGAAGTACTCAGATCTTTTAAGTAAAAGTACTAATACCACACTGTAATAAATACTCTATTACAAGTAAAAGTCCTGCACTGAAAATGATACTTAAGTATAAAAGTATTATAAGTAAAATGTAAAGTAAATATACTGGTTATTATTTTCATTATCGATTAATCTGCTGGTTGTTATCTCGATCCATTTATTCTACATTACAGGTACAATTAAACAAAAGTCAAAGTGAATCCTTCAAATGTCTTGTTTTGGCCAAAACAAATGTCGAACCTCATAATAATTAATTTATTGTAATTTAAGACAAAGAAAAAGCAGCAATTTGTCTACTTGTACTGTGCAAAAACAATAAATGTAATCTTATTCTGAGGTTCAGCTATTATCATTGAACACTACTAAGGGACTGCTAACAGGAAGGTCAACTGTTATGTAACCGGATCTGGACCTGAACACACATCAAACTTTAGCAGATATCAGCAGTGAGCCTGTACAGCTCCGGTAAAACCAGCGGTCAGCCGTAACCTGCACTGCCTAAAGCAAACCAAACCTTGTCACACAGTAATGGAGTGCATTAGCGTTGGGTCGATTTCCAGCTTTGGCTGTCTCGTCCGTTGTACGAGCTTAAACCAGTTTGACTTTATGCAAACCGGCTGAACTGTTACTCAAAGGATAACATTTTTACACAGCAGCCCAAACCCTTAAGCATTTATAAGTTTATATTAATACTGCAAAGCTTCCATTCAAACCGCTGACAGTTAGTTTGGTCACATATAAAAGCCGAGTAGGCGGGATGATGCCACAGCTGGTATCAGTGTCAAACTCAGCTTGCAGGGCTGTGGCTATTTCCTGGAGGCAGTACATAAAGTACAGGACAGTCTATTCCTTCTCCAGCATTACAGAGGAGCTTTTTCAGCTTTTTCTTTTTTTCAGTAGCTCCTCCGAGTGACAGAACAAATGTGCTTCATATAAAATCATTTCACAAGCTCTGAAATGTATTTTTGCACAGAGAGAGGACTGTGGATTTTGTCCACCATCACTTACAGTGAATGCACATTAGGAAGGGATCTCTTCAGGAGTGATTACAACGTGATAAATGTTTCAATGTTCATCTGGGAACGTGACTGATTGTGAACCTATCCTGTAGGTATGTGTTACCACATTTAATATGAATGCATGTGTACTCAATATGCTTGTAAAAACAGTAGCAACACAAAGCACAACAACGATAAATAATTTGAGAGTTCACTCACTTACAGGACCGGCATTTTCTGGAGCATTCAACCGCATCTCACAGCCTCCCTCAGCAGGGAGTTTGCTCAGTTGCAATGGAGACGGTTCAGTTGTCATCCCATGATCCGATATCCTCAACAAGAAAATAAGATGCTGAATAAACTTTATCAAAGGATATATAGTGATCCGACACTTTTGGTTCCTCACCTATAATATCAGTCAACTTAGACACACACACACACACACACACACACACACACACACGTGCACATACAGTGTATTAGGAGTGTGTGTACATCCCAATTCTTCTATTCAATTTGTGTTTATATGTCTGCGTCTGCTGTTTGTGGGTGTCCAAGTGAGTGTGTGACTAAGTGCATGTGTTCACGTGCCTTGTGTGTGTGCGTGTGTGCGTGTGTGTTCACACTACAGTATGTGCCTCACTGTGTGTCTGTGTGTGGGTTTACACTTGGATGAGCCTTCTGTTCGGCGTGCAGTCGCTCTCAGTGAGCTGGGTTTTTAGGTCGCAGTGTTCTTTCTACCGCAGCCGCACAGACACACACACACACACACACACACACACACACACACACACACAGGGGAAGATGTTGGGCGCTATTAGGTGCCGGGCTGCCGAGTTTGGGTGGGTGGGGGTGGTGGTGTGTGTGTACGTGTGTGTGTGTGTATGTATGTGTGTGTTTAGGGGGTCCCAGAGGTCTTGTCATGCATACAGGCACAGAGCCAAGCTGAGAGGCTGTGTGTGTGTGTGTGTGTGTGTGTGTGTGTGTGTGTGTGTGATGCTGGAGGCTTTAAAGCCTCCACTGCTGTGTAACATGTCGACTCTTTTTAGTAATGTCATCCAACACACACATATATACACACACACACACACACACATATATATATACACACGCACACACACACACACACACAACATGCTGAACTTACGTTAGCATGACCCTTACAGACACACATATATACACACACACACACACACACACACACTCTGTAAGTGAAACAATAGGCAGTGAAGATTCGCTGACTTGATGTGACTCGACAGCAGCAGCGTACAGTCTCAGATGCATTAAGACTACAGGACGTATATTAGATACATTACGGTCTTCAGGTTCATATTCGTCATCGCTATATACTAACCTACTTATATCCCATGTCACACATTGTATTCAGCCACGTGTGTCTTTATCATAAACGTTTCACATTTAGTGATGTAAGTCGGCCATGTTGGAGGTCTGAGAGCTGAGAGTGTTATAAACATATGTATATATATTTTCTTTTGTTTTAAGTGCGTTATCTGCATAAGAAACACAAAAGCACAGTCCTTAAAATATACTTCTACCGTGGCTGAGATTGGAAAACTATAATATAATTCAATTTAAAGTCTTGAAGACTCTCTGACAGCAGCCATTTAGCTTAGCTTGAAATGAGCCTTGGATGAGCCTTCTGTTCGGCGGGCAGTCGCTCTCATGCCTTTCACATAAAAGTGACTCAAGTGCTTAATAGGACTCGAGACCAACATGCAACATTGACAGACACCAGTTGACATGCAACCACATGAGACTCCAAAAAGATACAGTCTGTCAGCATTAAAAAACATGATACGTGTTCATTAGTGAGCTTTAAAGGTGCTGCTAGGAGGAAATTGTTAGACTATTCAATGTATCCTGTCTAAATGCTAAGCTAAATGAGCCAGCTGCTGGTTGTAGCTTTATATTTAACGTACAAACATGAGAGCTGGTTTGATCTTTCTCAAAATATTTGGTCCGAACGAGTTGAATTACCTTTGTGCCTTTTTCTCTAAAAATGACTCAGTCTGTGAGATGAACAGGTAACATTTGCAGGACCTTCCCTTGATGAGGTGCATGTCTTAACGAGGCCTTGTTTGGAGGTAAAACTGAAAGTGACGCACCTGACATATCGCTTCTAAACTGTGTGTACAACTATGGTTAATGTACTGTATAGGTCCAACGTTTTAGTTTGATGTCTTTAACACATTTTAACCATCATCTATAAAAATGCATCTCTCCTCCTCTTAGTATTTGCTTTTGTCAAAAGTGAAAATGTCACACATTCGTTTAGGACTGATCAGTACAATTGTATGTATGTAAGTGTGTTTGTGTGTGTGTGTGTTGCCAACTCTAGTTACCAAATTGACCTTAATGAAAATACACAGGAGCAGTGGGCCGCTACAATACACACAGACCTGGAGGGTGGGCAACAACCGACACACACAGTCAAAACACACACACACATACACACACACACACACACACACACACACACACACACACACACAGCGGAGTGTTGGCCAGCGGCAATGTTTGAGAGAAAAAGCAAAAGAACATTTGTCCGGTCAGTTGATGTCTGACTCGTCAGAGTCCAAACAAGACACAGGATGCCTGTGTGTGTGTGTGTGTGTGTGTGTGTGTGTGTGTTAGAGTGGGATGGAGGGTGCTTATCTTTTTAATATAAACAAATCTTTAGCCCAGTCAAAACCAGTTTATTTGTGTAGCTCAGTCAGTATCATATAGAAAGCCTGTGCAGGTCAAGCGTATCCCAAAGCGTATCCCAAATAAAAAAAAACTCCGAAATAAACAGTTTTTATCTGGCACCACATATATGGGAAAGACACCATGAATTGTCAGGAATTAATGTTACAAAAATGATTCAGATGGTTGTTTTCTGATCCGCTACTGAGATGTTGAAAGGTTTGGTTATGTTTTGGCACAAAAACTATGTGGTAACGTTCAGGGAAAGATTACCGTCACGATTAAAAGAAACAAATGTTCACTGTTGGTAAAATACGGGATGCAAACAGGTCGGTCTCTTATCAAAGCGACACGCTTTGATGATTGGATCATCCAGCTTAACCTTCTTCCATCTTCCCTTCTGAGACAGCCAAGTCATAAAAACACAAGAGGTTCTCATCTGAGAACACTAAACATAAGTTTGGCATTTTAACAATAAATGCATTTTGTTTGAGAGGAAAGTCTCAAAGTTTTTGTGTTTGGTTGTGATCTGGTAATTCACTCCATGTGGCTGTTAATTCCTCACAGAAACTATTGATACGTAATTAGTTTGATTTAATGTGAATGCAAGCCTCTTAAAGGAATTCCTCACCCCATAAATGACCACAAACCTTACTGTTTAAAACGCTTGTGTCGGTTGAAGTGGTTTAAAAAGTAAGGTTTTAGAGAAGATACATTTGTTTGGGAAGTAGTGTGTGTGAGACGAAGCCAAGTCTTGTGGACTTGATGAATTGTGGATTTGGACAGACCCCGACACTTGCAGACTTCTCTGGAACATGATGAACCTGGTGGATTAACCCATTGAGTTCCTATCACTTGGGCAAGTTGGGCATCCCTCTCCATCTCCCAGCGCTTGATTTGACTTCACGGTAGTTCCTCTGTGCTTTCATTCAGCCATCACTCTAACAGATAAAGGCAGCAATATTACGTAAGCACCATTTGAACGGGATTAAAATTACAGAAAATATTCACTGTGCTCCTCTGTAATTTAACTCATCGTTCCAGACGACATTCATGAAATTACAGGATGTGAATTGTAATAGATGTAGAAGTTCAGCAGGACAAAACCAACAGACAGTATCAGCTCCTACCTGTAGCTGAGGTCATGAGAGATAACGTAAGTCCTGTGCAAATTGTCAATTTGGTGTCGTAATTGTTTTCTTCACCAGTTTATTTTTTTCTGCGTCTTTCCTTGTTGAGAGTTATGGAGGCTGCGTTGGCAATTACAAATCAAAGTTTTGGCAGCAACTTTGGTACAAACAATATTTTTTAATACAAGCTGATGTTACGCAGAGCCTTGACATCATACTCGAGGGACAATGTCAGCAAATTCGAGTAAAGTACAGACTTTTAATTTAATTTTGTGGACTTAAGTTTATTTATTTTTATATCCATTTCAAACAATCATATTTAAACTTCACCTCTTGACCTCTCAGCCCATTGGCGTTGTTAAAACCATCAACTTTTAAAGTTATTCAGCACTTACTCAAGAGGCATGTTTTGAATACTCTGAGTGTACCTCACGCGCAGAAAATACTAAATTCTATAGTTTCTAAACTTGAGGTCATATAGGATAGGAAATAGACAAATTGTTAAAAAAAGTTAATATTAGACGTCTTTTCTTCTTCGTCGTCCACCTTCTGACGTCCAAACAACTGCCGTCCCCTACGTCACCTCCCCACCCCCGACCTCAGTCACAGGAGCCTCAAGCCTTAAGTTAAATCCTGCAGCTAAATCCTGAGCTTCGGGTTTAAGAAGCTGAAGCAGCGCTGAGCAGCAGGGTCTCGGGAGCACAGCTGTTTGTCCCTCAGCTCCTGCTGCACCTCATGAATAAGTTGGATGCTGTTCCCGCCTCACACCGATCGCAGTGTGGAGCATAATTCATCACGTCCATAATCCATATGTCAGAGGAGGCTCCGGTGCTTCACACAACCGCTTAGCTGGAGTTTGACCGTGTGAATACTTCAGTGTACAAACTATGGGCAGAAAGAGACAAATAGCAAAATGTTCAGTTTTGTGAGTCCTGATGGTGAAAGAAATGTGTAAAGACCTAGAAATAGTTTGCAGAAGGAATCCCAGAATTCAGGCAGACTAGAGAGACTTGGACCAATCCTGGAGTTCGTTTGCAGAAATTCTATAAAATGTGACAAATTCCATTCAATCAGTCAATCAAACAAATGTGTTCGTCTATTGAGACCCAATGTTCAAACCCACACACCTTTCTTTTAGGTTCTAGTAGAGATTCTCATGTTTAGTAATCTGAATGTCATCCCACATAAGTTACGCTGCAGTATTGACGTTTTTTGTGTTCGTTTCGTGGTGCGTCACTGAGTGACAAGCTAATGTGACTGCAGGCTGTTGCACTTTACAAAGTCAGCTTCCTCACATAACTTCTCAGGTGGTTTGGTGTGATTATCTGTTTAGCTTGGCTCACTACTTTCTGTATTTTGTGTAAGCGAAGAGAACAATAGCCTACAGCAGCCTTCAGTGTCAACAAGTCATTTAATGACATGTGTCTGATGGAAAGAGCATTTCTGGAACGCCCCACACATTTCAGGACCTATTGTCGTCATACAAAATAATAATGCTCAGCTTGAGAGATTGAGTCCTACCTGTCTTCATGGTTCTGTGTTTTGATTGTTCTGTTACTATCTCTGTTCTTTCTTTATGCTTTTGTGGTTCTGTGTTTCTATTTTTGACCTTTTATTATATATTCAGGGTTCTGTGTTTGTATCTTTGTTTTGTTTTGATCGTTCTGTTTCTATCTCTGATCTTTCTTTATGTTTGTAGGGTTCTGTGTTCCTATCTCTGTTCTGTTTTGATCGTTTTGTTTCTATCTCCGTGTTTTCCAGCAGAGCGGCTCTGGCTCTCCCTTCTCCCTCCCCTCAGCTGAACTCTATTTGAACTGTAACTTGAACCCTGGATGAACTTCGCTAAACTGACCCATTAATCCACTTTGGGTGTAAAGCAGGCTGAACGCTGGCGCATGAGGAACACCTCGAGTCGGTTCAGAGTAAACAGCAGCAGAAACACCGGCTAATCACAGAACATGTGCATGTCAGCCAACTGCACACAAATAGAGAGCAAAGTGAATAAGAAGAAGAGGAATGGGCAGAGAGCTGCAGAATAACAACAGATGAATGAACAGCTAATACACACAAGAGCTCATTTAGAATCTGTATTTTATCCGTTTCTCAAGCAAAATAATGACACTTGAAATGTTATTAATATTTTTTTCTTAATTATCAGTCAATGAATATCAGGGATTCATTTCAGAAAACCACTTGTATTAATAATCAGTGCAATCCAGTAAAAGATGACTTTGCTGGAACACACACTAACAGGAATGTTTGAAATCCTAATTATCACTTTATATGTATAATATATGTATATCTGAATATTTACGGATTGAGTCAGCGACTGTATATATAATTGATCTTTTTGTTAAAATGGACAATTTGTGTATATTTTGTGCAAAGCTGAATGAACAGCCAGGAGGCAAACAGAGGGTAAAGTGTGTGTGTGTGTGTGTGTGTGTGTGTGTGTGTGTGTGTGTGTTTTAATCTTCCGCCTGGTTAACTGGATGATGCGGTGTGAAATATGTGTCATGACACACAAACACAAAATGATGGTTTGGTAAATATCTGCAGCTGGACAATGAATCCCTGACTCACTGTCATATTGTATGGATTAAATATATAAGAGGCATCGTTGGTGATAGATATTTTTAACAGCCAGGCTAATTGCTTCCAGGCTTTCTGCTAAGCTAGGCTAACCATATCTTGACTACAGCTGCATGTATCTCAACAAAAAACATGCCATAGTTTAAAATGAACAGTTAGCTATGTTTCCACAATGACCATGACCCTGGTAAGATTAACACGGCAGCAGGTTCCCTTTACACATCCAGGACTGACCACATGCTGCCACATGCTGCATATTGCAAATCATAGAATACACTGTCTTAAAATGCTTACACATGCATGCACAAACAAACATTAAATGCACGTGCATAAACAAAAACAAACTCTTGCATGCACTCACAAACCTGGCACTGACAACCGCACACAAACACACTCACAATGTAGTTTTCCAATGTAGGTCAGTGTGTGAGCATCCCAAACACATCAGAGAGAGAGAGAGAGAGAGAGAGAGAGAGAGAGAGAGAAGGGGGTGGAGAAGGAGGGAGGGAGAAGGAGGGAGGGAGGAGGCAGAGGAAAGTAAAACATCCCAGAATGAATCAACCGAATGTTTTGATTTGTAACGGACGCTTTGTTGTCTCTCTGCCTCGTGGCAACATGGGTGCTCTGAAGCTGTGCCAACCAGGCCTGCCTTCGTCGTCCTCCTCCTCTCTGCCCTACTGTCCCCCGCCTCGTTCTCTCAATGACGAGTGTGCACGTGTTTCCTTGCACTGTAGCGTGTGTGTGTGTGTGTGCATGGTAAAGCCTTGCGGGGATTGCATGTATTCATGTACTTGTACAAATATTCTGTGTGTAGATGTGTGTTGTTGTATGGGAGGAGCAATGTGTGTGTGTGTGTGTTGAGTGGTTTTACTCTAACGCCTGGTGCTATTAATAGCTGTGAACTTCGGATGACCCCAAAGCTGCTGGCTAGTCAGCCTAATTTAGTTTGGCGTCTCTCGGTGTAACGGCTCAGGCTGTAATAATATCGCCAACATGGAGGACCAGGACCCATCTCCTCCCTGCACTGTACTCTCCAGAGGGAGTTACCGCGGTACAGTACGACCGCCTCGCTCTTAACATGCTTTGACAGGAAGTAAGTCCCCATCCACTGTCCTCCTTTCTCCACTGAGACTGCCTCCTCCTCCTCCTAAAACAGTTTAGTTTAAACTTTAAACCATTTCGAGCTGGATCATGTCATGCCCATAAGCGAATATGATACAGTTCGCCGATGATGCTGTCATATCTGTCACAGCTTGTTTAAAACTTTGGCGGATGACAGACCAGCATAGGTACCTGAAAAGGAAACAAAATCAGGTTGAGAGGAATTTTTCAAATAGAGAGCGTCCTGGAAATCCAGTAGGTGACGACAGCCGCGGCTTCGACCGCATAACTTTCAAAACTGCGATGACAGAGGTCAATGAAAGACCCGGCGCAGAGGTCAAAGATATGGCTGTCGAGTTGGGGCGGCAGCTCATGCTTGAAAAACAACGTTGCTGATGCTTCATACTGACTGACAGGCTGTCAGATCCCATCATAGTTTCCAACAAACTATTGATGAATTACTTGACATAAATTTCCTGGTTCACGAAACAGTGAACAGGCCTCTAAATCCCTCGAACAATACTCCAGATTTCTATGATTTTGTGATTACACACACCAGACGTATGATCAGAATAACGCTCTTCATAATGTTTTGCAGATAAATGTTTAACTAAAAGCAGAATCGAGATCTCATGAAATGGGATTAAAGTGAAACTCATCTATCAGCTGTAACACTTCATTCAAACTCAAGAACCAGCGGTAATGTATGCAAGCAATCAGCGCAAAGTCGCAGTATAATACCCTTCATACAATCTTGTCAAAAACAAAATTAAACTCACGAAGCTGTTTGCCTGCATAGCAGCGGCTGAGTTGCTACAGCGTACTGGTAGCTCCATCAGCTGTTAGCCAAACACACCGCCCATTCCGTTGGCGCAAAGTAGCGGTTTGGGGGGAGGGTCGGCGATTCCCTCAGCTGTGTTATCACTACCATCAGCAGGCAGTCAATGGGAACAGGCAATAAAAGGTGTTTTAAAAAACGTGTAAGTCACTGCAACCACAAGAGGTCCTTGACCCTGCAGCCATAACTGGGCACCCAAAATATTATGCAGTTTGCTGGAGATTAGCCGTGGACAGACACAGAGGTGCACACTCACTCACTCACTCACTCATACAATAATGAATGCACATGGACACACATGCGACCAATTGCATGATCTTCCTGGCGTAGATATTTATAACTATGTTTCTTTAAGCCAAATAAATGAACACATATCAGTCCTCAGGAGGTACGTTCTACTGAACATGATGTGCATGCAGTTTGCTGGACGATTTCATACGAGCTGACAAAACATAGCCAGGCTGCAAAAAATGAAAGAACCAGCTGGCCTCAGTGGGAACTGAATCTGTAATCCTGCCGGCGTATGCCTCGCCCTTCCCATTTAGCTCCACGTACACATGTAGCCCTCGATGTACATATGTGCATGTGGTTGTGTCATCATTATTTTATATGGAGATGAATGATTTATTGACATTACACTGCACACACACACACACATAATGAATGCCTTACTGGTTTTAAGACGTTTACCGCACAAATTTAAATTAGTAATCTGTAAAACTGAAATCTATGTCTTATGTGTGTTTTATTTCATTGGAAATATTGCAAACCTTGATGCAGCCATAAAGCTGTGAAGTTTATCATCTGATACTGGAGCTGCAAAATCATTGAAAGATCTACTTTCTGAACCCAGTTTTCACTTGGTACAAACATGTGATCTGTGTCTGGATATCTTATCTGGATATATACTCTTTCTCTGTGCCATAGAGGTCCATTGTTGTCCAGAAACTATTAAAAGACATCAATGAGCCACTCCTTCGTTACCATAAACACACACACTGTAGTTTATTTTGACTCAATCCCACACACATAGTCCTGCTGCCACAAATACTTATAGAGCACCAAATGTAGATTAATCCGCCGCTGAAAATAGTCCCCAAGAAATGTACTATTTCCTTCTGTTTGTTTGATAAGAACTACAGTGACCAGCTGTTTTAGGACATTACTAAAAACTTTTTTTTTTTTTACAATTAAACTATAAATTAAACTGTATTCGCGTTGTTCTAAGTAAAAGTCATGAGAAGTGTTGCGTCTCAAAAAGCATGTGTTCTGATTCAGCTATCATGACATTGTATTGTGGTATTATGTATAAATAAGAACGCAACAGTTTGACGATGCAAAATCATCATCCTCATCATGTGGCTGCAGCTTTGGACACAAGCAAGAAGAACGAGAGAAAGGAGGAAGAGAAGAAAAACAACTAAACGCTAAGAAGTCTGTCATTTGAAAAGGAGAGCACCTGGAGCTTTAAATCTCCTTCCTCCAGTCTTCTCTCCTTGATGACTCAATCGGATTTAACAGGTGAAATCGACATGAGACCAGACCTTCGATGTCATTCACCACTTCCTAGAAAACAGGAGTTGGTCCTGAAGTTTGGATCGCTCGCTGTAGGCTGTGAGAGGGAGTAATGTAAAAAGAAAGCTGGGAGGTTGCGTCAGGTTTTCTGTCCCCCTTCTCAATGGAGCGCTCGTGACAGTGAACGAGGAGTCAGCCAAGTTCATGTTTTGTGAGACCAGACTCATGATAATCTAACTCTTAAAAGCTGCTCATAAATACTTTTGCTGTTTTGGCAACAGTTGTGTAATCTGTGCAGCTGGTGGCGAGTTCGGCCAGCGGAAAAACTGACACGGACACTGAAAGCGTCTGACCGAGGAGATGAAGCAGGGAAACAGCACAGTGGAGAAGCAGAGTTCTGGAAAGTTCTTCTGTCACAACAGGATTGCAAGAATTTAAGAAACCGTTTGATTTGTTAGCCACCAGGAGACCTATCATTACAAGAGCGTGTTGTAGCTCAAAGCCGCAGAACCTTTTATCGGGAGCTCTCACACTTGTCCCAAAGATACAAAGGTTACCAACATGGATAACAAAGAAAAGGAGCAAATCATAACCGGCACAACTTGCAATGCAGCGTCATCGAGCCGTCGTTGACAACATGTTCTGATGGATTACTTTTTAACGTTGTCCATCATTTCCGAGTGCAGATAACATTTACTCAGTTTATCCAGATTATGTAAACCTCTTCATTTGGATGTTAAAACTTAAAGTGAGAGCATCTGACATGTCAATAATAATCCCTCACTGCTCAGGGAA
Organism: Anarhichas minor; assembly: GCF_050575085.1. Lineage (NCBI taxonomy): Eukaryota > Metazoa > Chordata > Actinopteri > Perciformes > Anarhichadidae > Anarhichas > Anarhichas minor. The sequence goes on from NW_027466515.1 coordinate 664,676, forward strand.
AAATCTAACTGTACTGTTTTGAATCAATGTGTGTGTTTGTGTTAGCCTGTGTCTTCGTGCTTGTGAACGCAGCCCAAACAGAGCCTTTGTTGGAGGTTCAGATCCAGTTAAACAGAAACACCATCTGGTACCAAAACACAGCAGAGATTTAATACGGCAGATTGGAGGAGGAAGACCGGTGTGTGTGTGTGTGGGGGGGGGGAGGGGGGTAATCTGGATTTCAGCTCTGTTGTCATACAAAATCTGCAGTGAGTGTAAACAAACGATCACAGAGCTCAGTGTGTGTGACTGAATGCAGCTTGTAAAATCTGTTATCTCAAAAATCCAAAATGAATATTTACATGTCGATTTAATGTATTTGAATTTCAACTAATGAATTAACTGACTGATCACTTGGTCCTTTAAAGTTGTGTTGTTGTTTTTCATGCTCAGTTGTGTCTTCTATTCTGCGTTACAGTTTGAAGCTATAATTTCTAGGATGAATAAATGGAGATCATTTGGACTTCTCTGTTTTATAGAATATTCAGAGCGGTGATAACTCTATAAACTGTATTTTAAAAGGTTGGGGGGGGGGGGTGAATTTGAATGTTACTCACCGTTTACATTATATTAAGGCTTAAAGTTATGCATACTTGAAGGCGTGGCCGCTTTGAGTGACAGGCGGGTGCCGTACCAGGTCGCTAGCTTGCTAGCTAGGAGTTAGGATGTGTATTCACTGCCAAGATGGCGACGGATGGAGCCCCCATGGATGGATACAGCGTTCCATTTCATTCCTAATTACTCAGCTCTTCCGTTGATCTTCTTCATCCATGGGGCCCATAGAACAAGTGCACTAGCGTTTCCTTTAACCCCACCTCCAAGCTCTCTGTCCAGCCTCGTTCTAATTCACATGAACGGAGGAAGGATAATAACTATTAGTGCATTTTACAACCTTTGAGACCTAATGGTTTAAATGAGGGTTGTTCAAGTTCACGTATACTGGGAAGTTGATTTACATCAAAAACTATTATCATCCCATACAGAAGTCTCTTTCCCAATGTAAGTCCATGGGAAAAAGTATTTTTTGGCCCGCTGCACCTTACTACAGTGCTGCACCTTAAAACTGAGCTGCCCGTTAATGCTGGCGTACTTGTAGGCCAGCTAGCAGGCTCTGGCACGTCAAAGAATACGCCCAACATGTCAAACTAAAGATCTGATTGGTTGAGGACTATGACAATCAACAATATCGTCCCCATTCACTTAAACTGCACAGGGATTCACTTGTGAGTCTGCAGGCCTCGGGCCTCTCTTCTTACCAGAGACACAGAGGTGAGATCTGATTGGATAAAAGCTCTACTTAAAACAAGCTGCACTGGAAGCAGAGCAACTGAGGAAGACATTAGCTGTGCAATGAGAAAATAAGATAATGGGAAAAATATTTTTATAAATTATAATACATGTAGTGTATTTAAGAAAAAATACTAAATTATAAAATAGCTATCACTTTGTGATTCTGTTTAGGCCAGCAGAGAAGGCCTTGCTGGCCCTGACGGCCCACCACTGCAGAGACGACGTCTATAGTTTATACAATTTATGATCAAGACCTGTTTTTAAGGAGGGGTCTCTCTGTCAAAGACCTCTTATTAGGCTATTTAAGTTTGTGGCTTAGGCCATATGTCATATTTTCCATAATGAATGACACACATCAAACATGGAGCCACGTAGAGAAACTGTACACTGTGCACAGTGTGTGAGGACAGAGGAGATTAACAGGGGCCCAACAGATCCATGTTGATGGATGCAAGTGTGAAACATTATATTACTGTATAACAACAGAACTAAATGTGGAAATACATGAATTGTTAACACTTAATATACAATCAGTCTCTGAATTAGTACAAGCACAACAACACTTGCAGCCGGCAGACACACACATACATACACATACACACTCTCTCTCTCTCTCCAAACACCTGCAATCACCTGCTGTTAGCTGGACGAGCTCGCTCCACAGTGGTCGTGCTCCATTTTGGGTCACTCAACGCGCTCGGGCAGAGCTGGAGCCTTTGTTACCTGTCGGGGTGAAATAATAGTGATTATAATGTGCATTGCAGTTGAAAAAGCGATAGAACTGATTCTCAATGAGCTGGCAACATGAAGCACGTGCTGCTGATGAGGGCCCTGCAGCCTCTACTTTTATTTTTATTTCTGAAATTTCAAGGATTAATATTGACCTCTGTACTTCCCGCAGACAGCAGCCTGAGTCATCTTTTTTTTATCTACCAAAAATAACACGACAGCAAGTTGTTTTGACAAAGTCGCAGGACTGCAGTTTATATAGGTTTTAAAAGAAAATGAAAGACTTTTTAAAACGTTAAATCACAAAGTCAACCAGAATATATATACATATAATTCTGGTGGACATCGACGAATTACCAGTGTAATTTGTGTGATACTGTAAAACATTAAAATTCCAAATTCCCAGAAACAATACAGAGGACATACCTCGATATCTTCAATGGCAGCTATAGAACGTCTTGGGGGTTTGACTCAGTATTAACGGAATTTAAGGGACATTAAGTTGGGAAATCTGTTTTAAAACGTTTAATAAACAATATGTATTATTATTAATATTATCATTATTATTATTGTATTTTATAACATTATTAGCAGTCTGATTAAAGACACACCAGTCAGAAAATAAACAGGCTTTTATGATCTGCAGTACTGACTGCTACCAAAAGGAGGCACTCTGGTTACAGCGTCTGACCTGCCGCCTCTGGGCTCTGTGTGTGTGTGTGTGTGTGTGTGTGTGTGTGCGTGTGTGTTTCCAGAATGATTTTTATCAGTAAACAATAGCGGCGCGCTCAGCGCTTCACCCTGCCTCCTCCTCCTCTCCCCTTACCCCAAAACACACACATGAGCGCACACCGACCGTGCACGAGCTGTGTTTGCCGACATGAATTCAAACTATTACTGTCGTTGAGAAAACAAAGCCGAGGAGGCTGACTGCCCTCGCCGTCTGTGCGCTTTTACGCACATGCACATGCGCGCACACGCAGACGTGCGCTTTTACGCACAAGCTCTGAAGGGGATTTTACGCACACATGCACAGAGAGGAGGGTGCATGACGTTCGGTACAATTACATGAACAAATTTAGGGGGAGGTGCACGCGCGTAAATACCGAAAGAGACAGATTAAAGAGAGCAGATACAAATGACAGGTTAGTGTCATTAGTCGACATTAAATTCGACAGAGTCTCACTTTGGAGACGGAAGGACGGAGAGGAAGAAGCAGAAAAGAGGATTTGTTGACAAAATCAGCAAGTTGGAGAAGCTCCTCCTCTCCATGATGTAGCCGCGAGTCGGAACCTCCTTAATTACTAATTTCTCTACATTCAAGCCACGCTCTCTCTCTCTCTCTCTCTCTCTCTCTCTCTCTCGCTCTCTCTCTCTCTGTCTGTCTCTATTCTCTCTCTCCACTCCCCCATCCATGCATCTCTCATCCTGACCCTCCTTTCTCTCTCCTCTCTGTCTCTCTTTCGTTTCCAGCCCGGATAACGGAGGTGGACGAGCTTGGAGTTGTTGTTATTTTTTTATTATTATTATTTATTCCTCGTTTTTGGGAGACCCGCCACCGGGCATGGAGGATGTAAAAGACCCACCGACCGTCCACCGGTCCTCCTCCTTCAGTATCAAGAGCCTCCTGCTTCCCTCTAAGTGCGACAGACCGGACCACGTCGCTGCTGCCGCCGCTGCCGCGGTCGTTGGCATCCCCGGGACCTTCTCTCCTACCCCGGGCTCCGACTCTGAGAAGTCGCTGGACCCACCGGAGGTGGACTCCACCGCTGCGGCTTTGGACCCGGAGAAGCCAGCCAAGGAGGAGCAGGGGGAAGAGGAGGAGGAGGAGGGCGGAGGGGGAGGTGGCGGAGGGGACGGCGCCAAGGCCACACCGGAGCAGAATACTAACGGCAATAATAGCGGGAAAAACGGGAAATATGACAAGCCTCCGTTCAGTTACAACGCCCTGATCATGATGGCCATCCGACAGAGCCCCGAGAAGCGGCTCACGCTGAACGGCATCTATGAGTTCATCATGAAAAACTTCCCGTATTACCGGGAGCACAAGCAGGGCTGGCAGAACTCCATCCGGCACAACCTGAGCCTCAATAAGTGCTTCGTCAAGGTGCCCAGGCACTACGACGACCCGGGGAAGGGGAACTACTGGATGCTGGACCCGAGCAGCGATGATGTTTTCATCGGAGGGACAACCGGGAAGCTCCGCAGACGCTCCGCCACCTCCCGGGGCAAGCTGGCGATGAAGCGCGGGCTGCGCTTCGCTCCTCTCGGCTTGGGGATTAACGAGCGGGCGAACAACCCGCTCTACTGGCAGATATCTCCCTTTCTCTCCCTGCACCATCACCATCACCACCACCCGCACTACAACGGATCCTCACCCGGGTTTTTGAACCAGGCTGCCGGCTACGGTTCGCTGCTGCCTGGAGTGGAGCAGCTGAGCAACGGGGACCTGGGGCGCTCCATTCTCGGCGGGTCGGCCGCCGGGGCGCTGGGCTTGACGAACAGTTACGGGATGAGCACGTCGCCGGTCGGGCTTCTCTCCGGACAGTCTGCCGGGTATTTTGTCTCAGGGACCCAGCATGCAGCGGCCCCGGGGCCGCCGGGAGGAGGACCGCCTCCTCATCCGTCGCATCTCCAGCAGAGCGCATCGGGTTTTGGCGGCTTGGCGACCAGCAGCTCCTCGCAGTCCCTGCTTTCGGACTCCCTCAGAAATAGCTCCCTAACGGCCTTCTCCCCGGGCATGTCCGCGGGGTTCCCCGGGATGCTGTCCCATCAAAAGAGGGTGACTTCTAACTTCCTAAACTGAACTCCCCCTCCTCCCGCATCACCATCACTTCGCAGTGGATGGCACTGGGTCGAGGACGCACAAAAGACGTCATGTTAAGGGCAAATAATAAGTGGTAAATATCAATTATTGAACGCAAAAAATATATATGAAGTGAACCTTTTTTGGCCATATTCCGCCCCGAAGAGCAACGGGTTTATTTTTAAGGATTTCTTTTCGCAATTGTTTGAAAAAGGGACAAACGTTTGTTACCCGCGGGTTGTACAACTGTAAACTAGACTTGCCAAAGGTAACGCTTTAAGTATATTTCCAGCTATTTATATCTTGTACAAAGATTTTCAGTACTTTCTTTGAGTCTTTTATTTATGTTTTGTATTTATTGTACAATGTATTTAAATTCTATTTGTCAGTGTATACTTATCAGTATTGAGGAAAAGGGGGAGGGAGGGAGCGAAAGGAGACATACAGGGTTAATAATTATTTATGAATTTTGAGACAATCAATGAGAAGAAAAAGACAATCAAAACTTTGTAGGGTGGAAAAACTTTTGAATAAGTAGATAATGAATAGATATAGCCTTAAAATCAGCAGAAACAATCAGGGGTTTTGAGAGGAAACATAAGCCTACAAATCATATCTCTACTCAGGTTTGACCCCAGACAGGCCTAATAATGATAACCATAATCACATGAATATTAAAAAAACTGCTCTCTGTGAAGAGTTTCCTTCCAAAATAATGATATCCAAAAATAAAACAAACTTTCTCCAATATGACAGAACTATAGTTAAGCTAACATCCTTACTGCTGCCTTTCAGTGCTAGAAATGTATTTATTTTGACTTGAACCACCGCTTTAAGTAAATCAATATATACATGGATATAATTGTTTTTGGAATAAAACTCTTCATATGGAAAATTATGCAAATCAACGGAGCTGTAACAAAAGTTTTTGTATGTTTTCTGTTTATCATCAAATCCCAGATTGTCCTCTTCACTTCAGTTGGTTTTTGGTTTGATTAGGCCTGTGTGTGTGTGTGTGTGTGTGTGTGTGTGTGTGTGTACAGGCCAGTACGAGCGTAAAACATACTGCGCATGTGCACCCAGGGCCGCTGTACAAACTATTTCATTAATAAAAAAACAACAACACTTTAGCTCCATTCCATTTTGAACCACCCGCTGACCTGCTCCTATTTCCGGGGAAAATTTTAAAGTGACCGGTGGACGCCTCTGCAGTTTTTTCTGCAGTTTTCTGGGTGGAAAAAAACACACTCCTAACACACACACACACACACACACACACACACACACACACACACACATGCACACACGCAGCTGGTGTCAGGCAAAAAGCTTGTATCTCCAAAATACCATCTTTAAAAATAAAAATAAAAAGTGTTGCTGGAAACTAATAAGAAAAACACAATTTTAATGAGCATGATGATTCATTGTTGACCTTGAAAATAATCTCCACTTCACCAGAGCTTTCAACACATCTCATGGCCTTCCTCATGGCTCAGTTGTCATCGGGACAGTTTTAGCTTAATTTAATTTGAATGGAAATGGATGAAAGTGCATTTTTGGGGAATTATTTTGAGGGTTTTATGAAAAAAGAGTCTCTGAACTTCACCACACTGGGAGATACGAGGTTCTCAGCCGCAATGATGGGCGGATATTATGCAACAAACAAGCTTCAATGGCATCCTAAAAACGTGCATCAGCTGACCTCAGCAGGGAGGGAAGGGCCGCAATTGGCAATCTGATACCGATACTCATGTTTCATGTGCCGATATTAGTGATACTGAGGTTTTAGTGAAAAGTCAACAAGGAGTTGTAGATTTAAAAACTGAAAACAATTTTTATTTTCCTACACATTTTTGTTTCATTCATTATTTAAACTTATTTTTTGTAACCTTATTCCAACATGTTGCAGGATTCATAAAGAGTCTGCTCTTGTTATTTGTAGCCCAGAAATTAACTTAAAAAAAGAAGATATGCATTTACTTTACTTTCATTTGGAAGTACTGGTTATGTGAATTTAATTTTCTCTTTTTTTGGGGGGCTCAAACTGATAATAATTATTTATTCCTCAATATATAATTCCTTTGCAATTAATATTTGGTGCAACTTAGTCAGTATTTAATTACATGAATCATGTTACACAAACTAGTAAAATAATAATAACTAAAATGATTTGAATTTGTACAGTTGTATTACGTTTTCCTAATCAGCATTATAGCCCACATTTGATCAAATAAATAAATAAAAAGTATATCTCTTCCTGACTGTTTACAAAGAAAATTCAAAACAAAGTGCACAGAACCTCGTGACTGCATTATAAAAGATATCCTGATGTTCGTGCTATTTCTTTTATTATAAGCACAGAGAATGAGCAGCGTTTGATATCAAAGTATTGATCACTGTGGTATTGATTGGTCTGTCCTCAGATCTCAGGTCAGTGCTGTCTGAGCTCTGAAACATCATCAGGCTCAAATAAATGTTGCCTTTAAAAAAAAAGAGAGAGAAAATGAGGAAATGAGAGAAAATGAGGCTGCAGATCAGGTTGATTTATAAAACGGCTGTTTATGGCTAATGTGATGCCTGTTTATCAATAAAATGCCAATGATATAAAAACTTAAAATTGCAGAAATTAGTAAAAGTGACATTATTATGTGAATTATTGCATTTAAAAGGAAATACAGATATTAAAAAAAAATTAATTCTGGTTTAAATTAGGCTAAAATCACTGCTGTTGATAATATTAAACTGCACTGTTGAATATATTGATTATTATTTAAATCACCATCAGTTTGGGGCCTTTTATTGCAAATATAGATATACTCTTTTGACCGTAAACAACCCGCATGTTGGATTTAATTTTAATTGATTTCAATTTGAGTTTTTGAAAATGAACCCCTGTGTACTGTTTCTGTTGATATATCTTAAACAGCTGAGCAGACAGCAAACCAGAAGCTGCTTTCTCCCCATGTTTCAATTATTATGTTTTACAGAGCAAGACAGAAACAACTTATGTAACCTCTGACCAAAATAAAAGCCTCCTGAAGCCCAAACAGAGACTGACCTTGACACACATACACATACACTTACACACACACTCACACACACACACACAGATATTAACATGTTGGTAAACACACAGAAAAACAAGATTATTATTGGCAAAATAAGAAGTACAAAAAGTATCCTATATAAATATTGAATTATAGTATTAAAAGATTGCAGAAGAAGAAACAGTGTTAATTGGCAGCAGCATGAAAACTGATCCAGGTTGTTTTTTTTAATTGCCACCATGTCACTGTTTTCCATTTTGGTTTAAAAAAATAACAATGTTTTTTTCATTTTTTTTGTTGTTGCACTTTTGTTGTTAGCATTCACTTGTATGAAGTCTGTACTGTCTGTTTTCTTTGCTGTCCGTCTGTTTGTTTGCTTTTCAGAGAAACTAAACTTGATTAAAAAGGATGAAATAACCCGAAGCAGAGTTTCTGCCTGATGATGCAGAGGAACATAAAACATCACGCTCTTGAAAAATGTTGTTTAAAATTTACTTTCTCTTCTTTTAAATAACAGCGTCTCACTTTAACAGACGGAGGAAGCAGAACACATTTCTCCTCAGGGTGCTCTTTCAAGACTTTTTATTTTCATTATTTTATTATTTTCTGACTGTTTTGGCAGTTTTAAATGTTTGCGTGTTTTGTTTATTGTTTGTTTGAGTTTTTTTGGTAGTTGCTTGAATGACCTGTTCATTCAATTTTATTTTATTGTTTTAGAATTACTTGCCATGTGACTTTATAACGTTTTGACTTTTTAAAAGGACTTTTAGTGCCGGTAAAACTATTTTAGCATTTCTTTTGGTGTGATTTACTTAAAGAACCCTTGAGTGTTGTTTTGTATATAAGAGAGGTTTTTAGTTGCATCATGATATAATGGACCTTTTTTCAGACTTTTTTATTTTCATCAGGACACTAGATTTGATTTGATTTTTAGGATTACTTGCAGCACGCAGGATGATTTATATATATTTTCAGGGTTATTTGGGGTATTTGTTGAAAGTATCTTTGTTACTTTTTTGGTGCTTGACTTTTTACTTCCATTTGTTTAGTTTACCTTAATACTTTTTTATGTTTTTGGGAGAAGGGCAACGACTATTCAGTATTGTGTTTTTCAAATACTAACATGTCAGTTTAGCAGTGTGAACTGTCACATTATTATATTTCATTATATTATTTATTCAGAGGCCTCATCATGCAGCAGTTTGACTATTAATCTTCAGAGTTTGCTTCAGTCTTGGTTATTTGATGAGTTTGAGGTTAATTGCAGCATCGTTTTGTTTCTGTTTTCTGATTTCAGTTCTGTGAAGTCGACATTTCTTTGAGTGAGTCTGTTTTACACACAGTGAGAGAGCAGTGTGTAACGTCACATGATCCACGTGTGTTCCTCCACCAACATCCAGCCGTACTCACCTAAAAATGAAAACAGGCTAAAATCAAAACAGTATTTTCATTTTTTTTTCAGTTTGCTGATATTAGTTTGTAAATGTGTTATTCAATAGCACAGCACTATAGTTTGTAAATGAAATGTAACTAAAATTCAACAACAACATTATTTTATATTTATTGTTACAGCTATATGAAATATAATACTATCCCCTCAACTTGTGGTAGACTGTTTTCTTAAAGCTGTAGCGTAATATGACTATCATTAGTTCATTACACACTTCTTCACTGTGTGCAGCTTTCTGTAATAATCTGAAGTTATTATGAAGCTGTTTCAGTTCTCAGTGAGATAACATTTCATACATTAAGGCGTTGTAAAGGTATTTGACCATAATTAGGCGTGAACTATTATAATACACATTTAAGTCCTTTCATGGTGCTAAATATAGTGGCGTTACAATAAAGACATTAATGTTATGGTCAATTCAATAGTTATTTGTAAGTCTGATTCATATTCTTAATAATCCTTAAAGACCTTACAGTTTAAAGACTGTATTTATACATTTAAAAAAAGAATGAATCATTACATTATAATGGAGAAGAAATAGAAAATAATTACTGGTCTTCTCAGACAATAATTTACGTTTCATGAAACGGCCCAAAAAGTTCTAAAAAATAGAATATTATTATTAATAATAATGGAGATAAAAACAAGTTTTTGTGGAAATGATTAAAAACCGCAGAGAAACAAAGAATTCAAGAAGTGTTTAAATTATCCGCTTGTCTGTCTCTCTGTCTCTGAGTCTCAGTCTATCTTGTCTCTGCTTGTCTGACTCTGCTTGTCCATTTGTCTGTCTCTCAGTTTCTGTCAGCGTGTGTTTGTCACAGCTTCTATCTCTGTCTGCTGCTGTCTCGTTTGTCTTTGTCCATTTCTGTCTGTGTTTTTCTCTCTGTCTCTGATTCTGTCTGTGCTTGTCCATCTGTCTCTCAGTCTGTGTCTGTCACAGTCTCTGTCTGAGTCGGTCACTGTCTCATCTGTCCTTGTCTTTTTCTGTCTGTGTTCTTATCTCTGTCTCTGATTCTGTCTGTGCTTGTCCATCTGTCTCTCAGTCTGTGTCTGTCACAGCCTCTGTCAGTCTATCTCTGTCTGTGCTCTTATATCTGTCTTAGTCTGTGTCTCTGCTTGTCTACCTGTCTGTCTCTCTGTCTCAGTCTAGATCTGTCTCAGTGTCTCAGTCTGTGTCTCTGCTTGTCTTCGTGTCTGTCTCTCTGTCTCAGTCTAGATCTGTCTCAGTGTCTTAGTCTGTCTCAGTCTGTGTCTCTGCTTGTCTACCTGTCTGTCCCTCTGTCTCAGTCTGTGTCTCTGTTTGTCTACCTGTCTGTCTCTCTGTGTCTCTGCTTGTCTACCTGTCTGTCTCAGTCTAGATCTGTCTCAGTGTCTCAGTCTGTGTCTGAGTCTGTGTCTCACTCAGTCTGCGTCTCTGCAGCTTTAAGAGGAGTCGCTCTGGGAGAATTTAGGTCAGCGAAGCCATTCAGTCCACTAGCTTGCTTTGGCAGTTGGGATGGCCCAGAAGGGCGGGGCTAAGAGGAGGGGGAGGGGGCGTAGTGACATAATTGTGTGCCTGCGTGATGTCACACCCACCAGACTGGAACCAAACCAGTAAAACTCAAACTTGGACTTCACGCTTACAAAGAAATGCTCATGATTGGTCCGTCTGGTGCCGACATTCAGAACATCATAATGTTGCTTTATGGCATCACGATGGTGTTTTTATGGCGCCGTTATAATGCTTTAAGGTACTTCATGCTATCTTTGTGGGGCTTGATCCTCCATCTCTTCATCTGTAGAGCCATATTAATAGTCAATAGGTAGAATTAACAAATCCTGTGGAAAATGTAATTGATAGCCTTCAACAGATACTTATTGAATGAAGAATAATTAAGAGCCCAAAGTAACATCCTCAAATGTTTTGTTTTGTCAGACCAACAGCCCAAAATATATTGACTTTACAATGATATAAAAATACTCATATGAGTACCTGGAACCAGAGGATTTTTGGCATTTTGTCTCGATAAAGGACTTTTCTGACGATGCCATGTCGATTCTGTCGCCTGATAATTTCAGCGCTATTCCTGAAAACACTGAAAGGTACCGCTATGGTGAATATAAACAGTTTAAAAATATAGTTAGCCATTATTAGTTGTTGACCATTTGTTAATTTGTTTTGTCTATTTTGCAGAAATTAAAGTTACAAAAACAGATGGATATTACACGTTGATGTCTGTGATGGGTAACACATTTTGATCAAACATGCTACACAGCCAACCACACAACAACATTACTTTGTGTGAAGGACACGTTACTTCCTGCGTTGACATAAATCATAAAAGTGCAGAATAATAAAAAATAAATGTTATTTCTACGGGCTGTGTAAAAACCACAGATACAATGCAACATATCACACATCACAAAAACACAGTGGTGGAAGAAGTACTTAGAGAAAAGTATGATAATACTCTCTATTCAAAATCTTACATAAGTAAAAGAATGAAAGTATTTGCATCAAAATAAGTTTAATATATGTATATATATATATATATATGTTATTTGACATGATTTAATTTGTTTCCCAAAAAGTTGTTCCCCAAAGTACTTATCCATATTTATATACTGATGGATAACCTGTGACAATGCATTACAACTTATTAGTTGATGATATTTTGTATTCATAATCTGAATCTGCAAAGTAACTGAAGCCGTCAAATACATGGAGGAAACTTTTCCCTCCGAGATAGTGGACTAGAAGTAACAAGTAGCATAAAATGGAGGTATACTCAAGTAAACTGAAAGTACCTCAAATTTGTAGTACAGTACTTGAGGCAATGTACTGAGTTATTGTGCCACTGCAGAAACATATCAGAGAACTAGAATTGTTTCTAAAAGCTGTAGAAAGCTGGACATGTGAATCAGCAGACTGGAGTCGTGTGGTGTGTTTCTTTTGACAGTGACGACATGTTGAGCCCTGCAGGACTGATAAGTGATGGTGATTGAGCGTTTGGACCGTCCCTGTCCCCTGCAGGAACCTAGTTTTACACTCTGTCAGCAGCCCGCACACACACACACTCACACACACACACACACACACACACACACACACACACACGCACACACACACACACACACACACACACACACACACATACACACACACAGCGCTCTCCTGTTAAACCCCTCCAGGACGGACCAGCTGAGGACTGGACAGGATGTAGATGTCACAAAGCTGATTGACTCTCACTGACTGCTCTGCTGAAGCTGAATTTTACTTCCATTTTACACAATAAATGTCTTAATGTTTAAATCCCAGACTGCACAAACACCTTGGCTGTTATGTTGACGACATTAGATGGGAAGATTGACATCACCATGTCTGTACGGTGAATATTAAATCATACAATTGGCAGCTTCTTAGCTTAGCTTAGCATAAAGACTGGAAACAAGGGGAAACAGCTAGCCTGCTCTGTCCAAATGTAAGTAAATCCAGCTACCAGCACCTCTGGAGCTAACTGATAAACACTTTGTGTCTAGTTTGTCCAGTTTAGACTCCAGGACGTCACTGCTCTCAGTCAAGAAGAAGCACGGCAAATAACTCCTCTGTCAAACCACGAAATGATCATTCATCCACGTCTTTGTATTTATTAAACATAACATGTTTATTACCGAGCTTCAGAGATGCTGGCAGGTGGAGTTTGTTACTTGTTAACAGATATTCATCAAATCAAATTGGGGCCAGAATGTGAGATTTTATGATTAATTGCATCTTTGCTGAGTCACAACTGAATATAATAATAGCTGTTTAACATATCATCTTATTTATAAATACAAATATGTATATAAATATGTATGAATCTTTCCCTCGGCAAGCACACAGATCAGAGAGCTTCATTCTCCTTCTTTATATGCCTTAATATGGATTAGATGCCTCCATACATGATATCATGCATACTGAGGCTAACAGCTAACAGCCAACAGGTCCAGGTAAAAGGTCAGCTTCCTCTCCAGTTTGTGATCCACGTAAAAGACATGGAAATAAAGAAACAGTATTGTTGTTGTCGTATAGTATTATAAGTATGAGGAGGAAAAAATGTCACATCAGACATTATTAAAGTACTTATTACTGTAGCCTACTGAAGTTATGTTTAGGGTTATGTTTGAGGTACTTGCACTCAACTTGAGTATTTCTATTTTTCCTCCACTTTATTTTGGAAGCCAATATTGTACTTCTTCCTCCACTACATTTATTTGATAAGAGTAAGAGTCCTTTGCAACTTCAGATTGTCTTCACTACAGAAACTCTTCATCAGAGAATCACAGTCTTGATATTATTATATGATGATTTGTGTATGCAGTGGTTTAGTTCAGTAGTGCTGAAAGTGTGTGATTAAGTGAACATGCTGCTGTAACCAGAGCCGATCTGACAGACAAACAGCCCTCATACAGATCATTACATCTGTAGAAAGGCATTTACAACCCCCATGGCTCTAATATACCAAAAGTACTGATATATTCATACAGACTTTGACGGAGGTCATTTGGTTTCTTCTAAAGTTAAAGTTGGTTTTTAGTAGAAGAAGGTTTTTACTACTCGAGTCTCATCTAAACTACCTTTTTGTACGGAACAAAGATGAACTCCTGACTATTCCTTTCAGACAAGCATGAAACAACGTGATCCTATCTTAAGATGAGGGGGATCGTGGTCAGGATTAAAGAAACCAACTGGAGATCTATATCTAAATATGCGAGGCCATGAGAGATCCTTGTCTGTGGCTTTTCTTCTAATTTAAGCCTAAAATACGTCTTCAAAAAGTAGTTATCTTCCAGCATATAGTATGACCAACCAGTTTCAAAGTGCACCTTTAACATTCATGCAAGATCTCAGAAGATGCTAAATATTTCTATATTAACACTTTTCATAAATACTTTACAACACAAAAAGCAGTTGGGAAAATAGTTTTAATATTCTCAAAAACAAAGAACTGAAAGATGTAATTTGTGCATGTTTAATTTAGTAATTGTATTTTTAATGATATTTTGCAGCAGACGCAAAAAAAACCCACTTCAAAACAAAGACATCTCAAACAACCAATAATAAGGAAGCTTGGGTTCAGAGGTCACGACATCCTGACATTGTTACTAATTCAACAGGAAGCTTAAAGGGAATTTAACGTTCAGCCAGAGTTGAAACAGTTAAAACAAACTTAAAGCTTAAATCCCCTTCATTCAGTTTGTGAAACAATAACGTCTGCCTTGTGGTCAAAGCTTTAATGCACTCTGGACTCTCCACAGGGCCCTTCAACTTCATTGTGTTCATTTGATTCATTCAATCAATCTAATAATGAACTGATAGCCTAATCATTCAGTTATGTTTTCATTCTAATGATCAAACAGTTCAAATGTCAGTTTTTCACTCATCCAAATCACACAGTAAGGATCTGTGCTGTTAATTATATTTAAAAAAATGTTGTTTTGGTGCCAAAAATGAGATGAAAACTAAATAAAATCAAACTTTTGAAAACCAAAAGTTTGACAAGATGTTGGTGAGTTGAGACCCATCGAGAGGCAATGAAATGCTCCCCTCACAGGTTTTGCATCTTCAGAGGAATAGTTCACACATACATTGTAAATTGTAGTTGCTCACCTTCCTACACAACTATTTTCACAAAATTATTGCTCAACAAAACATTTTTGGATTACCACACACACTTTGTTTGGCAATAGTTTAGCAGAATTAGTTGTGTATGGATTTCCATAAGTGGATACAAGACACTTGGAAAATGCTGCTGAGGAATTTTCAGAACCTTTTTGGACGATTTATAATGTTTTTTGCTGTCGTACGTTCAGACTTTGCACTGATATGCTTTCCTTTATTCGTGAATGTGATAAATAGTATACAGTAAATTCTCTATGTTTCCAAATGCAAAAACAAAACGTTCAGAAACGTTGAGATTCAAGATATGCGTGGTTTGCTGAAACATACAATTCCAACGTTTTGGTCTGGCGACTGGGTTAGTTCAGTTCAAAGATTTGTAGATGTGAGTAGTTCTTACTTCTTTTCTTAAACTAAGTGAACGCATCTCTTTTCAAATCGACTTCCGTATTTAGAACAGTAAGTGAACGCACCACCGTTCACATGGCTGCGACGTTCAGCGCGGGTTCAGACCGCATGTCTTCAGGTCAGTAGTATGTTCAGTCTGTTTGCGGTCCGAGCTGTATGAGTTCAGCATACAACTTTAATTTACAACCGAGTTACCAGATTATTGTTTCTGTGGCGTTCACAATGTTTTAACGAGAATGCAGCGTACTGTGATTTACAGCTGAACTAACGATCTCAATCACCAGCGAGGAGCTCCACTGATGAAAGCTGATTCAGCCAGTCGCTGTGTTTCCATCACGTTTTGTGCACATTTTCAATTTGCGCATAAAAAAAGTGCAAACAGCGGAAAAATGTCCCCCTCCAAAAAATGCATGCTTGACTGAAGTGGAAAAGTTGGTCTATCGATAAGAAACAATGATGACATGCATGAAGCATAAAGAGCTAAAAACCTTTTCTTCCTCAGCAAGGGTGTAATGGCACCGACTGGAGAGCTGCACCAGCTGTTTATGTATATTATACTAATATTAAACATGTCATATTCTGCCATCTGTTGTTGTTTAAAAAATTACCCTATCATCTTTCTGTTACTTGCTTCGAAGACATTTTACATAATGTCTTCAATAGGTTCATAAGTACAGCTGGGAATCAAACTTGCACCAGGAAGTTCAGCTCATTACACGTTAGAACTGTTATCTTTGTGTTTCCATCAGCACAAGTTGTGGCTGGTACCTACTGAACCATTCTTGGTACCAACTCGGTCATGGTTACACGGGAGCTGAACCGATACTAGAAGTTGGAGTTCAAACACTGCAGATCACTGATTGGTTGGAGGAAATCGTCACTAGCGTAACACGGGACATCCTGCACAAACCCGCCATTTTTAAAAAGACACGCTATAGCATCAAGTTTTAAATACCTCGACCCAGATTTATTTAGACAGTTTTGGTTACCGCTGAATGAGTATCCCGTTGAAGATGATGTCACGGCAGTTGCACCGCTGCGACCATCAGTTGAGAATCGAAATTGACGGTGTAACATCTGCAGTGGAAACACAGAATAGAAAAAAGGACCTGGTACCAAAGTAAGTCGAGTCAGGCAGAGTCGTACCATGTAGTGGAAACACGGCATAACTTCCAAATTTGAATATTGAAAATGAATTTACGGGATGCTTTTGAAAAGGCCTCTGAACTTAAAGTTAGGTCTCCATGGGACACTCTAACCATAGAACATTGTGATAACCGTAATAATAACAATAGTTGTTGGTGCTGTTCTCTGTCCATTGAGCTCCTCAGAACAAAAACATCAGCGGAGTTCAGCCCCCACACATCAGAGCCTCAGACTGTACACACACCGTGTGTCCTCTCTCAATACTCGATTCTCTTTTGTCTGCCATCATGTCAGGTATTTCCGCCCGTAATCTGTTTGATAGGGATGATTTCAGAGATCAAAACATGTGCCTGCAGACACGGTCTCTGATGCTTCCTCGACACTCGGACGTTCACGCCTCAGTGAGCCAGAAAGGCCTTCAGGACTGACGCACACATCAAAAGCATGACATAGTCCCCTATAAGACCTGTGTTTGAGCTCAACAACACTCAAATGAGTTATGTGTTTGTGTGTGAGCTATAGATAAACCTGAAGAGGACTGTGCTGTGGTTCTGAATGAATATCGTGCATTCACAACATTTTGTCAAATTTGTTTAGTGTTTTAAAATGTCCAAGAATGTTTATAGAAAGTAGATCCGACTGCATGTAATATCTTCATTAACTAGAAGAATGTGAGCTGTTCAGGATTAAGTGGACATCAATCATTGTTCGAGTATTTTTTATTGATTATAAAGTATTTGAGTATTGAGGATTAAACTGCACGGAGCAGGGACCAAACTAGCAACGCTATGTCTGAGCCGCTCTACTGCTTAACTACATCGTGGATGATTTTATGTTACTAATTTGACATTATGAGGAAATCATTGTTAATGGAAGTGTTACTAAGCTGCAAAATGTTCCGAAGTTATATCTGCAAAATAGGACTTTCAAGATTCTCTACACGATATCAAGAGCGTTATGAGTAATGTCTTCCCCTCTGAACTGCGCTCACACGGCGGTTAGCTGATAACCCCGTTGTTCCAGAGGGTAAAGACTGTTAGCTCTGTCAGCACTGTTGCCATTGTCTGCCGTTAGCACACTTAGCATTGTCATCTGATAGCCGTCGCTATGTTGAGAGCCGTTTGGAGGCAATCGATCTGCTCTGGATATTGAATTTAGCCCCTTTAACAAGAAAACGAAATACAGTTAATACAACATGTTGCTTCTGTTTTGTGGTAATAAAAATAGTAGGAAGTACTTCCACCCATTTCCTCTAAGTGACATTTCATCACGTTGGATCCTGCTAATACAGGAGCTTTGTTCCTCACTCTCTTCAAACAATCATCAAATTGTGTGAAAACGATGCAGAATAAACACCGTTCTGTTATTTTCCCACTTTGGAGGAATGTTTTCATCTGTTTTTTTGTGGTCAGGCACATAAAGTGGCCCCTCTGGGCACCTGTAGTTGTCAACACGTTTCTCACGGTGCAGTCTCTGCTTTCAGATTGGAAATATAGTATAAAAACAACACTTTGAGTTAACACATCCGTCCCCTGCCAACTAGATCCAGGTCACATTATTTCACTCCACGGCTTTAGAGACGTCATGCTGTCTGTTAGTAATTATCAATATTGGAGGCTGGTGGCGGTCGGAGCGTCTCCAGAGGACACGCCCGACTGCGTTGTGTCTGATGAAAATTTAAAACGTAAGATGTCTCTTCTTTGGTGTTTGGTTTCTGTCACGCACAGCTTCCTTTTTATTTACCCCACAGCTCGGCTGACGGAGAAGACACACTTTGATATTCATGACACGCAAAAATCTCGACATGAAGCGAGCAAACACAAAGATTTTTCATATGCAAGATGAATATTTTTTTACAGATCAGGGCCGCCCCCTTTTCTCTCCTGAAACCCAGTAAGACACACCACATGGCTTTGGGTTTCACAGAGACGCCCGTCTGGGTCTGGGGCCAGTGGAACAATGCAAACGAACCAGGACCTATAATCTCAGACACTCCTTTTTAAAGGATTCTGGTATTTATTTGTACAATAAGTAGATTTGCCTCTTGATCAAGTTTCCAGCTCCTCCACATGACCGACCAGCCCTCCTCTGTCCTTCCCCTCACTCTACTTTGATGGTCACACGACCAGTCAGACTTGTTTTTTGTACACATGAGGAAAAATGCATCACAGGAGTGTCAACACCACAGCATAAAGGCACAAAGCTGTGATGTTCTCTCCTCTTGTAGTGCAGCTACATGATAGTAAAGAATTAGAAGTATTGTGGATTGTTGGAGCTCTATGCCAGAGCATGTATCAGCAGAGATAAGTGAGAAAATATTGGATATTTCATTGTAAAAGTGCACACAGGCATTGCTTAAAATTCTTGAATACTAATGCAAATACAATACTTGAGTTTCAGTACCAGTATCAAAACACTTCTTTTTGTCCTAGATTGAGTTTTCTACAAACTTCTTCATCAAAGGATGGCAAAGATTTGAAATGTTAGAAACACAAGCAGTTGTACGAGAACTTTGTCCAAATAAAATGCGGCCTAAAATTGTAACTCGGATCAAAGAAAAAGCAAACGAGCTCACAAATCTGAGCAGAAACTGAGCATCAGTCGGTGCTCCATCAACAGTATTGATGTTCATCGTGTCGCCCTGCAGCATCTTTAGGAGTAAAGTCCGTGTTGAGGGTTATTCTGGTCGGCAGCCTTTTATCCTCTGTGTTAAGTGGCATCTAATCTGCTGCAGAGCTGAAGTTTAAAGCGCGACTGCTCGGGCCCGCTGACCCCCGCGCTGCTAAACAAAGTCCTTCACTGGTCATTAGCACCGACTTCCACTCGGCTAATCCCGGCCTGCACAGCCCGGCGCTCCGACCCGACACCAGCAGAGTCTCCGCCACCGTCATCAGGGGACAAACTAACAAAACCCTCAGAGCTTCGTTAAAACTCTGAAAAAACTTTGCTTTAAGTTTTCTTTCCAAAACGAGACAAAACTGCTGCAAAGTACCATTCCCTATAAAACTAAATACTGATTAACGTTTAAAACTACCTTTAAACTATCAAACTTGAATACATTGAAATCTGTATAAGAAATGTTTAATTATCTTGTTTTAGTTTGTTTCTCCGAACAAAAGTTTTGACTTGACCATGTTTGTAACTCTCTCATCAAATACAGACATTTTATGAAAACTGCAAGAAAACAAAAGCAGGAGCAGTTGATTCTACATTTGTTGGCTTGAAACTTAAAAAACTATTTTTAGTCACTTATTAGGCAGTAAGTGAGTCCATCCTGCAGATAACTTTACTGTTTAGATCACAGCATCAAACTACAACTCGGGTCCAGAGAAGAAAAAACACCTTGCTGTTGATATAGTTCCAATATTTTAACACTGATAACCACAATATCTACTTCTGTTTTTTGTCCTTCAAACTTGTATTAGCACCACATCACAGTGCACTCTAACAATCAGTTAAAAATCAGTTTGATGAAATTAAGATTTAAATAAATAAATACCTACAAATCTTAATACAACGTCTGGCTTCTGAAAGTCTTAACAATCATGGTGCACAAAATATTACATTATCATTATTATTGTTTTTATCATTTTGCCGACGTGCTGCTACTCGTCTGTCCAGTGCCCGTTTTATTAAGATGAATATTTTTGGTTGCTAACATGTTGCTTTATTTATGTGTTGAAGCTTAATGCTGCTCTGCATGTGTGTAAAATGTGGTTACCGGCTTATTTGTGTCCTGTAACCAGTGGTGATGTAGCTTCTGGTACTTGTATTGAAGTACTGCACTGAAGTATAATTTTGAGGTACTTTACTCGAGTATTTCCCAGTTATGAGACTTTGTACTTCTACTCCACTATATTACAGATTAACACTCTCTACTGCACTTCATTTACATCCAAGTCATTTGCTCCTCTGAGATCCAGATTTACATAAAATACATTGTTATGGATTAAACTATATACGTTGTAAAACAAACTGCTGCTTACATGTACTCTTTAACGAATCATTAATAGCATTTCAGTGATAAATAGACTATAAACACAATGGAGCATAATGAGCACTTTGATACTTGAAGTACATTTTGATGCTAAAACTTCTGTACACTTTTACTTTCATACAATTTTGAATGCAGAATTGTTACTTGTAAAGGAGTATTTTAGTTATTTACTTACAGTACTTAAAATATCTCGATGCATCCACGTCTGTTTCTTCAGATTACGGCTACATATACTGGATAGTAGATGTTTTCATCATGTTATTGCACCAACATCTAATCTCGGTGTTTTATGTTTATATTTCTGAACCTGTCCCTTGATCAGTTAAGAATTTATCGGCAAGGACGGCAGTTGAACTGGCACTTTTACAGAAATGTTGATTAAAGTTTGTTTGTATAAATAAAGAAAGTGTGACGCAGAGCAGACAGACTCGGTGCTTCTCTGACTGCGTGTTCACACTCCTGAACGTCTGGCACATTTTCTTTTTTCTTTTCTTTTTATACGGGATTTTCTGTTGAAGCTTCACGGAAAATAAGAATCATCACCTTCCCGTCGCTGCTGATTTTTTCCCTGCAGTGATCACAAAGGGAACAGTCTGTATTTTATCACAATATGTTAAATTTGGACTATTTTTGAAATCTTCTGAAAAGGAGTTTTGACCATCGGCGTTGCAGCTTCAATCAGTCACGCAGCTCCCTGCTCATTCAAATCAGAGTAAATAACATGATGGTGAAAAGTCCAGCAGACTTCTTTTGGATTATTTACACAGTTTTAAATGTCTGATCTTGGGACATTCGTGGATTCGATCATTTTCACAGGCGAAAGTCTTCATTTTTGTGTCGTTGCGTCATTAGATTTTCCGTCTGCGATAAATAAAGTCTCCCATCACCTAATATCAGCATCATCTAATGTCAGCTTTCTAAAATCAACTTCAAACTGCGTTCCCCGGATGGAAACAAGCCGCAGGCGGCCTGATGAGTAACAACAGAGGAAAAGTACACGCTGGATATCAGAAAAATGACACAGAAAATATCTTTAAAAATCTGCAGTTTACGGTTTATTGACATCACATGAAGTAAGTTTGAGATATTTTTGTAAATCATTTTTTGAGCCTCAATGATGTATTTTATAAACAGGTTTTCTTAAGGGTTTTATAACCCGGACGGTTCACATGAGGCTTCCACCTGAGAGGGTAAAACATAATCCCTCAATTTGAGCAAAAACAAGACAAATCCCCAAAGTGGCAGCGACTGAACAGCTGCGCATCAGGCACCAGAAAACTGCCGGAAAACTTTTTTGTTCAGAGATAGATAGAAGTTAAGTCAAAGACATTTATTGCACTTTGCAATCATGACATACAAGTGTGAAGGTTTATTATCAGATATTATTTCAGAATGAAAGTGACGTTAAAACACTGAACTCTGTGTGTATAAACTGTAAACAACCACAACAGCAAACCCACTTCAGGTTGAGCTCATCATCATTAACACTCAGGCAGACAGACGTTGGCAGCTTGTGTCACATCATGTAATCTTGTTTATGATTGACGTCTGCAGAGCTGTGAACAGCCCGGATGATTGTGCTGCGTTTTAAAGATGTGGAACTCCAGACGAGGAGAGGAGGCGACGAGCCAAGAGGACAGAGGCAGGATCACTGGTAAGAAAACACTCCTCTGTATCTTCATCGAAACAGAAAAACTAACCAAACTAAATGTTTTATTTAGTATCAAGTCTGTTTCAAACTCAGATAATTCAACTTGTTTCAGAAGCACAAAGGCCTGTTTTAAATGTTTGAGTCATTGTCTTTATGTAAGTGGAGTAAACAGCCTCTCTGGGGCTCAGTTCGTAGTACTTCAGGCGAAACTGTTTGTGGAACAGCTGAAGAGAAAGAGGTACACAATGAGTTGAAGTCAGAACGTCAATAATCAGTGGGGGAGATTCTTTTTTTTTTTTGGTAATGAAAATGTAACAAGCAACACAAAGCCTCAATCATGAAACCTGGTTTCAGAGTTTATTTGTTGACTTTGTTGGTGAATTTATAATGAAGTTACCGAAGAATGTCTCTGTAGTTTGAGTTTGTCCAGATTTCATTTGATAGTTTAAATATTCAGAGTTTTTGGGAAGAAATTCTGACAACTTTTGTTCACTTTGAAAAATGCTGAATGAAAATGAAAATACACAAACTCCAAAAATCCCAGAAATGTCCTCAAATGCTAGTTTCAACCTTTTCCTCCTGTAACGAGAATTCATATGAATTATGTTTGTTTATGTGTTGTTGTTTTTGCTGCTTCAGTGGGTGGAGCCTGGTGCTTCACATAGACTGCAGACGCTAAACGGACCTTAATAGGGAAGTAAAATGTGTATTATTCATCTTTAAGTCATTATTAAAGTAGTAATTCACAAGTTAAATAAATCATTATAATACAGTTCAGTAATATGTTTCTCTCTAAAATACACATTTGTACATTTAATCGCACACTTTCTGAATAACTGCACGTTTGTGTTCATTTTTAAAAAGGCCACAAATCAAAAAGATCTAAAAATGAAAATAAATACATTTTACAGTCATAATTCATCTATTTTACTAGATAATTGAATTGCCTGTTATGATCTGTGGCAGTGATAGGATTATTAAGACAAAACGAATTCATATTTTCAAACTCCATTATGAGTTATTGTATTTGAGATGATTCAATTATTGTGCTTTGGCCCCAAAACATGAATTATGAATTAAATGTATTTTGCTGCTGCAGCTCCTTGTTGTGGTTCTAGTCTTAAGTTTAAAACGCTTCATGGGAAATAGTAAAAATGTGCAGCAAAAATGCATTTTATGATCCGACAGAAACTATGTAGAAAATAATGTATGTATTCGCAAATTTGTATCCAATGTCTGACAATCTAATGGAACTGTGTTGAAGAAATAAATGTGTAAATATATTTAAAGTCAATTCATTCATTAAGCTAAAGAATGTTAACCAATTGCACCACAAGCATTTTATAAATGTGTATAAATATTCAGAGTTAAAATGATGCTTAATCTTTGAATTTAAAGAATCTTTTTATGAAATGTGGATGTTGACTGATGACTTATAACGGAAACAAATGTTCAAAGAAAAAACAAACAGGAGGAATGTAGAACACCACCAACCCCCTCCATCTCACACACACACACACACACACACACACACACACACACACACACACACACACACACACACACACTTTAACCCTGTGAAGAACGTCTCTAAATAACTTATTGCTGCTTATTCTTATATTTCTGACCTTCCGATAAATACAATATTTAAGTCTTTACATCAAGTAGAAACAGATATTGTCTTACACGTTGTACTATTTTAACAGTTTGGTTAAATCTGTTATAAGCATGAAACCATGTAACACAAAGAAAATAATATAATTATAAAATCATATCTTTAAGTGGCAAAATTGTTATCAAACGCTTAAAATTGCCTTAATGATCTCGTAATGTCTGCAAACACCCTTTCACGGTTTCTAAAATCTCTTGATTTAAATCTCCCTTATGGAAGATTATGGTCAAGCGGTTTAAATAAACCTTAAATTAAGTTATCAAAACCGTTAACCTTTAACATTTCAGACTTCGCTTTGGTCCCATTCAGTTGCGTCACCACTTAAAGTTGCTCGTTCCCCGTTCGTTCCACCTTAATGCTGACGTGAAGAGGTTAAAGGGCTGCTGAGGTGTAAAATCAAAAGGTTGTCTTTCTAAAAGCGAAAAGGTTAAAAGTGTGTTTGCATCAAACTGGAGCAGTTTTGACAAATCAGTTTTGTTCTGTTGATGTTTAAGCGACATTGTGACACGCCCGCTTTTGTATTCAGGCCTTCCATTTTTGAAATTCAGCTCCGGCTAACACAACCGAGCAGCGAGTCGATTGGATTCCGGCCTCGAACCCTTCGTGGCCCGTTTTAAGGGCATCAGCTTCAAAATGCAGCAAAACTATGCTGCAGTATTTTCAAACAAACAACGCAGGAAAGAAAAAAAAAAATACATAAGAGCCGTGACCCGCCTGGCGGTTGCTCCCACCCCGCCTCCAAGTGAAGATCGCGTGCAGAATCCAGGCAACCCGGAGCGTGCTGAGGGAGCGCTCGCTGCTGTACACCCAGGCGACGTGACCTTCCATTCGCCAAACAGCCCAACGATGCGGGGGCCGCCCGACTTACTGAGCATGCCCAGTAGCATCCGCAGTGTTTCGTGACAACACAAATAGTCTGCATGGATCACTGGCACGCAGAGTCACTTCTAATTAGAATTATCTCAATCTTCCACCATGGTTTTGTGTTTTTTCTTTTTTCTTTCGTAGCGCGGCGGCTTCTGAGTGGCCCGCCGAGGCGCCCGTTTCTCCACCGACTCCGCCCCTGCTCCCTCCTCTAACCTCCCCTCGCTTTCACCTCTGTCAGAAGGCCGGCCTTTACTCCTCCTCCATTTTCTACACATGAAACGAGAAAATATAGAGGGGAGGAATGGGGGACCTCCCAACTCCCACTCTTCATCCTCACCTCGTGGCTTCACGCTCTATTATGTATGCATGCTTTCATTTCTGCTGTGTGTGTTGTATGTTCTTTCTATTTTCCTTCCTTCCTCTTCTACCCTACAACCATCTGCTCTGAGAGGCGTTTCGTTGAAATCGTTTCACGTTCTCCGGATGTAGGGTGAAGGCGCAGTCAGTCCTTCCCTCCCGCTGAAATGCTCCCGAGACGTCAGCCATTTTTAATCCATTTTCTCCTTCTGACTGTTTGGCCGTGGAGTTTAGCTGCTGTGGTCGAAGGTGGTGGGGGTTTGAATTCGGAGGTGGAAAGTGATGGATGTCACCCGACCAGCTCCGATTATAGCTGATTGACTTTATTTAAGAGAGGAAGGAAACAATTTATCCTCCTCCGTTAGGTCGCCGCTCTCTTGACGCAACCGCTAATTTAACGGGATAGCCGAAGAATGAGCGCTTTTCTTGCCTTGAAACCACTTTCAATTTGATCTTTTTGTTCTGGTTTAATCTGCGCTTCCGTCAGGGACACTCTCTTCTAAAGCGACCTGCAGCCAGCGTGAAAGCACAAAAAGCTTCGACCTCGAGGTCTCCAGCTTTACAAGCTGGAGGTTAAAGGTCAGAGGCTCAGCCTCTGGTGCAGGAGATTCCTGTGCTGGAGTTTCAGTCATGTTGCAGCTAAAACAGACAAATAAAGACAATTTAAGAGGAATAAACCCCAGAATATCGACTCTAGAAGCTTTAAAATGTCCCTGAGACTCAGTTGGCTGAGGATTAACAGGAAAACTGAGAAAAGATTCAGCAAAAAAAAGTTTTGCAGACTTTCTAGAAAATATATAAACAGACAGGAAGAGTTCAGGAGCTAAGGTGAGACCGGATTTAAACTGCTCGTCGTGAGACGGACAGACAGGCCGGACAGGCCGGCACAGCACAGACAGACAGACGGGGAAGAGGAAAGAGACAGAAACGGGAAGAAAATATCAAGTCAGACAGACGGCCAGTCAGTCAAACAGACAGAGAGACAGACAGGTGTGTGAGCTGAACGGACTGGTGGGAAAAGACTGAAATTTAAACAGGCAGGCAGACAAACTGCCAAAGAGTTAGACAAACAAACCAAGAGACATCCGCGTAAAGGCCCACTAAACAGGCGACGTGCACAGACCGGCTCAATCTGGTCAATTAGCCTAAAAATAATCAGGTTTGTGCATTTTCGGTCAGAATTTAATCACCTTGAGGATGTGAAAACATGAGACACAACGACCGATTTTTAACTTATCGTCCTCTCAAAGAAGTCGTCTTGTAAACTAAACTAGCTTCATCTGATGACGGTGTTTTATCTTCTCTGGGTGGAGACGACAGAGCAGCCGCTCTGACGAATGTTGTTGCATGTTGGAGAAACAGACAAGCAGGCTGGAAGACAGACGGGTCATTTTGAAGTCAAACAAAGAGGCAGAGCTGCTTCCTGGAAGAAAATGGCAAAGTGACAGCAGGAGGTGAGGAGGAGGAGGAGGAGGAGGAGGAGGAAGAAGAGGAGGCAGCAGGTTATAAACAAAGTTCTTGTGTAAAGTGATGGCTCAAGACATCTCTACCAGCACCACCAATATCAAATAACAAATAAATGCAAGCTAAAATTCAGCTGTTTTGTTGATTCTATTAGAGGTGAAACTTTTGAAGTCATTGTTTGAGCAACAATGCTAAACGTTCTCTGGTTCCAGCTTCCAGCGTGACGATTTGCTCCTTTTATCTGAAGTGTATCTTTGGGTTTTGGACTGTTGGTTGGAAAAAACAAAACATTTGAAGACGTCATGCTGGGCCTTTGAAATTATGATGAGCATTTTTAGTTGTTTTTTTTACCATTTTCTGAGTTCATAAAGACAAAACGGTTAATTGATTTTTCAAGACAACAAGCAGCAAGGGGATTCAGGAGACGAAAAGAGTAGAAACGTTAGTAGATGAGGAAGAGAAGATGGAGGACGGCGAGGGTGGAGGAGGACGACGAACAGAGGCAGTAGCAGCAGGAGGTGGGCGATGGCGATGGAAGAGATGAAGACAGCGAGGAGTTGGAGGAGGGGGATGAAGAAGAGTAGGAGGTTCATGAGAGATGGCAGAGGAGGGGGAGAGGCTGAGAGGAAAACAGAGTAAAGAACAGAGGAGGAAGAGGAGGTGATAATGGAAGATGAGGAGGTGGAGGAGAAAAGATAAGACAGGAGTAGGAAGGAGGAAGAAGAGGTGAGAGCAAGGTTCTGGAAGTACTGCATAATAATAATAATAATAAAGTAATCATCATAAAGGTTTAAACACAACAATACCCATGAGCCTCTGCAGCGAATTCCAAAACATTTCGTTGTGAACAAAACAAGTCGCCATGGTTATTTGCCAAAATGCACCCTGGGAGTCGTAGATAGCATCTCCCCAAAAGTTTTTTTTTTTAAATCAAAGAACCCGATATTCTCTGACAAGGTTGATCTTTTTCTCCCCAAATGTTTCAACCACGAGAGTTTTGTATCGATTCAGATTGTAGAAGAGCTCCAACTGTGAGTCACCAACATAGATGATGTTAAAAATAAATGGGATTTTTATCTCCACCACGATGACCATGGGATGGGTCTCCTGTGTGCACCTCTGTGTCTGTCCACAGCTTATCTCGCATTCTGCTCCAGCAAACTGCATAATACTTTGGGTGGCCAGTTATGGCTGCATGCTCCAGGACCTCTTGTGGCTGCGGTGACTCAAACGTTCTCAAAATACCATTTGTTGCTTGTTTTAAGTTGCCATTGACATGCCTGCTGACTCATACCTCAATACTCTAACTGGCTCCTGCTCAGTTGGGGCTGCTAGTGATTACACAGCTGAGTCCGCTGCTCTGCGCCCACAGTGAGGGGACAACAGTTTGCAGTGAGTTTGGCTAACTGCTAGGACTACCAGTACACACACTGCTGTACTTCACTGCTGGTGTGCGGACAGACTGCTTTGTGAGTTTAATTTAGTTTTTGGCTAATTTGTATAACGTGTCCTATATGACGACTTCGAGCTGTTTGCCTGCATACATCGCTGCTTGTTTTTGAGTTTGAATGAACTCTGTTTTTGGACACTTTACTGCCCAGTGGGTCTACGGGTGGGTTAGCCAATCATGGGTTGTATTCATTCGATCACACAGTAGTGGTCTTTGCAGACACACCTGGAGGAGATCTGCACTTTACTGAGGTCACCTTTCTAGTTACCTCTGGAACCATGCAGGGACATACTCAACCCATGACTCCTCAAGATTTTATTGAAGAGAATTGCATTATCTATTT
Source organism: Anarhichas minor (assembly GCF_050575085.1). Lineage (NCBI taxonomy): Eukaryota > Metazoa > Chordata > Actinopteri > Perciformes > Anarhichadidae > Anarhichas > Anarhichas minor. The sequence goes on from NW_027466515.1 coordinate 693,030, forward strand.
TTTGCCCATTATGTTGTGAAAGGAAATGCTGGACTTTAAGTGAAGGAGGCGGAAGGGATGAATTAAATGGAGCATGGTGAAGATGCAGAAGAGGTGGTGCAGGGATAACAGAGGAAGAGGAGGAGAGGAGGAAAAGGAGGTGGAGAGCTCCAGCAGGTCATGCCATGACAAACATCAAAGCTGCCGAGTTTCAACAGGGCGATGCCTGTCTGACCCCACCTCCCTCCAGTGCTCATGGGAACCAGCACCAGCCAATGGGGAGGCCGTAAACCAGCAGATCCCTCCATGCACTCATCTTCTTCCTCCTCCTCTTCTTCTTCTGCGTATTTTCGAGGCCCATCGCGTGACCACTAATCACAGAATCGACTCGAGCAGCCGGCCTCCACAGCAGCTGGGATCAGCTGATCCGCTCAGCTCGTGGTTAATAATGCAGCAGCGAGGTGTTTCAAACTGAAAGAACATCCACTTTACCTACACAGGAGTCACTGTGAGAGAGGTGAAAGGTCACGGCTGGAGCTCAGATGTAGTGGTAAACAAAATCACATCTACTGTAAATGTTTGTACAGGAGCTGGTGAAGCTGCTGCACTTCTGATGTGACCTGATGTTTTGTTTAGGCGTAGATAAATACTACCACTACTGTTAATACGGGTTAAGTCGTTACATGAGGAAAAAACCTTTTTAATGTCAAAATAGAAATGAAATCCCTTTTATTAATCCTTCATCTTCACTTGAGATTGTTGTTTTGTGTTGTTAAACTTGATTCCTTCACTTAAAGGACCAGTCCGTGTTTAATGCATGCTTTTAAAATGTACTTCTGTGTTTTAGAAATGTGTGTATTTTGTCTCCAGACAGCTGTTGGTTTCCATTTATTTCAGTATAATCTAAAAAAAATCAATTACTGCTGAAACTGATGTTATGGTTCAGAGTCTGTATTAATTTAAAGAAAAATGTTATTATAGTTGTAATGTGTTTTCAAATCAATCTGCTTCAGCATGCAACATTAAAGTCACACAGACTAAAGTTAATGCAGAGTTAATGTTCACCTTGATGGATGTTCATACTGAAATGAATTGAACCCAATGACAGCCTGGAAAACCGAGAACAACAAACACACACGCGTTATACAATATTAAACCTCCAGCCTGCATCAGAAAATGTAGTTTTTACTTTATAGTTAAAGAGCCAAAACCTGACAAAACACATATGGTCCTTTAGTGATAAAATCATTGTTTCTATTACCTATTTGTTGAGGAGGCCTGAATGTAAACATGTAATCCAGAAATGATTATTATCATCATTACTTTGGTAGAATAAGTGAGGTTAAAACAACTACTACTAATTATAATAATGGTGTGTATTTACATAGTTTCTTTTAGTAAACTTTGGTACATTTCTACTGCTATACTACAAGATATAATTATAATAAACATACTGTTGCAATATATTTTCATCATTAAATACAATCGCAACTCATTATTAGCTAATACATCATGACCTTTTTCATCTGGACGTTATTATTATTATTAGTCTAATGCTTCAACTATTTAACACAATGAATTTAAGAGTTATATGTAATATATAAACTAATTATACTGAATGTTCTGTGTGAAAAAATGATTTCTTTGTATTTTTCTGCCATTAATATAAAAATAGTCTTTATCTCACTTTTAATTCATTTATCGTCTTTGAAAAGCAACAAACTGCAAAAAGATAAGTTAATGTAACTTTTATTAATCTTTTGTTTTTCATTCACTTTTGTGCTGCAGCTCCTTAATATCTCCTAATTAAGTTTATACCAACGAATTGTCTCGCGGCTTCATAGAGACAGCGATGCGGAGTTTTGCGGGACGTTTGTATTTATGTTGGCATGTTGATGCGGCAGCTTTACTCTTTTTGTATCTTAACGAAACGGTTTTTTCTGTTTTTATTTTATCATTACTTTTTTCTGTTTTTTTTACCATTAATTTAACTCTATTGGGCCAACGTGTTACTTTTTTTCAATATTTCCGTTGTGATCTTCACCAGCGAGCCTCTGTTTCTTCTGGAGTAAAATAAACTAATTGTCATGTTTCATCTGTCTCTAATTATAAAAGTTTAAATAAAAATGCGTACAAATATGCTCGATATGAACGGGTGAGGATCAGCAGGGTGACGTTCATGCATTTTGTTCTTTTTACAGTTTCCGAAATTAACTTTACTACATTGTATTAGCAGTCAATTCTAGATTTGAAGATGAAATAACTTAAGCACACATACAGACAATTAGAGCCGGGATCAAACGCGGAAAAAAGGTTTGGTTTGTTTATTCTTTTGATTTCATTAGAAGCCGATTCAACCTGTGTCAGATTCACGTTGTATCGGAGAGAATCAGAAGAAAACGCACCAGAAATATCTTTATTCACCTTTATAAAGTCCGTCTGAAGTTAAGTGAACGGGTAGCGGTTTATTATTCACTATAAATAAATCAGACTTCATTTGATTTGTAAACTCTGATGAAATATGCTGAGAGTGCAAAATAAAACTTTCGTGTCTGAGAGAAACAAAAATCAGCTGTAAACTGATAAATGAATGATTCTGAATCGACTCTGGACTAAACACGATGTCAAGTTTAAATAAAACTTGTAGAAGACAAGAACGAAGCGGATTCTGGTCCGTTTAAAACCAACAAATACAAGTTATTATTGTCCTCCAGATAAAAGCTGCAGAGGATATTCAAACTGAACCGTTTTAGTATTTCATAAGTCAAAATAAAAACACAAGACTTTCTATCGACAACAGCAGCACAACACGGACATCATGGGGATTATTCCACATCTCCTGACTACCTGCAGGACTCATTAAACAAATAAAAAGGCTTAAACTCACCAGCCAGAGTCTTAAAGTGGTATTTTTACACTTTTATCAATCAACGTTAATGTTGTTTTTAAATAAAAGGTGTCTCCTACAGCTGACTTGTCCTTATTCTTAATATTATATGTATTTTCCATACAGACACTATTCATTGCTTGTTATATGTCCAAACTGCAGAAATAAAGACAAAAGAGTTATTTAAACTGAAAAAGACTGCCAGCTTTAACTGAATCATTACTTAACAATAAATAAAAGCATCTTCATAATGTTACTTCAGGCAAAACAAAACTTCACTGCCTGAACACAAAAAATGCTGCTGGAATTTATATTATTATTATTTATTAAGTACAAATATACCATCTACATAATATGTATATTTCCAGTGTTGGTCAGTGTTGATGAGGTAAACAGTATTGAAATAGAAGTTTTGGGAAAAGTAAGTATACAATGTAAAAAAGTACATTAGAAGAAGTATTCAGATCCTTTACTCAATAAAAGTACCTCACTATAAAAATACTCTGTTACACGTAAAAGTCCTGTATTGAAATGATACTTTAGTCAAATTAACTTAAAGTATCAAAAGTGGAAATACATTGTGTGAGTTGTATTATTTGATTATTGTTACTGTTTCATTAATGTAAAAATAATATTTTACTTTATTTGCTGGGTATCATTAATTATTCAACTACTTTACATACTGCTGGGTAGTTTAAAGTAGCAAAGCATCATATTTTAGATTCTCATGTTTTATTAGTAAACAATTAATTTGTTAAGTAACTAGTAATGACAGCTGTCACATAAGCAATTAATAAGTAATACTGCAGTAAAAAATAACAGTTGAATGAATGAATTAAAGTAAAGTATGAAGTAGTATAACATACTTTATATGATGTAACACAAACAACAGAGCTGGTCTCATTAAAAATGGTGAGTGCATTTTCATCAAGGATATTTAAAAAAAGTAATGTTGTGTTCTTACAATACTTTTCCTTGTGTTAATAAAGAGGGTAAAACACTCCAATAAAACCATTATGTACCCTTAATATTCAAAAGTGAAAAAAATATTAGCACCAGTGATGGCAGAGGAAAAACCACAGGGTGAAAAACTCAACATGTGTCCAAAAAGCACTTAAATGTGTTTTCACACGTGACTTTTATTTTGTAGGAGGCTCTTGGCTGCTTTTACTGTCGGCGATCACATCTCTGAAGCTTATTTCAGTGTCACAGTGTATTAAAACAGCATCAGCTACACGCCCAAGCTGTGAAATGTTGTTGAAAACGAGAAGAAGATAATTAGACAGAAAGACCAAGTGACCGGCGGCCGTTAACTCGCATCTGATTTCTTCTCCTCAGCTCAGTGTAATCTGAGAAGAGGCCTCAGGCTGCACTCTACAGTCTGAGGCTGACACTCTAAAGAGCAAATAAACTGCGTGAAACACCCTGTTATCAAAGAGGACTCCGAATTACTGCTGAGCAGTAATCTGGAATGCAAGCTAACAGCAAAACAAAACAGTGCACTGTGAAATGTGACGTGCTTCTCTTTGTGCAGAAGTATCTTCACTCCAGAGCCAAAGGTATGTAATCTTTCTGACATGTTGGTCATTACTATGCTGCTAAAAGCCTCCACTTGTCTGGCTTCCACCAGATGTTGAACCTGGCTGCAGGGATTTGCCCCCATTCAGCCACAAGAGCATCAGTGAGGTCCAACTCTGATGCTTGGTGATAAAGAGGAAAGGAAAAAAAGATCACATTCGAGCATGAAAAAGGTTTATATTTCCTGCAGCCACAGAGAGGGTGGAGATGATAGTATAAATGTGGGGATGAAGGAGCACACTGTCGGTCAATCTTTCCCTGAAGACATTCATGGCGTTGCAGTAAGACTGAAAAAATAAATTGAAACCCTGGCTCCTGTCTCGCCTCTGCACAGCTGACCAATCACAACGTGAAGTGTGATTGTGAGTTACACAAATTAACAAATACTGTTCAACCGTCCAACAAGCACTATGGTTGGAGCATAACAGTACCCAGGCTGTTCTCAAGCACTGTTCGTATACTTATACCTACGAAAATAATGCAGTATAATCATATCATGAGCCAGGACAAGTGAGGTGGTATAAAGAACGACAAAGATGACGTAGGGAGGAGGTGGAGGTGGGTGGGGTCCAAAAACACAACTTTCACCAGGCTGCAGCCCCCGACTCTGAAAAGTGAAGTATATGCAGAAGTGTTCTAAACTTGCATGCTTTCCATCACTCCTCCGGTTGCAAAAAGAAGTCTGGTTGTATATAAGTCGATGAGAAAATGACTCTACTTCTCTCTTGATTTATTACCTCAGTAAACATTGTAAACATGAGTTTATGGTCTCAATCTCTAGTTTCAAGTCTTCTTAAACACAGCATGATGTTCATTTAGTACATTATGGCCCATTTAGAGTCAAATAGACCATAAAGCAGGGGATGCTTTAGGGGCGTGGCTACCTTGTGATTGACAGGTCACTACCACGGAGTTGTCTGCGTTTTTGTCTTACAACTTTAATCCGTTCACTGTATTTTCAGTTCATAAAAGTTAATCATATACATCTTGGTCCACTAGAAATGTCTCGCTCAGCTTACGGTTGTACTTAGCTTCACCCGTTCTTGTCACTTCTGGTTGCAAAAAAACAAGATGGCGACAGCTAAAATGCCAGCTAAAAGGCTTCACAGCAGCAGTCCTCAAACCAACGGGTCACGTCATTGAGACTACGTCCACTTCTACATGTTCAGTCTATGACTTTCACACAGGAGAAACCAGGAGTTAAGGTGGACTTATTTGTTAAGTGACCTGATTACTCAAGTAACCCAAATCACGATATTTTCCTTAACTTAACCAAGTAGTGTTGTTACCTAAATACTGCAGGGGCTTGCACAGGTCAACCGATCGCTTGTGTTACTGGACATACGGAGGACACCACATGAAAAATAACAAATTACTTTTCATAAGATAACAACATAGTTCTACGTTGTAGACAAAGTATCTTCTTCGGTACTGGATTGTTTACTTGGTTTTCCAGCTGTGAGTAGCTTCTTCGTTTCCAGTGTCTTCACACTTTGTAAACCAAAATCTGGGGATTGTTGCGGCTGCATGCTGCGTTTTTTTTTCGAGCGCAACTTGACTAAATATTTTAAACACCATCAGAATTGAGGAATTGGGACACAGCTTGAGATTTTAAAGCAGAGGGCAGACGATGGAGGGAGTGAAAACCCAGTGGAAAAAAATCTTTTATTTCAGTACAAGTAACAGTACTACAGTGTAGAAATACACTGTTACAAGTCCTGCAATTCAAATGTTACTTAAATAAAAGTAGGAAAGTATCGGCATCTAAATATACCAAAGAACCAAAAGTACCCATTATGCAGAGTGGCTAGTTTCAGAATAATATAGAATATATTACTGGATTATAATTGCTGATTGTCGCAGCTGGTGGAGCTCTTTTATTAACCATGTACACAGCTGTATTAATATGCAAAATCTGTGAAGTACCTAGATATACGTAGTGCAGTAAAAAGTACAAGAAGAAGAAAGTATAGCAAAAAATGGAAATACTTATAAAGTACAAGTACCTCAGAATTGATCTTAAGTAATTGAATAAATGTACTGAGTTACTTTCTTGTGCTTCACTCCATTTGTACATTTAATATTTCACTTTTAAGCAAAGACTGAACAAAACTACCGATTAGAAGCCTTGAGTTCAGCGTTTTGGCCGTCAGCATCTTGGCTTTTTCCAACAAGTGAAATAAAGTGGCCATATTTGAACTGTGGAGGAGTAACATAGAGACTTCTTCAACAGCTTTGGTAGCAGTAGCCTGCCAATCACAAGGTAGCCCCGCCCTAAAGCATGCTCTGCTTTATGACCTAGAGTTTACTCTAAATGGGATCGTAATTTACTAAATGAACATCATGTTGTATTGAAGAAGACCTAAAACTAGCGATTGAGACCATAAACTCATGTTTACTGAGGTAATAAATCAAGTCAGAAGTATAGGGTCATTTTCTCAGACTTCTATACAATCAGACTTCATTTTGCAACCAGAGGAGTCGCCCCCTGATGGCCATTAGAGAGAATGCAAGTTGAAGACATTACTTTAATCGCTTCACTCTTCAGAACCGGAGGTTGCCGCCTGGTTTTTAATGGCCTTTAAAAAAAAAAAAAAAGATTTCCCACAAGCCCAAAACTGTTGAAAACGACAGGTTTGTATTAAAGGGACAGCGCCCTCTCAAGGCTGTATAAGTTACGACGGCAGAACACAGAAGGAAGTCAGTGGACGTTGTTATAGAGACAACTCTTAAACACAAGAGATCGCTAAAGTCTTGTTTTCACATTGAGGTACAGAGACCAAAACCTGTGCTCTTCAGATGTGTTGGACATGTGTTTTTGGACAGAGCCATGCTTGCAGTTTCTCCCTGCTTCCAGTCTTAATGCTAAGCTAGGCTAACCATTTCCTGGCTCAAGCTCTGCACTGAACACACAAACATGAGACTGATTTCCATCTGTTCATCACACTCTCAGTGAGAATGCAAAAAATACACATTTCCCCTAAATGTTACACTATTCTGTTAAATAGATTTTAACATAATCATGTGACATGAATGTACAAACACATTTTTGGATGGCAATGACTGTCTTGTGTGTTATTATATGTTACTGAGGACAGACAGCCTTTGTTTAGACATTGAGATTTAAAAACGTATAGTATCAATGAGTGACAGACAACTAAACATAAATAACAGGATAGAATGTGCCACTAAATAAGAATTAAACTTAATAATGGTGCAAATTATTTAATCATTAAACAACCTAGGTTGCACCTGTTTAGAGCTGTCTAAAATACCCAAAAACATCTGTAGCTAGAAGGGCGAGCAGCCAGTTCCTGCAGCATTGATTTGAATTCAGAGAGACCAACGTTGCAATTTTATATTTAACTTGTATTGGTAGGCACTACAGTATTTTATTAAAATAATAACAGTGTCTTTTTAAGTATCTGCTTAATTCAAAATTAAAACATAAAAAAGTAACTTGAGCACTCTTAGCAGTGACACTGCTAGTACCCAACAAACAGCAGTGGGCTACTAGAGTTTACTGCCGACGTGAAAACACAAGAAATACAACAGACATTAATACATCTCTATCTTTAGTAAGGCTTTTTAACCACAAATCATCCGTCACTGTTTAAACCCCGACTGAGAAATTGGAGATTAGGATTACACACACACACACACACACACACACACACACTCGTATAGTCGACCATACATCTGGCAATGAAAAACCCGACCAGCCCAAATCCCTGGCGTGCTTGATGACGCGTGATGTAATCGAGGTAACGACGCAGCGTGGGAAGCAGGAGGAGGAGGGCTTTATGTGACTGGAGGAGAGCGGGAGAAAGCAGCAGGACAGGAGACGGAGGAGAACAAGAAGAACACCTTGACCTCTCTTTAAGGGTCGGGTGAGGAGGTTAAACAAACAGGTCGTCGCCTTTGACAATAATCCCGGCTGGTCTTTCGTTCCTCGGACCCGGGTGTCAGCGTGCAGGCCGGCTGCTATTCAGCCGCTCTCATCAAAGACCACTGTTGTTCTAAGGAAGCTGGGAGGGAGTCTGGACACCCCCTCACCCCCCCACCCCCTACATCACATAAACAACAATTTATCAGCCCACACTTCCGTTGTGTTCAAAAACATACAAATTACATATATTTAGTTTGGGAATAAAACTAATTCATCATTGCGGGAGGGCTACATATTTTGCAGATGATTATCACATGACGGAGAGTGTTGGTGTAAAAGTGAATCCTCCTGTTAAACACACATATTAAATCAATACTGGACTCTGGTCATTGTACGTGGAGAACTGAGTTAGCATTGATTTGATTGTTTGATGTTTTTAGTTCCGCTTAATCCCTTGTTTATAACACGCAGTCAGTCATCACATCAACAACTAAATGATATATTACTGTATCAGTGAACACTTTGGGCCTTTGGTTTATCTTTCATGTCTTTGATGGAGGCCCAGGTACCCTCATAGGTTCTTTCTCCTGTCTGTTGTCGTTTTTCAGCCTCCCTGAACTAGAAATGCGTTGTACCAAAGGTTAAAAGCAGGATTGTTGGAGGAGTGAAATGTGAGATGGAAGTTTTTTTATAAAAGCGTATCGTCGTTACGCTACGCTGACCGGACTAACTTTGCTAATGGTCTATCTGGCCTCTCGCCAACAATTTCTCAGCTCAGCCGTTTCCCATTTCTTTTAGTTTAGTCACTCCGCGTTACGAGGCGCTTAGCTAGCTTGTTTTTTTACTCCTCTCTTTGTCTGTCTTTCTCTTGATTTGACTGCCTCTACCCGCCCTTTTTTATTTTGTTCCTTAGCATTAAGTTGCATTAAGTTTGACCTTTGCCTCCTGCATTCTCCCCTCTGTCAGCCTTCTTTCCTTTTCCTCTCTACGTCCATCTCCCTTTGCCTTCCTTTCCCTAATTGGTGTCTGTTCGTCTGTCTGATCAGAGGAGGTTAACTCTTCCTGGATTAGGGACCCCTGTGGTTCAGTGAAGACATGAAGGACTGAAGAGGAGATACAGAGCTAGCAGAGAGCCGTGAAGTTTGTCCTTGAGCCTTTAAAAGACTCATTAGGATATTAGGATATTTCTGGGAATGAACAAATAAGCTCCTATAAAGAACCACGACAATTTACAGAAGAAGAATAAAGACAGCAGAAGAGGATTTATTCATGAGCAATGTATACTTCACTCAAACAGTAATAAAACAGCAGTTTGCTTTGTCTCACTCTGTAGTCTGTGTTCAAGTGAATTTCAGAAGACAAATCTGTTTAATCTGACCTTTGAGCTGAAAGCCTTGTCGTCCAGTGATCACGATCTCTCTGTCGGGGGTTGCTGGAGGGCGGGGCGGCGGTCACGCCTGGACAAACCTCTATACTGGCCTTCCTCCGGCTCTGTCAGAGGGATCAATGGGCCCTCTCTCCAGGACAAGCTGTTCGTTCACCCCTGTTGTTGACAGGAAGTTACCCAAATTTTAAATGAAATTTTACTTTCACAGAGCCTTTCAAGTCACGCTACTTTTACTGTAAAGCTTGTACTGCGTGTTGTAGTACCACTACTGTAGAAGTAAGTAGTACTTTAGAATAAAAACACTGAACTCCATGTCAATGACGTACATTTTATCCTTTAGCTTTTTAGTTTAGTCTTAAAATGAACAAAGTGTTTACAGTTAACTGGATGGAGCCTCTGATAATGATTATATACTTTGGTAAGCAATAAACTAATGTGACCACACACACACACACACACACACACACACACACACAGCTGAAGTCAGAGGGTCTGTTTGGCCTTCGTCCTGCTTCCACTCGTCTTCCTCATTTCCATAAAAGTGACTTCACCTCTGGCTGTGGTGATGGTCTGTTAAGAAGAGATGAATTTCTGCCGCAGTGTTTCCAAAAGTCGGATGACAACACGCACATGATGCTCCGCTTCCAGGAAAAACCGCAGAGGAGCGTTTAGCGCTTCCAACCAGAACCAGACAGAGAGAAGCCATTGAAGGCCTGATGTGTCGAGTCCCCTTGATGTTACAGAGTCTTTGGATTATAGTTTTAGACTTTGATCAACCGGATAATGCCCTTTTTTTTAAAACTTGTTTCAGTCTCTAAAATTTGGATTTGTACATATTTTACCTGCTATATCTCGAGGTCACATTATATGACATTTATTTGTAAATACAAACTTGTTATTTATATTTCAATACATTTATGTCGCTTTATATTATATTTTCAAACTAAATTATGTGACATTAAGGACATACTGTCATTTTTTGCTGCATAGAAAGTAAACCTCTTTTATGTTTGCACATGACAAAATGTTTTGTCATCCAGATGGTTAAAGTACTCTTTGAGAACTCTGGAAATACTTACAGTATTTATACACCTGCAGTAATTTTGCAGCATAGTACTGTGATGCATTTATTCCTTTTGGATTAACTATGAAAATCCCTGACATGCAGCACAGAGAACATCTGTACATCAACCAGCTGTGTGATGAGTTTGTGAGGCTGTAAATGGGTTTATATAAAGTATGAATGTAATGTATGACAGTGATAAGATGAGAGCATAAAGCAGGATAACAGGATGAACCTACATGTTCAATAAGCTTGTGTCAACTTGTGTTTTTTATATTTTCAGGTATTTTGAAGATGTAACAGGCCAACATTAACTACTGTTATTGAAATGTTAAGAGTTCGAGCATATCACTTTTAAATTCCTGGTTGTGTTCTCTTTAAACAAACAAGATATAACGTGTTAGTCAGTCAGCTTTAGAGGTGTCGGTAGGTTTATTTTTTTTGACAGAGCCAGGCTAGCTGTTTACAACTGTGTCTAAAGTAAATACGCATATTTCTTAAAATGTTGAACAATGCTTTTAATATATTTTGTGCACTCACTGTACAGCACTACTAAACAATACTAAAAGTCTAAATTCTGCACCTGAACTCTGGCACAGAACTCTGCTGATAGCTCTGTTAGCCAAACACTCTCTGCTGCCCACCGACTGCTCAGAGCTAACGAGCTCTTCTTACCGACGTACGACGACGTGCTGTGTTGTGGTCAGCACTCGGTTCAGTTTGATATTCGAGGATAGTATACATACATACATACATACATACATACAATTGTAGGTGGGCAAATCAATATTAAAATTGTAGTGGAAATAAGAGTCAAAACTGATCAACAACTTCACTATTCGAATGTTTTAAGATGTATTACTGACAAATTACGTGCTTTTACTGTTTACTGTATTGATTTGAAACTTATTTGAGTTGTTTTAAGCTATATTTGTGTTGTTCTTCTGGGATGATCTCTATTTTGTAACAACAGAGGAGAGACCTTCTATACCTTCTGTTCTTCGCTCTGGTTGTTCCACAGTTCTCCGTTGCCTCTTTAGTTTCCATCTGATTGAAAACACATCAGAGAGGCTTTAAGCCTGCTAACCCTGTAGACCTACATGTACCGTACACATGTAGTTGACATACGATCTATCTCACAACTGCTGCGCTCACCAGTAATCCAGACGAGAGCGGCGCTTGCTACACTACCAGCTGCTGTCCGCTGATGGCGATTCTAATGATGGAAATAAAAGATTTGATATTGTGTCTACAAATGCTTTTGAAAAACCCAAACATTTACACATTCAAGAAAAATAAATGTTCAAAGGTCACCGTAGCTGAATGCCTTTCCTTGCGTCTCCTGAAATACAAAGTGTTTTTCGCGTTGTTCTGGTTCTCGGTGTACGATAACGCCTGACCTCCTGGGTGCAAATCCCACAGAGACACACATCTGGATCACACACAGTACGCTCTGTACACACAAAGAGGCCACACAGTACATGTGCTGAAGGCCAAATCTGTTCTCTGTTGGTCCGGGTAGCTTCCCTCAGGGCTGAGTTGTTCAGCCGGAGTTCAGATGCCACGGCAGCAGAGCCGGCCCTCTGGGGTCCTACACAGGATTTAATGAATCCCCAGAATTTGAACCATGGTCAAAGTAATTTGGTGCAGCTTTGTGAAAACACAATGGCCCAAACTTAGGCCAATGTTTAAACATGGCAGCCGGCACCACGAAGAGGACCCGCTCCATATGCATATCTGACTAATTCTAAGGTAACAAAAACACAACAATTCTTATTTTCAGGTGATTGTTAACTAAAGAAATCACACTAATATTCAATATTTGACAATAGATCCCCCTCCTTGCTAAACACTGTTCCTTTAAGTATGAGATGTCCGCTACAGCAGACCAAAACCGTCAGGGATTATTAAAGACAAGGTTTCTGCGGGTTCACCAAGCAGAATTTAAAGGTGCTGAATTCAATGCGGCCATGAAGCGACACCGAGCAGGTCGGGGTCTGATGCCCGGCCCGTGATCTTCCACAGGACACAGACACGACACCCTGAGAACCTACAGATAAGTCACTATATTTGATATACATTTTATGATCTCAATGCCAATTATTATTCCCCACCTTAACGTTGTTTTTAACATATTTTTGTTGTCTTAAACGTGTGCATTTCGATCCGAGCTGCAACCAAGGATTTTTGTCATTAATAATTATTCTGGCTATTGTTTCTGGTTAATTGATCGAAGTCTAAAATGGCGGAAAAAGCACTTTGACGTCAGTGACTTTTTCAAATTAATAGATTTTTTAAACAAAACTCAAAGACTTATATTATTTAATAAAACAGAGAGGAGCAGCAAACCCTCACATTTGAGAAGCAGATAAATGACACAAGTAATTAATTATTAAAACAATAATCAATTCCTTTCTGTCTATCCACTCGATCTTTCCAAAACAATGTGACCTCGAGGTCCATTTGGTAGCCATTCTGGAGCTGTCGATCATATTGCGCATTCATCAGCAGATGGATTCGTGACGGAATTGTAGAAATTTTAATTTCCATTTTTTCTGAGCACTTTAAGGACTTCTCATCCACGTTGAGTTACAAAGCTCATTCCTGACCTCAGAGGGAGCGACTGACAAAACAATCTCACCTCAAGGTCCATTAAGTAACTTTTCTGGAGCTTTCGACCATATTCCATAATCCTCATCAGCTTTGTTAATACTTTGTTCTATTCCTCAGATCAGAACTATTATGTTATAGAATCTCTGTCAAATTCTTTCTAATGTTTTGTGATGAAAAGACAAATGTTGTCCTTTCAAATCAATAAATATTCACTTCATGATCATGACAACAAAACAATTCTTTATCATAAGACTTTGATGTTTTATTGGTAATGCTGGGCTGCTGTTTGGTGATTTTGGCAGGATGGAGGCATTATTTTACAGCCTCTGCTCCTGTAGCGTCCAGCACACCGCATCGATATCACCATCTGTGCCACAGGGATTTACTGCGGTCTGATCAGGATTTTACAATCTGTTTTCAATAAACATACTCCAACAATTTCAAACAACGCACCGCGAGCACTTGGTTTGTGAATGCGTCCAGTGAAATGCATCCTAATGCGTCTGCGGCCCGGTGAATGCCGGTGAGTTTCTCGGGTGTAATTGCAGTCGTGTTTCCAGAACGATCGTCTTCGGTTTCAAAGTGCAGCAGGAAGCAAAAGCAGCAACTAATCAGCTGTAATACAGGAAAGAGCAGCGCAGCAGATTAAAGGCCTCTCGTGATCTATAAGGCCAACATCTTTACATATGTTTATACATGTCATCACTGTCAGTGAAATCCTTGTAACTCCAGATCAGATTCTTCAGCTGTCTGTCTCAGGAGAGCTTTAAAAGCCCGGGAATATGAAACATCTCTCAGAACTCAATATGGATGTCTGTACGTGGCTGCTGGGAGAAATTAAGTGAGTTTTTCTCATTTAAAAATGTCACTTTGGAGATACAAGAAACGCTGGTTATTAAACAGAATGATTGCTGAACATGAAAGCAAAATGATGGCAGACTTTTCAAAATACAAATAACTTCAACAGGGAATTCTTGAGCGATTTGTGTTGAATATCTGATGATGTAATTACAGTTTCTATCATTCTCTTCTCTCACTGTTGAGTCATTTTATACTGAGATGGAAAGCAGATGGTCACGGTCGCTCCAGAAAGTTATATTAATCTGTGCGTTTTTGCTAAATATTTGTTTCAGCTCGGTGACATAATGACTGTGCTGTAACTGGCGAGCTAACTGCTAACTCCTTGATATTCTATTCTCTTTATTCTACATTTCAGTTTAGTCCTCAGTCTCTGCTGTTTTGTTCCTTCGTTCAAGATTTCTTTCAATTAAAACGTTATTTCAGATTTTATTTCTGTTTTCTCACACAAAAGTGTAAAGGTGGTCACACACTGCCTTGAGGGATCATCACGGGAGGTGTTGTAGCCGAGTGTCCGACGGAACAAATACGCTGATATTCTAATCAATACAGCTTCTACGAAGGCCACATAACGCCCTAAGCATATTTTTACACTTACAATTTTATTTTGTTTTTCCTACATAACTACAGTGATGTTGGGCTCCGAGCGCTGCCAAAACACAGGTGACCTACACTTATATACATGTTTACAATCTATCCATAATTCTGATCCTGATTGCCTTTTCCCTCTTTTTTTATATATCATTCTGTCCACACAACAACTATTTCATGTCCATATTTCCAGGGAGAGGGATCCCTTTTCTGTTTCTCTTCCTAATGTGACTTTAATTTTTTCCCCGTTAGGGTTCGTTTTGGAGAGTTTTTCCTCATCTGATGGGTGTTGTGTGCTGTGCAGGTTGTTAAGCGCCTTGAGGCAAATTTGTGATTTCTGATATTAGGCTGTTTAAAAGAAATTGACCACTGTCCCTGAACAGAGGACCAGAGCTACTGCTGCTGCGCTAACTTTATGCAGGTTTTGTTAAGTTCACAACATATAAAGACAACTAAATTATTAAGATGGATAAAGGGGTTGTGTGATCTCATACTCGTCATGTCTTGCCCTTTTGCATAGTATCTTGGCGATGAAGGATTGCGTGTAGCTAACGTTGAGAAACGTTCACGGTTAACATCGTTTCATGTGGTCCTGAAACGGTGGCGGTTATGTTTGGGCAACAGAACCCCTTAGTTAGAGTTTCAATTAGAAGAAATCATGGTTTGGTTTTAAATAAGTAGGACTGTAACGTCAATTTAGTTAGGACAGAACGTTATGTGACTCATATTTTCTAATAATCACACAGATGGGTTTACGTTGGAGTAAGTTGAAAGTCCGGTGCGGGCCACTGCCCAAGCGTCAGTATTTGAACCAGTCGCCATCACTACCTGGTTTGGCCTCTGTTTGTTTTCGAACAAATAATAAACCTAAAACCCGTCACATCTTCCTGTTGATCAAGATACAGAAACTCTACAAGTTTCCACTGACAGGATGTGATACAACAGTTTAACTGGTAAACAAACCCTGAATGTTTCAGATGCATGTGTCTATTTATTGAACACAGGCTCTGTTCTACGGTACCCGACGAGTCATCAGAGGAAGAGAGAGCGTTCACTGATAATCAGGCATCTGGAAACCATGACAATCAGAGAACAGGAAGAGCTCAATCAATGAGATGGGACACACATTTACATGCATTATTACTGTACATGTGCCCACAGAAAACAAAACAGTATGCATGAATTGTACAAAGAGACATCAAGGAAACGTGTACAAAAACCTACTCACACAAACAGCAACGCTGCGGTTCTGTAAGAAGTATTACTGCAGATACACACGGTACGAAGAGACACGCAGTACTTGTACACTGGCACAAAGACAGTATGGAAACAGTGAAGTAATGTCCATCTTCCAATCAGAGCTCCTCATACTTCCGCCCTGATGATTAATAATCATAACGAGCCAGCAGGAGATCAGTGGTGTACTGTTACTATTGCGACGCTACTGACACTTCAAAATTCAACAACTTCTGTTCCTTCTTGCACTGCTATGCTCGGAACTACAGATAATAATAATACTACAAATAGTACTACACAGGTCATTACTGATACTGCTGGTGCTTTCACTGACAGAGCAACATGACGCGTTCAGGTTCATCAATCAGTCTGAAAACTCGAGTACGAACGTGGAACAGCTGCAGACAAAAGGTTTCAACCTGACAGCTGTAACGGACATTTTGGAACCAGGACGAGTGTAACACACACACACACACACACACACACACACACACACACACACACACATGCAGATGTTCTCTACAGTACCTCAGGCCCAAGGGAGGGAGACACACACACACAATTGCTCATTTATGTGCACACAATTACACACGTTCGTACAAATACATATGTCATTCATAGACACGTGCTTGACGTACGTGCATACACACTTGCTTATTCATACACACACACACACACACACACACACGCAATGACACACAGCATGTCTTATCTAAATAGAAGAAGAATTGTAGGCCAAGAAATAACAGAAGAGTCCTCTGGGGCAAAAGCAAACAGACTGAACAACACTCTGCTATAAATATCTACAAGTACTACTGCCAATACTACTGTTAATACTACAACTATTGTACCCATTACTACTACTACTACTACCAGTATAATAAAAGTAGACTGTATTGATTTATAATAGCATAACATTTAGGGAAATAACAGTTTATTTCTTTCAGAAAGGTGAAATGTTCAGATGGCACCAGTCTCAAAGATAGTCAGGTCGTGGCTAGCTTAGCTTAGCATAAATACTGGAAGCAGGGGGAAACAGCTAGCCTAGCTCCATCCAAAGGTTGAAAAGTGCTTACACCTAAACACCTCTTAAGTTCATTAATTAACACGTTGTATCTTGTTTATTCAATCTGTACGTATGGAACTATTTCTTGACAAACAAGATCCATTCGCCCAGTACTTCTGTTCAGTGTCTTTTGGCTACAGCGAGGGTTTCCAGATACAGTCGCTGAGCTCAGGCTTTGGTTTTGGTCTCTGCACAGGTACGATGGTACCAAACATGCAACTTCACTGTGACTCAACGAGTTTTACATTAAAACAACTCTGAACTAACTATTTAGCACGAGTTCAGTTATCTCACACGTTTATTGTTTTGTGTCGTAACGGTTCATTTTTTACAGTGTAGTAGAAAAGTCATGTGATCATCAGAGAGAGACGGATTCATCCTCTGGAGAACATGAACGTCTTAATCACATTTCATGACAAAGCGTTTTTAACACTAACACACACACACACACACACACATTTGTAGAGTTGTGGCTCAGTGCCAGAGTTTCCCGTCCTACCAGCCGTTAATGACCAGTGAAGCGCTGACCACCAACGGACTGTTAATCAAATCAGAACTGACTCAAACAATAGACGAAGCATCTGAGCGCACACACACACACACACACACACACACACACACACACACACACACACACACACACACACACACAACCACACACACACAGTCTAATGAAACAAGATGGCCGCTGCCGTAGCATTAGCAGAGAGGTCATCGGGTGTGTGGAAGCTGTTGGAAACAGTTGGGTTAAAAAAAATCATAAGAACAAAAAGAAAAGGAGCCTGTCGGGATGAGGGGGGGGGGGGGGGATGGGAGGATGGGGGGGGGGGGGGGGGGGGGGTGAAACCACACACGCACACACACGCACACACACTCACACACTAACTCCTGGGGTGTGTTTGTAAGCAGGTGTCGGCTACAGACGAAAGCAAAGGTCGGGGTGAACACAAGAAGCTGCTTCCAGTTTGTGAAAGTTTTGACTTTTTACGAGCAGATAAACTGCAAACAAAAAGAGGTCGAGGACACAAAATGGCCCCTGTGTGTAGATGGTGCATTATTGCCATAGTAACACTGCGGGAGGTTGCTGCCTGTTTGTGTTCTGTTTTTATTGGTAAAAGGAGTTCTTCCTCCTCCAGATCTTCGTGGGGTGAAACTGCGTTATTCTGAGGTGCGTTCAGGATCAACGTCTTCTGTATTTGTGTGTCAGAGTGAAGGATTTACTCGGTGTGTTGCTGTCAGCAGCAGTAGCTTCACCGTCAGTCTGGTTTTCGTGACACATCAAAACAACAAAATCTAACAAAAAATGGTAAAAATAACTGTTGGATTTTTGTCTGTTTCTCAGTAAATCATAAAACAAGCGCGAAAATCTTCCAGTCGGGTGAAATTATGTTAAGTAACTGTAAGTAACTACAATCAAATGTTGTTTTCTTAATTGTTGTGCTGTGATTGTTCTTCATTTTGTTCTTGAAACATCCTGAAACTTAAAAAAAGGAGAAAATTCTCATAGTAGCCAAATGTTGTTTCGGCAGCTGAATGTGCCCACTGTGTTTACTGCTAAAAGTCATTAGTGAAATACTGTGTTATTAAAATCACACCGTTGAGGTTTAAATGGATACATTATTGTCAAAATAATGAAAAGCAGCAGTAACAGTGTACAGCCTGGCTAACTGATTATTATTATTATGTACCGTGAACATATCACACTAATTATATTTCCCACGCACATATTTACACTGTGACCATTTCCTCCATCACACTGATCACTGCTGCACTTTAACACATCAGTGTTTATTGTCGGAGGGAATTCTGAAATCTAAGATAAAATTAAAAGAAATAATTTAAAGTAATTCATTTTGTAACATTTCAATTACTGTGCATATGTAAATAAGAGGCTGGCAGACAGACATCAATGAAATGGAGTTCAAAAAAATAATTGTTTTTGTCAATAATATTCTATGAAAACAGATTATTTTTATTTCGTTTTCTAGTTCAGAATTTTACGTCTGATATTTTAAAGACATTTTTTTAAAGACATTTTGTTCTTAATTTAAATTAAATATAAGAAAAATATAATTCATGGCATTTTTGTAAAAGCTGTGTATTTTGCTCTTTTGTATTAAATTAAATTTTGTATAAAATTATTACAATTACGTGCATATTTAAAGAAAACTCGCTGCAACCATTTAGAGGTTAAATCTGTTTTTGCATAATACGACGAGGCTTCATAATTACTGGAAATATTTTACACATATACTGTTAAACTAACGTGTTTTCAATCTTTCATTTAATTACATTTTGTTTGACGCACGCACAGCTTTGACAGTCTGTATGTATTTCCATTAACCGACACTTAAAACTCTTTCGCTTCAAAAACATATAATACATGTAGATTTCATATACGCAGTTTGTAATAAACTAAATAAACAGCCGTCACAGGAAAATAAAATTTAGTTTTTATGCATTTTTTAATTCAGCTTTTTGTTAATTAACTCATTATTTAGCTTTTCCTTGATTCCTGCTGTAATCAGATATTAGTGAAGTAATATTTATAAAAGATACAGCGACACAGTCCTGCAGAGCATCAGAGGAAACAAAACATCGCCAAAAACTGGTCAAAAGTCTCTTTGAAAGAGTCGGGACAGTGTTTGGTTTAAGAAGGCCGCGCTCACACTCTACTGCATTCTACTGTAAATTATAAATAAATAAAATACACAATCTAGTGTGCAATCACCAGCGGCGAACAGTGAAACAGTGAACGCTTTGCTGAATAATACATGCCATAATATTAAATATTTTGGGTGGTAAAAAGTATGTTCGCTTTGAGCGAACAACGTTTTATGTGTGTAAATATCTTCTCCAAAGTGGCATATTTACATAACAGAGCAGAGCAGAGGACAGATGACTGGTGGTAGACATTTTTCAATTTCAAGTAACATGATAAAACAAATTAATATCCTGACAAACCTTTTGAACCTTTGAGCTGCTATACAGTATGTGTAAAAATCAGCATTGAAATAAGAAACCAAACACAAACGTCCTGTTTAGATTGGAAATAATTAGTTTAACAAGACTTCTCACATGTTTTAAAACCTCAGTTTGACCAATCAGCTCACGGAGCTGAATGTGTGTAAACCTCTGTGTCAGTCAGTATCAGGATTAAAGCTGCAGAATCAGTTCATTTAGGGAGGGAAGCTGGGGCTCTGCACTGTACTTCCTGGAGACCACATGTCAATCGAATAGAGTGGGCGGGGTCTGTGGCGTCATCATGTTTGGGATAAAGCTGTGTTTTATGTCACTAAATTTGTTTTAATTTCTATTTATATGCTTTTGTTACTATGAAAAAGGCGTCTGTTACGTAGATGGTTTGGACAAATTTATTCAAGCAAACAAAAAAACAAGTGTTTGTGTTTTTCTTCACAGGCCTCAGTAATATAGTTTTGAGGTTGTAAATTCTGTGTTTATTTGTATTGTTCGGTCAATCTGACTTTAACACAGTGGATGTAAAATCCCACAATGCTTCAGTGTGTGTAACAAACCCCACATCGCCCCCTGGATGCACAAGAGTGAATAAACATATTTTCTTTCTCAGGAAGTGAAGTTTGGGAAGAAAACAAAAGCTGCTGATGTTTCTGTGGAAACTTCATTTCATGTTTTGAATTCAGTTTTTATTTTCTTGATTCTTTGCTTCTGTTCTTGAGAAATACTGATAAATCCACCAATTCAGGTTTATATGTTCAAGAGTAGAGGTAACTAGGTACTTTTACTAAAGTACAACTTGGAGGTACTTGCATATATTTCCATTCTCTGCTAATTTAAACTTCTACTCCAATGACATCGAGCCCCAAACTGTGTGAAAGTGGGAAACCAGTGTTTTCTTCGTGTCATCTGCTATGAGTGTAGTTACGTAAAAAATACAAAACATATGATTATAATCAGTACATATATAAGTATAAGTAAATATTGTACATATTACTATAGAAACTGGGTTAATTTGCTCCACCTCGATATGTTTGAAGATTAAAACGCTGCTTACATTTTATTACGTAATTAAAATAAAATATATAATCATAAAACACTGACAGAAGCCGATGATACATTTTTATTATTTAAGTACATTTCTAATATTTCTGTACTTTTCCTTGAGTAACATTTTAAATGTAAGATTTTTATGTGTAACAGTACATTTTGTCATTGTGGTATTACTACTTATACTCAGTGGTGGAAGAAGTTTTCGGATCATTTAGGTAAGTAAAAGTACCAATAGAATAATGTTAAAATACTCTGTTACAAGTAAAGTCCTGCAATCACACTGTCAACGTATTTTCAGCTAAATTGACTTTAATTATTTAGAACTAAAAGTATTTAAAGGCAACAAAACTAAAAGGTTTTTAAGATTCCTACAGATTTTTTAATATTGTTTTTATAATGTTTGAACAATGTGTGTCATGTGTTTTTCACACAAATTATCAAGATACAAATAATAATCAATGATGTTTCTCTTCTCCAGAGTCTCTGTATATAAAACATCGGTGGATTATTATAATTACTGATGAGTTATGAAATGTAAACAGCATGTTTATGTGGGGATAAAACTGTTTCATAAGCTGTTGTGTATTTGAAAGACCGCATGCAGTGTTTACACTCTCGTTAGCTGACTGTGTGGGCGTACAGAGTTATTTTGTCGTGGGACAAGTTGCACCTAAATTATCATTGTTAGTGGATCAATCAAATCCTAACATGCTTTTACAAAACTCCAACCAGACCAGCTCTACTCAGTCACAACAACCTGTTCAGATAGTTTATAAACCAATTGTGTGTTTTGTATGTAAAACTAGATGTAACCACAGCTGTACAACAGACAATATTTCCCTCTGCAATGTAGTGGAGCACAAATAGAAAGTAGCGTAAATTGTAAATACACGAGTAAAGTACAATGTGTACTTACTCTAAGCAGTACTGTGCACCACTGACCTGCTGCCACTGTGACCTGAATATGAAAATAAAATAAATGAAACCGCGCTGGTGACACCTATCAGCCGAAAAACAATGACTGCAGGACACAGCAAAGGATTCTGGGATCACGTATGACCGATCTATGGACTGTAATTTGTACATGCAGGGTGTTTAAATGTGCAGATTAATCAGGGCTTTACACATGTAATCCAGGAACGTAAACACCATCCAATTCTACAGGGTCACTGACTCTGAAAATGAGATTTACACCTATACGAGGTGTGTGTGCGTGTGTGTGTGTGTGTGTGTGTGTGTGTGTGTGTGTGTGTGTGTGTGTGTGTGTGTGTGTGCGTGTCCTGTTTTTCCCCTCCAGGTCGAGGCTGAAGTAATAAAACACAGAAATATGTTGATTCGTCGGCAGCAGCTTCTCTAATCTTGTTATAACTGAAAACGTTTTTTCTCAACGACCTCAACATGGATTTCATGTTTTCATTTACCGATTTCGTTTTTTCGGGACTTTTTAAAATATATGTATTTGTTGTGTTATTGATTTTAATACATTTTGTCTGGCAGACACTTGAAACCACAAACCCGACTCAACACGTGTGACGGTCTCAACGCTGTGAGGAACAACCAGCGTGGATGCTGAGCACTTTTTGGACCCTGAGAGAAATCCTCTGACCAGCAGAGAGTCCATAACTCTACTGCCCTCTGATGGATCCCAGACTGAATAATTCACACAAACATTCACACTCACAGATCATAAACCACCATATCTTTGCTGCCAAATATATTATTTCCTTATACGTGAAAGATGAATCTATTTCTTTGAAGCCTACAAACGCCACAAAGATCGCAGTGAATCAATCTAAACAACCATCTCATCACCGAACATGAGCTGAAACCCAAACAAGTCAAATCAATACCAAAGAAAAGATATCAGGGCAAAATAAAATGACACACACACACACACAGGCCCACCACACACGACTACAGCTGAAACAATTAGACAATTAATCTATTAGTCAATCAACAAGAACTTAATCAGAAAAAATGCTGATACATTTTTTTTCTTTTACAACTTTTTGTGCAAAGAAATGTTTAAATAAATGCTGTTTTCAGCCTCTGTAAGTTAAAGATTTTTCTCTTCTACGGTTTGATTGTAAACTGAATATATTTGGGTTTGTGACTACTGGGTAGACTAATACTTCAACACGTCTGGAAAAGTGTAATGGGCAATTGTTATGAACTGAAGAACACTGTATTGCATGCATTATTATTTAAACATGATAAAAATGTGTTTTTATTACTTACAACTGCTTAAGTAATTGAAATATAAATATTACAAAATATAAATACAAATATTTTTCCCCTGAAATGTAATCAAAAGTTGTGAACAGAGTCTCAAGCAGCTCCGATGTCAACTACAGTTCAATAGATTGAATGCACTCAGACCTCTTCCAGATTCACATGTCGTTATAGTGATGAAAATAAAGAGTTAAATTACCCCCAATATATATATATATATAATATATATATATATATATATATATTGCATAAAGTTGCATTTGTTGCACGTATTTAAGTGCCTGTACACACACACACACACACACACACACACACAGTAGAATCAGAACGTGGAGGGTCATTGTGAAGTTAATCTCTGAACTCCCATAGAGAGGCGTTGACTTAACACACACACACACACACACACACACACACACACACACACAGTAGTACTATCATGCAGTGGTGGAATGTAACCAAGTACATTAGTACTGTACTTATATATATAGTATAAATCTGAAGTATTGTACTTAACGGCATGGAGTATTATCTTTGAGGACATTTTCTTGATGATTCTCTCTTTAGTGTTGGTTTTGGCGGTCCCTGTGGACAGAAGTGGTCGTGTTTCTGAGCACCAGGGTCCCTTTAAGAAACCTCTCATTTCACTGCAGCAGGGTCTGACAGTCTGCTCCACTCAGTCCTGGTTCTGGGTCTCTTCATCTGTTTTTGTGGTACATTTTGTCATATCTTTTGTGCTAAAATCTTGTAATTTAAATCCTCCCATATAAAGCATTGTTTAAACTGCTGTATAAATAAAGTTCATACAGTAAGTATTAAATTCACATTTTTATAGCGTACAAGAAACACACTTTGCACTAACAGGATATGATGCAAAGTGTGCAGAAAAAACTGATCAAACTGCAACTTAAAAAAACCCAATGTAAGTTGACGAAGTAAACCGTGTATCATGGTTATCGTTTGTTTTCTAAGTTCTTCTCTAACTGTTGCATCTTATTTCCCCCCCCCCCCCCCCACTGTAAGTACCGCCTCCACTCTCTTGTGCATTGCATTATGGGACAACAGTGTCACCAGCACACGTATCAAGTATCAAACATATTTCAGTGTGCATACTGATTGGAACCTGCTAAGAACTATTGTCTTGGATGAACTTGTGTCTTACCTCAGAGTTAAAACTGCATCTTCATCCTCTGGCCTTGATTTGTATTCCGTTTCCTGTCGGACGGCCAATCAGAGTGAAGCTCCTCGCTGGTGCAGCTCGGTCAATCAGACGATTCGGTGGCCACATTGCCTCCAGCGTGCTGCTGCTGCTGCTGCTGCTGCTGCTGCTGCTGCTCCACCACGACGGACTGAAGACACACAGCGAGGAGGTCCAACCACAGACACACTGCCCTGTTGCTGACACTAACACACACACACACACACACACACACACACACAGACACACACAAAGAAAGAAAGAGGCCCAGGGCTGACTGAGTGCTTCAGCATGGAGAGGAATGTCTTAATGACCGTCAGGAATCTGAGCAGGAATCACTTTATTACGATACGATCAAGTCATTTTACAAGATTCTATTTTCTAAATGATTGATTGAAAGCTGTAGTCTCAGAAATATCAACGTCAGCCTTCCTGTTTAATTTGAGTCGCACTGGATCAACTTGATCTTTTCGTACATATTTGCTATATATATATATATATATATATATATATATATTGAGAGCTAAACTATGAAATTACAAATTACTAATGAAATACTACTTTGTGATAACTAAAATTAAACGGACATATTTGCATTGTGTGTATAAGACAACGAAAAGTAAATATTTAAGTGTACTTCTACTTAAACTTTTGAAAATATTGATCTGAGACAGATGAACTCCTGCAGTACAGTATGAGTTTGTGTGTATATGTGTGTGTGTGTGTGCAGGTGTTGCAGAGGGGGACGCCGTTCTTGCCTCCACCGACCCGGCGAGGGAGACGTTTGGAGGGCCGGGGCCCCGAGACGTCCCTGTGAGTGACCTGGAGACCTGCCTGTCGCTCCAAATGAGCATCAAATACACACACACACACACACACACACACACACACACACACACACACACACAAAGCCAATGGGGTAAGTCAAGGGTGTCTGCAGCTGGCTGAGTGTCTATGAGCAGTTTTGAATGAGGGGGGCACTTGAAGGTAAAAGAGGCACTTTGGGGGTAAACGTCTTATTTTATCTCGCTCTCTCTCGGCTCCCTCTCTTGGACCAATCACAGATCTACAAGCAGATGGATTTTTTCTTCTTTTTTTTTAACTTTTGACTAAATCTCCATTAATACTAATAATATTAATATTAATAATAACAATATGATAACAATGATAATAATAATAATAACTTAATTAAGAGTTTGATTGTTCAGCATGACAAGAAGATTCACATCTATAAGAAACAGGACGTTAACCAGGCAGGACCAGATCTAAACCGACCCGGATCCTCAGAGGGACATAGAAATGACAATGTCTTCTAAAACATCCGCCCATGGCAGTTCAAGTCACAGATGTTCTCATACAGATTCCTACTGTCAACACAATTCATTCAGCAGAATCCCTTTCGGTTCCAATAGAGCCAAAAGAAGAAATACAATAAAATAAAAAACCTTACTTTAAGCACCTGCAAACATCCTAAAAGGCTTCTCCTCGATGTACTTTGGCTTGAACTGTACTTCAAGACAAGTACAAGAGTGTCTGGATAATCAATAAAAGTAACATAATGTTATATGATGTCGGCTCTCTCACCAACACAGATCACTCAATGGTTGCACAAACACTCATCACACTCCCGCAGCATTGTCTATTCACGAAGAACAGTTGAAAAGAAAGGTATCAAAAATCTTATTACACACGTCCTTCTTCCTGGCGCCTACATTACCCACAATGCAACTGGACTGAAGATGAGTTTCGCAGTGGTGTTCTGGTTAGCTCACTTTTTTCTAACTCCACACCTCCAGACCTTTTTACGCTGACTCAAACGACATCGTTGAAGATATTTATCAGACTTCATACCGCTCAACGCTTTATGTTACTTTTAAACATATGAACTCCACAACATCTGGAAACACACTTTAAAGTCTTTAACAACTAGATTTGAATACGTCTATGATGATTCTTGTTTGCATTTACACTTTGCAGACTCTGCAGGTCTTTGAATGGCTCTCAGTCTCGTCTGAGACTGTTTAAAAGAATGCTTAAACATTTTGGGAGAAATACATATTTGTTTTCTATGCAACAAACAAACAATCTGTTTTGTACGTATCATTGTTACGTATCACAGCCCGACCTTTAAAAAACAGCAAGATTAAGGTCACACGTTCACTTCTCTGACCTCTAGGTTTTTGTTTACCTCTTCTCTCCATCCCCTTACACACACACACACACACACACACACACACACACACACACACACACACACACACACACACACACACACACACACACACACACACACACACACACACACACACCATCCCCCGCTCAGCCCTCTGGCAGTTTGCTGTTGTATGGAAACACAGCTAACCCTGCTGCCCTCAGAGTGTTTCTGCTAAACCATCCAACCAACCCATCTGTGTGTCCACCCACCCACAGTCAATACGTCACCCATTGTTAATCGGAGCAATGTATGCCAACACACACACACACACACGCGGCTGAATCACATTGGAACCTTAAACAGTTATTGGCTTTCACTTGACTTCAGTGCGTCAACAAATTGAATTACTTCCGTTCATATTTCTGTTTGGGTTGCACTAAAATAAATTAAAATGTATTTATTTATTGAAATTTAATCTGGCTTTATGAAATATTAAAAGAAAGTGATAGTTTTCTTGTTGGGAGACCGATGTTATAATAGTTCTAGTAACAGTGAAAGTAAGATATAATAATTTGTTTTATTTCCAAAGCACTTCCCAATATAAGAATACAATTATTAACTGTGCATTAATAATATTATTTCGTTAAATTTAATTGTTTTACTTGCATAATTTTATTGACAAATGAACAAACAAAAAATAAACAAGTAACAAAGTAACAGTAACTGTCGGATCAAATACTGGAGTCAGAGTTCAAATAGCCAAACTGTTTTAAATACGCACGCACGCACACACACACACACACACACACACACACTATGCATTGTTAATGGGAGTGAAGCACTCTGTGTTTGACTGTGGGTGAACGAGGCGGCGACACGTCAAACATCATCAACATCAAACTCAGCCAAGTTCAAGTTCAGCTCGACGCCGCCGCCCTGCTGCTGCTTGAGGAACACTGCACCCCATCATCATCATCACCATCATCATCATATCTGACCTAAATTTGATGTTGGATACAATAACAATACATTATCAACAAAAAAATGTGATTGTGTGGAGATGTGTGGAGATGTGTGTGTGTGTGTGTGTGTGTGTGTGTGTGTGTGTGTGTGTGTGTGTGTGTGTGTGTGTGTGCGTGCATGTGTGGGTGCGACAGTAAGCGTGGGTTTGTGTTTGTTAAGGGGATATTGGTTTATACACCTGCATCAACTCCTAAACAATAGTAATGCTACAAGTCCATATGAGTAAAACAACTATAGATATAATATAAAACCTCAAACAAGGAATACACGGACACTAATAATACGTTTAATTATCTTTTGAAACATTTTATAGAGAAACAATAATTCCCAGACATTTAGTAGATGACCCTTGAGGCATCTCAACAGACTCAATTTTAATTTTATTTTAAGTTAATCCATAGAGTATGATTATTTGCCACTGAAAATAATAACATTAGGTATTTTTGTATTCAAAGACAGTTTATTTAATCTTAACCGTAGCACAGGCAGTTCAACCAGCATTAGCTTCCATAATCAGTGAATGAGAGAGAGTTGTGTCATCTGCAAACATTATCAGACAAATGGCTTGCAATAAAAAGTAGCATACTTTAAATTTAGTTTTATGAAATAGAAATACTCAAGTAAATACAAGTACATGAAAATTGTAGTTGAATAAATGTACTTAGTTGCTTTCCACCTGTTAGACTCGACTTGACCGATCGCCTCTCTTTTTGTTTTACATCCAGCAGGGCGAGAAACACAAGTAAACCAATGAGAACAGAAACTGGGACTGAGTGTGTGTGTGTGTGTGTGTGTGTCCAACATCCTACCAACAACACACACACACACCATCTCCATGATTACAACTCTGACTCTGTAAGTGTTTCCATTTGAACTCGGTGGATTATGTCGTTGACTTTAATGTTCCCGCAGGACTCGGAGTGTGAGTGTGTGTGTGTCTGTGTGTGTTGGATTAGTCTCTATTTGAAGTGTGAGGTCTGATCTAATCTGCAGGTCGCTGTAAACAGATGCAGTGATCCTGCCCGTCTGAACACAGTGTGCACAGCCAACGTTACACAACACCCCCACACACACAGCCGGCTATCACAGTGATTCATTCTGGCTAACACCACTGCTTCCTATGGATGAGGGTGGAATAAAACACAAATATTATAATTGACGAGATTAACCCGAGAGTCCACTGGAGGAGCCAGGTGCCAGAGATGTCACAGGCCACGCCCCCTCAGTTTTCTGCCCCAATTGGCACAGCCACAGCTTCATTACACTGTGACCTCACTGCCACTGCTGCACCAGCACCACACTGCATTTTTTATTATTATCTCAGCCAGGAGATAATGTATTTGGCAGTGTGTGTGTGCATGCATATCTGTGTCTGTCCGTCTGTCCACGGCTAATCTTACATACTGCTGGACCCATCAGCCTAATATGTTTTGTGCTTATTTATGACTGTATGCTCAAGGACCTCTCGTGATGGCAGTGATTCACAATTGTTAAAAATAAATTGTATGGGGCCGCAAGTGATAACACAGCTGAGCGCATCGCATTGTTTTGGGCGGTGTGTTTGGCTATCAGCTAACGTAAACGTAAACACACACACACACACACACACACACACACACAGACTGCATCGCCGCTGCCAGAGTTATTTTGTGCCTTATATTGGGCATCAACCTCACGGCGAAGCCTAAATAAACGCTTCAACGCTTGTTACGTCCGTGAGACGGAGCTGAGACGTGCGCCTGCACAGAGCTGGTGCAGACAGCTGCATAGATTAAAATGAGAGTATATCTGTTGTATGAGACGTGCAAGTGAAAAAACACATCTGACATGTGTATAGGGAGTTACAGTTAGAGAATTGTGGTTTGTATTCATTCAATCCAAAAGCACAGCAGTGGTAGCTGCGGACGCATCTGGAGGAGATCTGCACTCTACTGAGTGCACTTTTCCTGTTTTCACACATAATCCTTTTCTATCTGTACATATTTAAGACCTGTTGTGCCTCAGTGATTCCCACAAGAAGTGCAAACCTCTCCTTGTACAACATGAAACACAAACACTAAGCTGTATACGTAACAAGATAAGATAAGATAAAATAAGATAAGATAAGATAATCCTTTATTGGTCCCGCAGTGGGGAAATTTACAGGATCACAGCAGCAAAGTGGACAGTGCAAACAAGGTACATGGTAAAATAAAAACAAGCACAGCAAGTATTATAAATAAGTAATAAACAAGTACCAAGTATTGGTTTAATTACTTACTACTTTTTATGTATTCATTGCATGTATATAATTCCTGCTTCTGCATATGCTTTGTCAGTCTGTTTTGCCAATGAGCTGATTTGATCTGAATTAAGAAAGAAAAGGGTGTCTCTGATATTAAAGCTGCGTTTCTTCAGAAGAAGCAGCTCGCTGCTCGCCACCGGGCCTCATGTGTTGTTTTGAGGCGGCTGACAGGTCGAGTCAAAACAGATAGAGCGAGGGAGGAAGACGGAAGAGAAGGAGGACGAGGGGGAAGAGGAAGGCAACTGGTGCTGCTTGAAAAAACGACTCACTCCAGAGCTGCATCCAGGATTTTGGACAGAAATGGACGTGGAACATGGAGATCATTAAAAACACAGATCAGGGTGGAGGTGTTTTAACACGCTGCAGCGCAAACAGATGGAAGAGATGGTGTCATTTTTAACATATTCATATTCATTCCAGGCAGAGGTTGCATGGGATTTAACCAGACATCACTCAGACAGGCTTGGATGTCACTTTTACCTTCACACATGTACAACCGCCATATGGTTATTATACTTACCATAAGTATACTACTACACTGGCTCCTACTTACTTCCCAGGATTTATCCATAAATATATATATTTTATTTTACCATTTAAACACTGTTCACATGCTGCATCGTTTAATGCCTTTCAGATTTTTATTATTTTCATTCTATTCTAATCTTTATTTACATATTTGTATGAGCTGCTGGAAGGAGCCTGAGAACTAATTGAATTTCCAACAACTGCTCCTGTAATCGTCTCAAACTCACTGGCCTCTTGACTGCCGTTTGCTTAGAAAACTTGCCCCAAAAGCTTTCAGAGAAAGACTTAAAAAAACAAACAAAAATGCAAATACAAAATGTATTGTATTCACCAAAAATCAAAAAAACCACACACACACACACACACACACACAGTCGACCCCGACCTCAGCAGAGTGAACCGGCTGTGTCGGACTGACCCAGAAAGCCGAGACGCGGCTCAGATCTCATTCATTTTCAGGGATTTTCAGCACAGATTACAAAGGCTCTACCCCATTTGTTTTGTAACAAGCATGTGAAGTCAACACTAATACAAACGCCGCGGCTCTGAACTTCAAAATGCTGGGGGACCTTTCTAGAGGCTTAGGGCCGGCGAGCACATTCACCGCTCAGGGAGCAGAAGCCACGCTAAGCTCCGAGGGCAAAGTACTTCTTTGATTGTTTGTTCAAAATCTCTTCCAAAAGCCACAGAACAAAAACAGAGGACGGATTATCCTCTGTTGGAGAGGAAATGAAATTCTTCAGAAGAGGCACTTCAACAGGTTTCAGGATGAATGATGGGAAGCTGCTGGTTGGGTGGCTGTGTGTGTGTGTGTGTGTGTGTGTGTGTGTGTCTGTGTGTGTGTGTGTGTGCAGGGAAATATGAGTGATGCACATTTGCTTGTTTCGTCAAAGATTCATTCAAATAGTTATTTATTGAGACTAAAAGTGTGTTAAAGGCTGTAAAGAACATTCCACCGTAGGGTTAGAAATAGACGTCTTGGCCAAAAGTATGTCGACTTTTAAATATATGAATGAGTTGAACATGCCTTCATGCTGCTCTAACAGCCTCCAGTCTTCTGGTTTCAGGCTTTCCACCAAGATTTAGGAACCTGACTGCAGAGATTTCAGCCTCCCAATCATTGCCGTGTTCTCTCAGGTACAGGTGAGACATGAAATACAAACTAGGAAGTCCAGAAGATCTGTGAGTTTGAAGGTCTATCAGACGCCAACATGCACCACAGGAGTTGATAATCCTCAAAGTCTGGATTTTATAACTCTGGGAAGTTATCGCGGCTGGAACTATTTCATCGTTTGAGGCAATGATCGCGAGATAAACAGCAGAAACAACTCGGGTTACAAAGTAATCGAGCAGGAATGCACGCCAGCATGCGTTTGATTGGCCACATTTTAACAGATGATGCTGCTGCTTTGTGGTCTGGAACAAGTTGAGTCTGGTTCAAGTGTTTGCTAGCAAGCAGATATAAACAATAAGTATTTGCAAATGTTTTATGAAGAAAATGCATTGGACATATTTGATACACAGCTTTAACATCTCTTAGCGAAGGAGTTCAAGTGCTTTTTTTCCTAGCGAGCATCCAGCAATGTTTGGCACTTCCACAGTCGCTGCATCTTTATCACATTTTGGAACAAAGCCCGTGAACATCCAGCTTGTTAACAGACTCCTGGGAAAACAGAGAGCTTCCCTCAGTGACAAAATGCGGCGGATCTTCCTCCCCTCGTTAGATTTTAAACAAACCCAGTGATCAATGAGTACTGGTCCGGAAAAAAAACGGGGAACTCGGGCTTATTAGAGTTTTTGGAGACCAGGCGGGTCCTTCAGTAACGGGGTCAGGAGTCTATTGGCCTACTAACACGTTGCGACTCAAAGCTGTCTCCCCACCTCAGCCTCACATGGCGGCCCCGCAGCGCCGCCCATTCATTTGAATGCTTCCTGGGCTGATGAGGATGCGTGAGCGGCGGACTGCGGGGCCAAAAGACTAACATGATTGCAGGGGACACAATAATGACCAGACACTGCAAAGTTGCGAAAGTGTGTCATACATTATTATGCAAGCAGGGCAGCATGTGGCTGGAATAAAACAAGGGACAGAACGTTGTTGGGTTTGTGCGCTTTGCCAAAAGAGGCGTCGAAACGAGCTCAATGGGACGATTCCTTCTTATTCAACGCTTTGGTTATTAAGCTGCTTCTAGGTTTTCTCTGCTAACGCAACACATCTCTGCTTCATGGAGCTTCATGGTGATTTTCAGCTCATACATTATCTGTTCGAGAAACAACTTTATTGTTCTGGTTCATCCTCATAGTGCACTGTTCACTCGCAGCTCAGCAGACACCGTCAGAGAGCAGCTGGTGAACAGAGTGGAGCATTTAGCAGCTAAGGAAACAAATATTTCACTCAGGAGATGGTAGAGACAAAAAAAAAAGAGCAAAAAGAGGGTGAATACTTTCACAATTAAATTACAACTTCCTGGGAATACAGTATATCACTCTTTTCTCAGTATTTCTAGCGTATGTACATGAACATTGATTTTAAAAACACATAAGTGGGTAATTCGTGATAAAATGTAATTTATTTCATATGCAGAAGATGATGTTCTACCTTTTCAGTAGAACAATTCCTCTAAAAAGTAGAGACGTTTTGAGGTGAAAAAACAACCAAATATCTTTTAAAGTATCGTTTCTGTGTATTTATATGAGAGTGTTTTTATTGTAAAAGGCAGGGAAGAAGCATGCATCCATTGTGGCATGTTGAATCTGTGGTTTGAAGTACCGAGTATTGTTCTTGGATGTTTAGCTGTAATATTTGGTTGATCTTCGTTCACAGATTTTGAACTCGATGTATCTTTGACACAGCAGCTGAGTGGAAGCGTTAATGTTCGGAGGTGTCGTCTTTGTTTCTGTGCTAAACTATGGGAGCACACAGGTGCACTCGTGTCAAATATCTGCAGGTATTTTTCACGGGAGATTTTTGGAGACAACACTCCCGGTTACAGCTCCCAGTATTCAACACGTTTATACTGAACCTTAGTTGATGTACTTACTTGCTGATCAGCTCTGTCACGAGAGACGGGAGATTCATCTTCACAACAGATGCTGTGAGGTCGGAAGGTCACGTCAGGCTACGCTGAGGGGAAGAGGTTTCCCATGATGCCTTGAGGGAGCAAGGAGATGCTGCAGGAGCAGAGAGACTCATCACACACTGATGTAGATCAGTGACGCCTGGAGAAGCAAATGATTACAGAGAGGGCGACTGAAGGCACCTAAATATGAGCACTAGTTTGTACAGAATGTGGAGGGAGCGTCTTGAAATATCTCCTTTCTCTTTAATGTATCAGCGAGATATCTACTCTGAAAGCTCCATTGAGTCTAAATGCATCAGCGTTTCTCTTCCCGAGTAATTAAACAGTCCCTGAAGGTCTCGTTTCTGCTGATTTCTAATAGTTAAACTTCTCAGCGTGCTGTGATGAACAGGTGTACTCCAGGACTCTGTGACATCACTGCTGGGTTTGGTTACAGCTGCACACGTTTCACCACATTCAACAGACTTAAGTTGCTCTTTAAATGTACATTTGCACTTTTTTTTTTTTTTGTAACTTCAGGCCGTGTCGCAGATTTAAAGATGAATTACGTTTCATTCAGCAGAAGAGAGAAAAAGCTAAAGCTCTTAATAACGGTCTCCGTCCTTTTTAAATGAACACACATGGAAGATGTCTCGTTAGGGCTGAGTGTTCTTTATTTATTCATCTATCTAAAGAGCATTTCTCCGACTCGTAACTGTTGTGAAAAAGCATCATATTGAACACCGATGTAAGAATTCAAATAATAAATGTGTTTTTTCCCATGAATGCGAGAAAGGCACCAGAAACCTGTAACAAATGGATAACAAGGAATAACTGTTGTTTGACACCCAGCTTGAGTTCATATTAAAAAACATAAATAAAAAGAAACATCCCAGTCAAATATACACTCCCAGCAGAGCACATGAAATGCTCCTCCCCCTGAAAAGGCTCCGTGTTTAATGACGTAATAAAACAGATTCACAGTAATCCAACTTTTCTTCACATTCCTCCAAATTCCACTTGAGGAGATACAAAGATGTGAATGTGTCTGGAGGAATAACACAAAACAAGAGTCTGAGGAGACCGTCGTCTGCAGAGCTGCTGCTAACCACATGCAGGAACACTCGGTAACATTCAGTCTGCAGACACACACTGAGGAACAGCTCGGTCAGTCGCTGAACAGAAGACGAACCTGCAACAGTTTTGAGTCACATGAATAATTTTTAATGCAAAAAAATTGGATTAAAAAAAGAAGAAGAAAGATCTTGTGTTGAGGAATGTTGGTCGTACAATTTAGGAAGTTGTGATGTGCGTTTTCAAACATAACAGAACAAACAAAGCTAATCTTTTAATAAAAAATGAATTGTTTACTTCAAACCCTAAACGTGCAACGATCACGATGATGTTAACTGTGTTCGTGTTTCACTCTGCGTGAGTCTTCAGCAGCAGCAGCTCTGCAGACAAAAAGGTGAAGTTAGAAGTTAAGAGCAGAAGAAAATAAATGTAGTTTTATACCAAACTTAAAACGTAGATGAGGAGCAAATCAGCACATGAACATGTTTTTGTTTTTAACACAATATTCATGTTTAAATGCTGGTCGAGTGGCCGTCAGACACTCGGGACACTTTAAGGCAACACTTACACTTCAACACATCTCAAAGCTTTAGAAGATGAACTGGAAGTTTTACACCATGAATGAAAGTCTTCTTGATCACCTTCCCGTTTTCTAAATCTCCCTCAATTCTTTTCTCCTCTTTAACATCATCATTAGTAAAAGACCAGGAGATAGGAGGTAAGAGGAGATAGGAGGTAAGAGGAGATAGGAGGTAAGAGGAGATAGGAGGTAAGAGTGCCGTCACCTCTGACCTTTGATCTCCTGTCTGGGAGGTTTTTACTGTCAATGATTTGGATTCTAGTGTCCTTTAAATGGCTGAAATGTAAACATGTAAAACTGGATTTTTGTTTTGATTCAACACTTTTTATTACCTTTCACCAGAAATGATGTTTGAAGATGTTGCCACAAAACGTTTCCAAACAGCGTTAAGAAAATAACCGTCAGCCTCCCATTGAGGATGTTTCCGAATAAAAAAAAAAACAGACTCAAACATAACAAATCCAACCACAGTCCTCCGTTTGGTCCCCAAAATAAATACCACAACATCCTCGCCACCTCTCTCCTAAAGTCAGGGGCGGCTCACACTACAAGACTTAAATCTAAAGTTACCATCTTGGTGTCACACTGGGAGTAAATGCTGTAGCGTCGGCCATCCGGC
Organism: Anarhichas minor; assembly: GCF_050575085.1. Lineage (NCBI taxonomy): Eukaryota > Metazoa > Chordata > Actinopteri > Perciformes > Anarhichadidae > Anarhichas > Anarhichas minor. Next base: position 728,955 of record NW_027466515.1, read on the forward strand.
CTGGACAGGAATATAAATCTCATCAGATTTAAATATCTGAACTGAGCTGTGGACAAACTTCACCTTCATCGTGAGTGAAAGCGTCTGGAGCGGAGTTCTAGCGCTGCACAATCACGGTCGGTGTTGTCTGTACTGCGACTGTGAAGCCAGAGGGTTGCTGGTTCCGAACCGGAGCGGCGCCGCCGACCCTCCGAAGGCAGTTCTGTAAGGCACCCCGCTCGCACCCAGTCCGAACCCTGCTCCGAGTCCCTGCGCTCCGAGTCCCTGTGCACCGAGACCCTGTGCACCGAGACCCTGCGCTCCGAGTCCCAACCCGCCACCGGGCCGCACCAGACCCTGACTCAGCATCCCCGTGTAGGCAGACGCTCCGTAGGGGAGCCCCATGCCGCCATAGGGCCGGTGGGCGTGGTGTCCCGGGTTGGGGAGGACCACATTCTGTACATTCCTCCCCGGTGTGTCGAAGGCGAACTCTGGTGGAGGGCTGCTGGGTTTGGAGGGCGTGGAAGTCAGTGGGTCCATCTCCCCTCCTGAGGTCAAGAGCGGAGGAGGCATGGAGGAGACGGTGGCGTAGCCTTCAGGACCCAGAGGGGGAGCAGGGGAGGCGGAGGAGAGGGTCCCGGTGAGGAGCGGTCTGGTCCAGTCGTCTTTAAAGATCTGGACGGTCAGCGTGGAGACGAGCGGCAGCAGCCGGTTGGTGACGTGAGCCAGAACCAGCTGCTCGTTGGCGTCACGGCGGATACGAACGTGTGCAGAGCCGGCCTGAAACAGAGAGGTGGGGGGGGGGAGAGAGCACACAAGGTAAATCAGTAAAATATGGTTTCACATTTAAGTAGCTTCAAAGAGATCTAGTTTAAGAAAATGCAAATAAAGTCCTTCAGACTTTCATTTGGCTTCTGAGATTTTAGTTTGTACCGACATATTTCTGTTCTTATTTGACAATTCAAGACGGAATAAAAGAAGATGTCATCTTGGTGTCAAAGTTACCATCTTGTTCCCGACAAATGATCATCTTGTGCACACAAAATGAAACTGATTTATTTCAGGAGTTTGGGAGGACGTTTTAATCCTGGGCAAAAAAAAAAGCAAAAAATATACAAATACAATTAAGTGATGGAAGAATTTAGCCTGTACATGTACACATGTAAATGGTGCACATGGTGAAAAATTAAATGCAAATTATACTGTGAAGTATTGCAGCTATGGATCGATACTATAAAGTAGTTCAGCTAACTGCCTAAAGACTAAATGTCTCATTGAGAAGGAATTCAAACGCAACATCAGGAACATTTGAGCTCAAGAAATGTCATTTATAAAAAATTATGACATGATCAGGTTTTATAAATGTTTTTTAAAATGAATTAAAATGTTTTTAAATGTTTTTTTTTAAACACAGCTGGTTACGTAATCATCACAATAACCTTCATCACAGCACGTCTCATCTCAACATTCAGCCTTTGACCTTAAAACACAAAACTGAGTCCCTCATTTTGTCCTTGCCTGCTAATTTTTAACATTCTCATACAGACCTCAAAAGGACAACACACACACACACACACAGACAGAGAGAGAGAGAGTGTGTCCCGTGGGGCAGAAGTGCAGTCAGAGGGTCAAATCAGTTTGGACAGCTGCTCTGTTAGCAGTGGGCCAACAACCAACAGTTGTGTAACTGCAGCAGCATCAGTCACAACAACAACAACAGGAGCAGCAGCATCGATAACATAAACACAAACAACAATAAACGCAGCGTCAGGCCTGATGTAAACAGAGGACGCTGCTCCACCTGCAGGAAGTACAACTGCTACACACGCAGTGCAACGTGCAACACAGACGACGACAACTCGACAGAGACAACAGCAACAACAACAGTGCTCCCTCCAAAAAAACAGAGAAAGAAAGAGAGAGAGAGAGAGAGAGAATATCTCCGCATGAATGACTTGTTCCTTCTTTTCGTCTGGGTGAACAAATCCCTGCAGATCGTCATTTCGAAACGACGAATGACGGAGAGGGATGAACAAGGCGAACGGGGGGGGGGGGGGGGCAGAGAAATCTAGAAACAAATACAGAGACGAACAAAACTAACTAACTAACAGGAGGGTGGAGAAGGAAGGAGGGAGGAGAAGGAAGGAGGAAGGGAGGGAGTCGGAGCAAAAATTTGTGAGAGATGTAAATCAGAATATGAGAGCCATCAACCAGCAAAAGTGGGCTCACGTCCCAAATATCAAAGCCTCAGGTGCACTGTGTGCCAGTTGTTTTTATGTAAATGGATTATATATCTATATATATATATATATATATAATTTCAGTAAATTAGAAAGACCTTTGTAACCAACAGCTACAAATATCGAACATGAAAAAATTAGCTTAATATCCCCATTTATGGTGTTGTGTCTTCAGATCTTTGGCTGAGAAACGTACCAGAGATCCGAAGCCGACAGTCCAGAAGTGCTCGTTTCGAACCTCCAGCACTCCTTCCAGAGTCGACACCTGATTGGACACAGAGAGGAGCAATTAACCAATCACAATCAAGAGGTCTTAAAGGTAAAATGCTGTCAAAATGAAGCCAAAATAAAGTTGAATTTGAATAACATTTGGTTTCCAGTCTGACGAAGGATGAGATTTATATTCCTTTCTGGCTTTCATTTAACTATTCATCGGCTGAAAATTAGATCATTTGACAAAGCAATGAAACAGATTTCTTGATCTTCTATAAACCTGAAATCAATCCCCTCACCTCTCTGAGCAGTTTGTCCAGCTGGCCGGTGATGTGCGACGGCGTCGTCTGTGAATGGGAGACGACACAAACGAGTTACGACCGCACTTCCTGGTGCGGGACTGTGACTACGACACGAGTGGAGAAAGGGTCGTTCGTCTTACCTGCAGCAGCACTTTGCCGCTGTAGACGCTCATGGGATACATGGTGCCGAACGTCATGAGCGCGATGGCGACCGCCGACACCGTGTCCACCGCATTATAGTTACTGAGCACACACACACACACACACACACACAATAACTAGTGAATATCTACGACATCAAATAAAATATTCTAACATTTTTAACATATTATAAGACCTTTAAGTCTTACTAGATTTTTCGGGTGATAGCATTTTGTTAAGGATGTCTGGCTCTGTTGGTGGTCTTTGAGGTTTGGTATTCATGAAGAATACCGACTTTTGATCCTTCTTCTTTGACACACAAAAATATCCAGTTTCTCATTTTGATTTTTGAGAAAAAAATCTGAAATTTTTTTCTGATGTTCTGGAAGCTTTTGGTAATATTGCAATATGATAGAAATCTCCCAAACAGCCGATAAAAGATGATGAGATTGTTTTCTCAAGTGTTGTGTCCGAGGACAGGAATAAACTTTGAAGCTCAGATTTTAAACCAAAGTAGAGAAGAAATCCACAAAATGCTCAGAAACAAAATAGAAATTGAAACATAACATGGCAAAGTCCATCTGCAGAGGAAGATCATGTGACATTATCAAAATCAAACCGCTAAAGATGGTTTTAACTCCTTTTTATTAAGATCTGTCTGTCGTCCACATAATTATGGAAAGAGTGTGAATGTTGAACAGAACCTGTTTTATCATCACCACCCTTAATGATTAAAGTCACGACACTTTTGTCATTAATTGAAGTCTCGTTTCCTGTCCCGTCTGTGAGTCGTTTCCCCTCTGGAGTGTTTTTACATCAGGACACGTTTTAGGTTCAGTGCAGATAAAGATCAGGGCAGTTTAAAGCAGCGAGAGGGAGTTTCCAGCAGCCCAGGACACAATCCCTGGTTTTAATATGCTGCTGGTGAATTCACCAGCAAGAGAGAGAGAGAGAGATGAGTTCTTACTTGATTTCTATGAGCATGTAGGTGATGCAGAGCGACAGAGCTCCCGCCATGTTGATCAGGACAAACGGGTTCATCCGAGGCAGCAGCACACTGCTCAGACCTGGAATGATGCCACACAAACTGTACACACAAACAAACACACAAACAAACAGGAACAGGATTAGTGCACATGATCACCTCCAGATTTTCCCACTTAATCACCTAAAATGAATGCCGTCTAATACAACAGTCCTGCACGGAGTCCTCCCTTCATGAAGGATATAACGTTAAAGTGTTAGAAGTTCTACACTGAAATCTATTATTTCACACTTTTGTTTTTAATGTAAATGTTTGGACAGTTTCTGCACTAACCTACATACGCCAAACATGAACAATAACGGAGGTCGATTCATATTTGAACTAAACACCAGCTTCTCCTCCATCTCCTCCCTCCTTTCTAAAGAGGGCCGAGTACGTTTCGTCGTCCGCTCTAAGCTGTAGCCACCGCGTGTGTATGTTGGTCTCACGGATTAGACCTTTAACCCGATCACACCGTCATAATGGACTTTGGGGGACTTGAACTGGAGTTGATGGGATCATCGTTGTTTTGTTTCATGTCATGTTTGTCTAAGACAGCCGAGAACAAACCTCGTCTACAAACACTCAGAGTGAAGGAAGCTGCACAGTGCAGACGGAGTGACGGGGTGTATTTGACACCGGACGTCGACACAGTTTGTATGATTGTCGAGTAGCACCTGCAGAGCTGCTAAATATGAAGAGTCTTGATCAAAGGCACATCTGCAGAAAGTGACGTATCTCATGTGGTTTAATGCGGTCTGACGCGATGCAGCACATGAAGACGTGACGTAGCATCCGGTGACACAGCGTGACGACAGCTGCATGGTCTGGATGAAATGCAGATTTAATCAGTGGGGCTTGACTGCTGTTAGTTTAAGTGGACGAGGTCAATAAGGACACGCATCAATAACTCCTCTTTCATCAACGAGGCTGTAAAACATCGTTTAACGAGCTGAAATAAAGTCCTGGAAGAGAAGTTCTGTAACTTCTATGAAACAGTAAAATATTCTCTTTATCTAGATTAATGTAGTTGTGTTGAACAAAGAAATCAGACGAATTCGAATGTATTAAGACTTCTGCAATTCTAGAGAAGCATCGGCTTGAAAAATACAAATGTATAACTTCAAGTCTGGATTATAAACCCGAGGTATGGAGTTTGTCAGACAGATGTGGTAAACATCCACTTGCTTGCTAATATTTCGGTGGACATTTCTCTGAAAGAGAAAGATGACATCTCCATTCTTCATCCCGTCTGCAAAGCCATGATAGACTTCCACCGGGGAAACAGCCAACACATTCTCTTACTTCATATTTGAGAAGCAAAGCCTGACAATTACTTATGTTGTAAAAGAACAACGAAGATATTCCTACTTGCTCAAATTGCCCTTTCTGACACGAGCAATGAGTCCGAGGTTTGGCCTCAAACCTTCAGCCGATTCCCCCAAAAACTCTAAACTGAGCCGACCCCGAACGCTCTCTGTGTAACACACCCCGGCCCGGCGTTCCTGGAACCGATTAACGGGTCAATGAACGCGACTCCGGGCGAATCGGCCCGGTGCCGCGTGTCAGATTGAATTTCCAATACGTCAAAGGGCAGCGCTCTGAAGCCGCCGCGGCCCGATGGCGTAGAGCGCTGTCACAAACATGGACAGGAGCGCGGCGGCCGGGCGCCGCAAGGTGTTTGTCATTAGATAACGTTTAAAAAGCAAAACGCTGACATGGATGTCAACACGTAATTAATGTCAAACACGTCATTCAGAGAGTCACGTGCTCGCCGGGGGCAGGACTTCCAAAAAACTGAAGAACTGGAGAGGAGGAAGAAGGAAAGGGAATATCTGTGTGTGTGTGTGTGTGTGTGTGAGGAACGTTTTTCACGTTACTGGAAGATCGTCCAGCTCACTTTTAATTAGGGAATCTGAGTCTCGGTAAGACGGACAGCAGAGACAGACGGTTGGGATGACGTCCTCAGAGACAGACGGTGAATAATGGAAGGACTGCCGAGACTGTACGACAGCAGAAATACATACGAGCACAGATTGTGATTCACCGCTGGACGCTCTGTGTTCGTATCAAACCCACAGAGTCAGTCAGTAGCACAGAGCCTCAGTCTGGAGTCCTCAAACTGAGCAATGACTCACAACACTTGAGCCACTGGGCTGGCCTCCGCAGATTTAAGATGCTTTAGTCTTTCCCTGCAGGAATTTAGATTCTTGCAGAACATACGGTTCCATGTTTAGAACATTCATGCGTTTGTATTTTTTAATAACTGTGGCTTCTGACGTATACGTACTGTAGCGTCATCTTTCTACTTACATTCACTGGCAATGATTTGATGATTCGTCTTGTCAGAATAGTTTGTTCTGGAAATGATTTACTTAATTTAACTAAAACCCAGTGACAAAGATGAGAAGATAATACGCAACAAAATGATAGGAAATTAAATGATAAGAGGAGCAGGGGAGGTGAGGAAAGACAGACGGACGAAAGAAAGGACAAAAGGAGAAAGAGTAGAGGTGGGGACGAGATTGACAATCCCAGCGATCCCATAATCCCTCTTGATGCATTGATATAATTTGACATGTGACCCTGTGTGTGTGTGTGTGTGTGTGTTAATCTAGACGCGTTGCAGACAGAGAGCGAGGGATTAAAACCCGAGAGGCAAACAAACTCTTGATACTCTGCTCTGTTGGCTCCACACTGGGCTGAACTCACTCTGGTAACAGTACGGACACGTTTGTACTGACATGTAAACTGCATGTAAGATCCCACGTTTCATTTATTATGAAAAGCACGTTTATTCCTTTTCAGAGGTGAAGTTTGGATTTTCGGTAACCATTGTTGCTCGTACTGTAATAAGGGAGTCCGAGCCAGCGCTGAAGCTTGCTCGTGCTGGCTCTCCTACCACTGTCGGTCACATGACCCTGATCTCACGTGTCACGCGGTAAAACCTGCGACACACCGAATCTCTAGATGAGTCGTGCTGCTCATGTGGGCAGTGTGGCAGCTCTGAACTGTTCACATTGGCGCCAAAAAGAAGAGCGAGAGGTTCCTCGACTAACACTCGCTGATCAGGTAGGCGGTGTGGCCCGGTCTTTACTGGGTCTTGAACCAGCAGCAGCGCTGATGTTGTCTCGCCCTCTTTCTCTCTATAGCAGACTCTAAATTACTCTCTCCCCCCAGATGAACTATCAGGTTACGAAATTTGACACACATTGATTTGATTTAATGTAATGTCGATGGTATTTGTTCGGTACCAAACACTTGATCGTGTCGGATGGAGGTGCTTTCTAATTTTACGTTTAAAACAAACTATTTACTATGAAACCAAGTCAGCTGAAAATTAAGCTAAATATATATAAAACACTTGTAGAATTTACAACACTATATAAACAGATGTTTTTATTCTTTTTTTAATTGAAATAATCTGACAAGAATAAGGATTTCATAACAGTCAGAACCGGATAACTTTCTCTTTCTTTGCCACACACAATTACTTAAAATATCTATCTCACTTCTCCCCTCTGGCAACTTTCATAGACACAAAGAGACACACACACACACACAAACACAGAGAACTGAGGCTTCTGGCTGGTGAGGCTGAGAGAGCAGCAGGCTTTATATAACCCAGTTGGCCCCCAGACCCTGTAGAGGTTAAGTAGGGACAGGCTATTACAACACAGACAGTAACACACACGTGCACACAAACAAACACAAAGTCAAGCAAACAAATTACATGCAAACACACACTGTTTAACAAACACATACACACACAAATACACGCTAAGTGCTCCTATGAAGGCATTCAGAGCATCTCTGTCTCTCTTGTGCGCACACACACACACACACACACACACACACACACACACACACACACACACACACACACACACACACACACACACACACACACACACACACACACACACACACACACACACACACACACACACACACACACACAGGAAACTAGGCTGGGACGTCCTGTTCCTTTCTGCCCTCTTAGCCAATCATGGCTCAGTTCTACTGCTGCACAACTCTCCAGGCTGTCGCCCCGAGTAACCTGCACCAACTGAGCTGCTGACTCTGGTGTGTGTGTGTGTGTGTGTGTGTGTGTGTGTGTGTGTGTGTGTGTGAGTACTTATACTTATCCCACTTTAGATGTGGGAATACACAGTGGGATGTAATATTAATCGCAACAGCATCCGTCTGCTTTGGAGTCAGGCGATATGTTTCTTTGGCAGCATGAGGAAAGATGTAAGATGGAGGTGAGGAAAACTGAATTTATTATCACTAACTTGCTTATTAATTTCTCTATGATGGACGATTATTAAACGGACACGTAAGAGGACAAAGAATACTTTACTACTATATTTGTTGTACAATTATAAACCCAGACTTTAAAATGAACTAACAAGAGCGTAACAGACCTGGATACACACCTGAGAGGTGAACAGTCAGCTGTGGATTACGTGTAGTTTTACTAAAGGTTAATCTCAGATAACAGGGCTGCAGTCACAGTGATCTCTGACCCTTGAACTCAGGTCAACAAGGGGAAGCGGGGCAGATTCTCATGTCACTGTACAATAACAATTATCTCGCAGCTGCTTCTAAGAAACTCAATCAATGAGCCAATCTGTTCGTCCACCTGAGCATGTGACCGCACACTGACTGACGGTAGCCTTTGACCCCAGGGGGGGAGGCCATATGTATATACGACACACACACACATGGACACACAAATTCACACCGTAAGCAGTGACACACACCGGATGGGTGCTTTTAACACTGTCAGGAGTGAGTGTGTGTGTGTGTCGAGTCAGTGTAAGTTGATCCTTCCTGTTCCTACCTGAGACTGAAATCTGCTGATGAGGGAGAGAGAGAGAGAGACAGTGAGGACCAGAGAGAGAGAGACAGTGAGGACGAGAGAGAGAGAGAGAGACAGTGAGGACCAACGAGAGAGAGACAGTGAGGACCAACGAGAGAGAGACAGTGAGGACGAGAGAGAGAGAGACAGTGAGGACGAGAGAGAGAGAGACAGTGAGGACGAGAGAGAGAGAGAGACAGTGAGGACGAGAGAGAGAGACAGTGAGGACCAGAGAGAGAGACAGTGAGGAGCAGAGAGAGACAGTGAGGAGCAGAGAGAGAGAGACAGTGAGGACGAGAGAGAGAGAGAGACAGTGAGGACGAGAGAGAGAGAGAGAGACAGTGAGGACCAGAGAGAGAGACAGTGAGGAGCAGAGAGAGAGAGGGGAGCGACAGATTTAAAGAGAGACAGAGACAGAGAGAGGAGGAGGGGTGAGAGAAAGTGATGCAGATCTTCTTACCTTCGACTCAGATCTGCCACATGTTCCTGAAGCCAACTGCTGCTGGCCACTGGAGGGAGGGAGGGAGGGAGAGAGAGAGAGAGAGAGAGATGCCTTCAATGAACATCTGACCATTTAAAACAAACAAAAAAACAACAAAGCAGTTATAAAATCAGTCATAAATCAATATAATCTGTCAGGGAAACCAGGTTTCTCAGGTTTTCCATAATCAGGGTTGTGTATTAGTTATAAAACACCCTTTTCCTCAGTGGCTGTAAAGACACTTTGTGTGTGTCACTGGGTTTCTTTTGGGGCAAAGAACCATTTTTTGCAGAAGTTTCCAGTCATCACGCGGCAGTAAATTCCTGCACTCACGGTCAGATGCATGTAGAATGATTCAGGCATGCATCTATTATTCACACGTGACAGACTTGTCATTTAGAATGTTAAGGTGTCAAAAATTGAAGCATTAAATTGCAACATGAAGGTAATAACTAAATGCTGGTTGTTGCTTTTCTTAGAAATACATGACAATGAATAACACAACTATCAACTATGTTGTGCATCAATCTGTTTACTGTTTAGTTCGCACGACAAAACAAAACTCAGACACATTTTTCTAATAATAAAATACAGAGAAAAAGCAGAAAGATCTTCACATCTGGAACCAGAACATGGTTATAATAGACTTCCAATGATTAAATCCAACAGCTGCTTTAGCTCTGGTAAAAGGCAACGTTCTAATCCAAAGACTACAACAGTGTGCTCGTGGAGGATCTTTTTTGTCTCAGAAGCGACATATAAAGTCTCTATAGTCTGACATGAACTGAAGAGCAGAACATCTGACAGTTTCACATGGAGACGGGAACAGAAACATCTTTCTAGTTCAATGCTGCATGAAATATTAAGACACATAGCTGTTTCCCTTCACAGCTGACTCCGTCAACTCTGTGCTATAGATTTAAGCATCTTCTGGAAGGTTTTAACGTCAAACAATCCCACAAGCTGCAGCACCAAGTTTCTAATAATTCCATCACATGTGGGAGCAGGTACCACTTCTCCAGATCTCCTATTATTGCATCCAGACTCTGATTAAACAGAGTTGGGGCGGGGGAGCAGTCACCCTCTTCGTCACGGTGAGGGTTAAAAATACTTCTGGGAGGGGGAGCAGGCGGATCACCCACTCGTCTTTAAAAAAAGATAAGCGCTCTCGCTCCGCTGCGTCGTCCCACCTTTAATGTTTGACGACAATGCGAGACCCAGAGGCTCGGCGTCGGGTCAAAGGCCCTTCACATCCCATCCTGCTCAGACCCGAGTGTGTGTGTGTGTGTGTGTGTGTGTGTGTGGGGAGGTGGGGGGTTGTTTGTTTTGCTAGCAGGATGAGTCAGTCTAAACAAACATTTTAATGGAGTGACTTATTTATGATCTGTGTGTACGAGGAGGGCAGACAATATTTCTGAGTGTGAGTGTGTGTTGGTTTGTCTCTCTGCCCGCCTGGCCCTCTGGCACACTACATTACCACTGTCTGGAACATGGTTGCATAATGCACTTTTAGTCTCGCTCCGTCAGAGAGAGTGTGTGTGTGTGTGTGTGTGTGTGTGTGTGTGTACTGAGTGAGAGATATTGTGTGTTTTGGCAAAGTTAAGTGCCTCTGTGTGTGTTTGTGTGCGTGTAGTTTCATCCCCCTCCCATTCCTAAATGTCAGATGTTAAGTGATGTTGAGACTGCTACGAAGGCAAGAGCAGACAGCTGACACACACACGCACACACACACTCATGCGCACACACTGACCTCATTCATCAGTAGACTGTAGTGAGTCAGCCTGAGATGAGAGGAAAGGAGAGGAAAGGAGGATAGGAGACGAGCAAAAAGGAGAGGAGGAAACAGGGCAGAAGAGGAAGAACTGGAGGGAAGACACGAGGACAGAATATTTGGTTTTCAAAATCCCTTTATTGAACCATTACAAAGAGGAGAGGAGGAAACAGTGAAAGGGAGAGAAGAGGAGAGGAGGAAATGGGGAAGAGGAAAAAATGTGGAGAGGGTGAAATGGAGGACAGGAGAAAACAAGAGGGAAGAGGAAAGATGAGGGGAGAGAGGAGTTAAGGGAAGAAAAGAGGATCTTTCAAATCTGTCTTTCCTCCCATTTGCTTCCTTCCTTCAAACCTTCTTCATCTCTTTACAGTAACTTACATCTTGGGATGGGTAGTGGAGAGGAAAGGAAGGGAACAAGGAGAATCTGGAGGGACTGGAGTATGAAAGAGGAAAGGAGGGATCATTGGATGAGGATGTTTTATAACCAATGTTGCTGAAAAAGCACATTCTCGCTTCTGTTTCATAACTCTCTTCTTCTCCTTCTTCATTCTCTCTTCTCATTCCCTCCCTTTCCTCTCTCTCCCAAACTACTGCCTGGCCCTCTGTTTTCTAAATGTGTGTGTGTGTGTGTGACAAATCTGTTTCTCCATGCATGAACATTTGCATGTTTCATTTAGGTGTGTATACAGGTACAAATGAGTGTATTCTATTGTCTGCAAATTAGTGTGTGTATGATAGAGGCAGCAGCCTGTGTGTGTGTGTGTGTGTGTGTGTGTGTTGCAGTCTTTCCGTATTAGCAGTAGACTGAGTCTCAGTAAGGTTAATATGTCCTGGGGTCGACACTGGCCTGGCCTCCCCGTCTGCGTCTGCATCTGTGTGTGTGTGTGTGTGTGTGTGTGTGTGTCTGACCTATAACTTGTGTGTCTCACTATCTTACGTATGTTGTGTGTTAATAAAGTCGGGATGGTGTGTGGGTCTCGGTCTGGTCTCTGATGTGTTCATGCAGATACAACATGCATGTGTATATTTGTACTGTTGTACTGTATTCGTGAGGAAAGGTGATGTGAGACTCTAGTCATCTATTTCAGCGGACATTGTTCCAATGATCCTAACTGTATGCGAGTCTCCATGTTTCTGTGATGTTGGTCATTCTGTTAGAGGTTTGGTTAATGTTCCTAAATGAGATAACGGGGCATTACGTTAAATATCCCATCGAGCTGCATTTCAGTCCTTTAACATCAGGCTCCACTGCAGCACCACAAATGTCTTCTTGCTCTTGCTTTTTAAAACTTTGTGAAAGAGACAAAAATGCAAAGATAAAATCCATTTGTCCGACTAGATGTTTTTTTTTTATGAGCAGAGGCTTAAAGAAGTCTGGCCAAAGTCATGCTGAGGCTGACATTATTCTGCAAAAGATGCTGCCTCTCCAAAGTTAACAACCTATTATTTAAGTAATCAATAGAATAACCTAAGAGAGTTTTCACAACCGACTCATCATTTAATTCATGCCTACATTCTCCGTTTCGAGCTTATCCGTCGTGAGGAAATGCTGAATTTTAAATTGTATACGTTTGGGTTTTGGACTGTTGGTCGGAAAAAAACATGATGTCTGAACAAGTCAGCTTGAGCTCTGGGAAACTGGGGTGGGCATTTTTTTTGTCAAGCATTTTATAGCCCAAACAATGATCTAAAAGCGGCCAGCGGTTTAATCGATAATACAATGAATCGTTACTTTAATTTGGTAGCTGTGCTTCCAAATAACATCTTCTGTTTGAATCCAGTTCACAGGCGGTGTTGCATGTCAACTTGCACGTCATACTTCCTTTCTCTCCGTGCTGCAAAAAACACCCTAAAGTAATCTTTTAAGAATAATTTGAAAAAGTCATATTGTCATATTTTTAAGACGACACAACTGCGTTTGGTTGTACAACTTACTGATTCCTGCAATTAGGAAAGGACTAACCTCTGATCCACTGCCGCCATTTGTGATTTATCTACTGGCAAAACAGTGAGCCAGCATTTGATTTTACTTCAGTAATCCCCCAAAATAAAACAAAAGCCAAATTGTCCCTGTTCCCCAGTGAGGGGGAGGATTACCAAACCTCAACCGTCCAGGGGAGAAAACACAAAAGACACACAAAATAAACCACTAATCCACCGTCTTTAAAACAGTGTACGCTGGTGCTGTGCCTGACGTGAAGCTGCTCTCCAGCACGAACACACAGCGGGATGAAGTGGTTAAACTGGGGTCGGCTGTACCTTCTGAGACGTAGGTGAAGGGCTTGTTCCTGACGGACAGCAGAGTCAGCAGGTTGAAGAACAGAGCGACGAACGTCCCGACCAACAGGCGGCCGCTGCAGAGACACACAGAGAGGGACGGTAGTAAGACAACGTCCGGTTAACGGGGCAGTCCGACGACAAGCATGTGGATCAAACCGAATGTGAACAAACAGTGTACATGTGCCTGTAGCGGGGAGACGCTGAGAGGGAAGTGCATTTTGGGAAAGAATCAGAGGACACAAAGGAAACCAAAAGATGTCATTTCTGCCAGTTTAAACATTTATTTTCTTGTTAAGAAAAGTGTCTTTTACTTTGTGACTCAGTGAAACTTTATTAGGTACATCTCATGCAATCCAATCCAACTGTTCTGCCATTAAGTCGATTTTTATGTTGATTACAATGAAGAGGCTTTTTTAAAACAATGTATGCCCGAGCTGTCTTGAGTTGACTGTACAGGTGTACCTAATAAAGTGGTCACTGAGTGCAGAGCACTGTTTCTCAACAGTTAGTGGTTGATGGTAATATTTTAGGGGGCCCGTGAAAGATTTTTGAGATGAATGACTCTAGAAAAGACATACAGTTAACGAATTCTAAACATTATTAAAACATAAACCACTATTAGATTACAAATGTAGCGGATGTGGGTATAACATTCCTTCCTCAAGACAAGCCAGGGCGCTTCAGGTCGCAGCTGTGTGCATAAAACATGCCGGCTGTGGAACGCTGTGCTGATTAAATCTGAAGTTTGTCGGTTTCATAAGACGCACATGGGAAAGCCGATCAAAGATGTGTCAGAAAGGAGTCCAGACGCGCCGGCATTGTGCACTGACACGACTCCAACGTGCACTGGGAAGCGTTTCAAAGATAGCACCTCTTCCAGTGGCCTGTACACAAAGCCAGACTTTGTAGTACAAAGTTCAAGCTTCACGTATGCTCATTGTAAAACTGCGCTTCTCAAAAGTATTTATTTTCTTTCTCTTATAGGAAAGTTTAAGAGCAACAACCGCTTAGTTCATATTCCACACATATCCAACGGTCTAAAGGAGTTGACTGGGACTTTGTCTTTGAGAAAGTGTACAATATTTTAAAAAGGGCTGAGAACAATACAATGCACAGGTGGTGTACAAATATGCACAAATTATTCCATAAATGAATAAGCTGATCATAAAAAAACAAATAAAAATCCCAATTGTTATCAAATGTTGAGACAAACTTGCTATTTTTGTGTATAAACACAAAATGTTTGCCGTATTATTTCTCATTTCTGTTTCTTATGAATACAGATCTCTGCACACAAGCACAAACAGCAAACACACAGGACGGTACTCTTCAACATACTAATCACATGGGACAATCCATTTAAGAGCCTAGAAATTGGTCCAAACAATCAGCAGGGGGCGAAAGGCTGCCCGCCGGTGAGCCACAACAACTGGGTGATGAACCCCCGCCTCCCTCTAAGAACAGATTAAAGAGAGAGAGAATGTGAGCCTCTGTCTCTCTACCCAGCAGACACCTGTCCCTCCGGTTAGCGGTCGTCTCTCACGCCGGTCAATCACAACCACTCAGAGAAGAAGAGAAGGGGTGAGAAAGAGGAGGGGGAGAGGAGAGAAACAAGGGGGGGGGGGGGGGTAATCTCGTCACAGGAGACAGGTTTAAGTCTCATTGTGTTTTAGGTTGTAAAAGCCGCCACTAATCTGTTTTATTATGGAGGGATGATGGATAGAGAGAGAGATAGAGAGAGAGAGAGAGAGAGAGATAGAGAGAGGAAAGAGATGGAGGGAGCAAACTACAGAAGAAAAGAACAAAGCAGGCGAGAGACGTAAAAGAGCAAAGACAGAGAAACAAGTTGTAGGTTGTACTAACTGTACAGCCCATGTTTCTTAAAGGACAGAGGGTGTTGTAGGCTAGTAAAGCCCCTTGAGGCAAATTTGTGGTTTTGGGCTATACAGTGTTCAACACAGTCTGCACGTGTTCAATTAACTCTGCCTGTGAGGACACACACACACACACACACACCCACACTGTCAGAGTGTGAAACTAACACCGAACATGTCGCTGTCACTCACCGACTCTCTGACCATGTACTTCTGTCTGACCGAAATATTAGAGATGTTCTGTTCCGACAACAGCTGGCAGTGTGTGAGAGTGGTGTGTGTGTGTTTACAGAAGGACACACAGGAGCATATATCATGTTGTGTGTGTTTATTTGAGAATGTCATCAGGGAATTTGTGTGTGTGGAGGGAAAATACTTACGTATGGACCTCAGGCTGCTCCATGAAGCGCTCCACACTGACAAAACAGAAACAAACACAGTCAACAACACTGGCCAGGTGGGACTACGTTGACTGTGTGAGAGTGTGTGTGTGTGTGTGTGTGTTAGAGATAGAGCGATCGAGACAATTGAAATGAATGAAAGGAGACAAGGAGCGAACAAACAGACAGAGAAAACAGGAAATACATTAACAGGCACACACACACTCCAAACGCCATACACACTCATGCATGAAAAAAACAAGCAAAATGGCGTACACACACACACACACACACACACATACACGTCTGTCTCCTCCCTCTGTGCTGCTGCCCTACTGAGCCATTCATGACATGCACTATAAACTACGGCTTGGCAACCTTACTCTCTAGACGATGTGCACGTGTGTGTGTGTGTGTGTGTGTGTGTGTGTGTGTGCGTGTGTTCGTGTGTGTGTGTGTCATGCAGGGATTTGGCAAAGCAAAGACAGGAGCTCAAAGAGGGAGAGAAATGCTTAGTGTTAGACTCCGTCTTCAGGGTGGCTGCAGAGTTCACCCAGTGAAATGAAGACTTTTTGATTTTATATCTTATTGAAGTTATTCTTTGAGTCCACACTGGAATGGAGGCATAAAAACTACTTCTATTGGCAACACAAAAATGAATTAAAGTTTTATTAGATTAAAAAAAAACATTAGTTTGTGTGTTACAAAATGAGGTCGTTTTTTTAAATTGGTTGAGTCTTTCTTATTGTCTCTCAGAGGACACATAGGAGTCCCCAAAGAAGACCTAAGTAATAAAAGGACAGCTTGTTCTGTAAATGTTAGTCTCCCTTCCCTGAAAACTGACCGCAAGACAACCCCAAACAGGACGCCTGGAGGTGTGTGTGTGTGTGTGTACATGTTTGTCATGACAGCCAAGCAGTGACATTCCCACAGCCCTATAAAATGCAGTTGTTCCCACCACAAACACAAGCGCTTACGCATGCATGCGCACACACACAGAAGCCAAACAGTGTGCAGTTTCTATTGTGTCTTTATATCTTTGCACATGATGTTATTGTGTTTTAACAGGTTAGCCGCCTTTAGACTCTAAAAGTGTGTTTACACGTTTATTTAATGGTCTCAAAACTGGGAGAAACCACTTTCCCCCTGATTTAGGGAGAGACCAATTCTTCTTTCATCTTTGTTCTTTTTATAGTTTCATAAACATATATATAATATCACCGTATTACTTTTTATTTACACTATTATCATTAATATATTTGAAAACAGAAAACACAATATACCACATATCAGTGGAGGAAGAAGTCAGAAGTAAAAGTAGTAATACCACAGTGTAGAGATACTCTGTTATTAGTAAAAGTAGTAATACCACAGTGTAGAGATACTCTGTTATTAGTTAAAGTAGTAATACCACAGTGTAGAGATACTCTGTTATTAGTAAAAGTAGTAATACCACAGTGTAGAGATACTCTGTTATTAGTAAAAGTAGTAATACCACAGTGTAGAGATACTCTGTTATTAGTTAAAGTAGTAATACCACAGTGTAGAGATACTCTGTTATTAGTTAAAGTAGTAATACCACAGTGTAGAGATACTCTGTTATTAGTTAAAGTAGTAATACCACAGTGTAGAGATACTCTGTTATTAGTTAAAGTAGTAATACCACAGTGTAGAGATACTCTATTAGTTAAAGTAGTAATACCACAGTGTAGAGATACTCTGTTATTAGTTAAAGTAGTAATACCACAGTGTAGAGATACTCTGTTATTAGTTAAAGTAGTAATACCACAGTGTAGAGATACTCTATTAGTTAAAGTAGTAATACCACAGTGTAGAGATACTCTGTTATTAGTTAAAGTAGTAATACCACAGTGTAGAGATACTCTGTTATTAGTTAAAGTAGTAATACCACAGTGTAGAGATACTCTGTTATTAGTTAAAGTAGTAATACCACAGTGTAGAGATACTCTGGTATTAGTTAAAGTCCTGCATTCAAAATATCACCTAGTTGAAGTACAAAAGTATTAACATCAAATATACTTTAAAGTACCCAAAGTAAAGTATAATTTATGCAGAATGGTTTAGAATGAGCTAGAATATCCTGGGGTCCAATTATTGCATTTTTTAAATTGTTTGGTGGAAACGTAGCGCCGAGAAAAACATGCACCCTGAGCGGAGCAAAGCACGCTGGTGAAACTAACAATGTGGAAGAAAAAAAACAAAAGACAAAAGAAAGAAACAATTGGAAATACTTTGTGTATTGCTTTGGAAATATTAAATTCTGTTGCTGCGCTGAGTCACGCTCAGAAAATAATTGAAATTTTAATCGAGAGAGACAGAGTGAATGAGACAAAGGAAGAGATGTAGACAAAAAAACAGAGACTTGGGACCTTAAAGCCGGGGTTGGTAATTCTTCAAAGACGTTCAATATTTTGGATGAAATTCTCTTTACTCCCCAAAAGCAATCAATGAATCAATTGTTATGACAAAAGAAAAGAATCTTTTGTGGAAGCTGCAAGCTTTTACCCGTGAGTATGAACAATAGACAAGTTTGTTGTTGATGTTTGTAATGATGATTTTGGGGCAGTGGACTGGAGGGACGCCTGAAGGGACAGGATGTCACTGGTTATTCGGTTGGCTTTAAAATCTGGCATGCCCTGTCTTTAATCTGTCTCTAAATAGTGACTTAAATTATCCCCAAAAAAATCTATTCGCATATCTTGTCCATCATTGTGTCCTTTACTGTCGACATCTCTGATTTGTATGAGCAAGTGTGTTTGTGTTGGGGAGACATACGCACCTCTCCTTCAGGATGAACAAGGCTCCCAGCTGGATGAGAACAGTGGAGGCAAAAACTGCCACAACCTCCAGTCGATCAAACCTGGAGAGAAAAGGAGAGATATTGTCATCCATTGTGTGGCAAACCATCGGCAAATACTCCCCGACACACCAGTCCACTCGTTCAAAGAGACACCGGTCCACTCGTTCAAAGAGACACCGGTCCACTCGTTCAAAGAGACACCGGTCCACTCGTTCAAAGAGACACCGGTCCACTCGTTCAAAGAGACACCGGTCCACTCGTTCAAAGAGACACCGGTCCACTCGTACAAAGAGACACCGGTCTACTCGTTCAAAGAGACACCGGTCCACTCGTTCAAAGAGACACCGGTCCACTCGTTCAAAGAGACACCAGTCTACTCGTTCAAAGAGACACCAGTCTACTCGTTCAAAGAGACACCAGTCTACTCGTTCAAAGAGCAGCGACTTCCAGAAATAATTTGCTTTAATTCGGCATGAATTCAGAGAGTTGTGACAGGATCAAATGTTTACCAGGAATCACTGTTGAGCTCAAATTGGCAAACAAGGATGAGGATAGAGACACGGTTGTTGTTTAACGTGTATGAGACTAAAAGCATGAAGAAAACACCAACAGAAGTAACGGGTTGTAACGGTTGCCGACCTCCTGACCTCGTCGTTAGGTCACGGGGTCAATCCTGTGGCAGTCTGTACAGGATGAGCCGCTTTGTCTCTGCGAGTGGTCCGCTGGGCTTAAGGGGGTTATGTCTGACATGGACGGTCAGTGATCCGATGGTCCCACAGTAAAGCACAATAATACCACCGAGCTTAGAGCTTCTGCCCCAGCTGTGTGCAGTGCACTGTGGATTCAAGTCAGTACACATAAGGAAGAGGGTGAAGAAGGTGAGGACTTATGAATACTAAGAAAGAATATACAAAGCAACAAACATCAAGACAAGTGAGGCTGCAATTAAAGCAGAACTTTAGGTACTTTCTAAAAGTGCAGGTTTCAGTTTAGCTTGTACAACAGTTCCCCATTAGAACTGGGCCTGCAAGAATATTTGCATCAAGTAAACACAATACCATGTTGGCTTATTCGACAAGTAGAGCTCAGTGCACCAATGATTTTCTTTCATACAACTTTTAATGTGAAGTTGCTCTTTCCAACAATAAACAGCTTCTCCTATCAGAAGATGGGCTCAAATGTTCAATTTTGTCTGAAGGTCAAAAAAGTAAGTTTAACCGTCTCGTGCTGTGTCAAATAAATAATGTGTGTGTGTGACAGACTAAAAGAGGCCATTTATTCAGTCGATGAGCAAATGAAAAGACACTTAGAGGTTAATAGGTCGTCAATATTTACTGGGGCACACACACACCCCCCTCTTATTTAGAACACTTGAAGCACAGTTTGGCCTCATTGCCTCCGTGCTGCCGGGTCAAAAGGTCCCGCTTTGCATTGCCAAAACTTGTGGTTAATCTATGAGGTGCCATATAGAAAATCTGCCGTCTGCTGGATAGTGACTCCTATCATCATCATCACCAATATTGTGAACAACAGTTTAGAGCGGAAAAGGCCAACTCCCCCTGAAATAAAGACTCGGAACAGGTGACCTTATGTGACATTAATAAGAGCATCAATTATGCAAATGATCACATCACACCAACATTGTCATGAACAGCTGTTCAGCTGTTAGTAGAGTTTGCTAAATCTAACTTGGAACACTTACATGAACAAAACTCACAGAAGTTTAGAGAACATAAAACTGTTCTTGTCTGCTTAAATAAATCTACAGTCAGTGTACAGTGTTAAGATTTCCATCAAAGGATCATTTCTCACACACACACTCAAATAAAGACACAGGCATGCCCAGATGTAAACTCAACCACAAGCCCACACACACACAGAGGTATTACGGGAGCCAAGTGAAGCCGAAAAGCAGATTTCCACTTGATCACCACTCTTCCACACCTCAAGGTCAGAGGTCACCCGTCAGCTGCAAATACACAATTTGGCCACTGACGCGCACGCACACGCACGCACACGCACACACACACACACACACACACACACACACACACACACACACACACACACACACACACACACACACACACACACACACACACACACACTTATAAAAGCCGTTTCGGCTGAGCCAGACAACAGTAACTGAAGCTTTTCTGTCAATGCTACATCTGTGTTTACAGTGTGTGTGTGTGTGTGTGTGTCAGCAGTGAATGAGAGCACATAAACAAACACAGATGGAGCTTTGACGATAAACACGGTATGACAGAAAGATGATTATGGTGAACTCACCCAAACGAGTACACCTGACTTGGTTTCTTCATGCTCACCCAGGAGCTGATGAGACATGTGATCAAACTGAGGGAGGAAACACAGGTTTCAGATAAAAGACAGCACAGAGTGAGAGACAAATGGTAGAACAACAGAGAGGTCAGCTAAAGTTCACTTCTTCTGTCATTTATCTTTTATTCATTATAATCTCAGAATGAATTTTTCATGAGTGGAAATTCTCCATCAAAAAAAAAAGCAAAACAGCTGAGCAGACAAAGAGTGTCGTCTCACATCTCACACATTGTTACACAATCAAAAATGATCAGGAATGTATCACAGTTTCATAAAAATAAGAAAAGAAAAAGGAAATCTATTCGTCATCATATTAGACAAATAAAGCATGACATCTTCACATGTAAGAAGCTGGATTATTCATTGAATTCTGGTTTATTTCTCTCTCTCTGTGTTAAAAAATGTACAATCATGTGTGAATAAAGCTCATGAGAGGAAACACACTCATGTCACAGCCGATGCAGAACACACTCACCTGAACAGGTCAAAGATGGTGAGGTACGTGTAGGCGGTTAAGGCTGAAATGACAGAACAGAAAAAACAAAGACCATTAAAACTCAAATACAAGATTTATAGCACTACAACATTAAACAAGTTACATGTTTGATCAGTGGAGTCATAATGTTGATGGTGGACCATGATCAATCGACTCCAAACTATTTTTATTTATTTATTTTCATCTTCAGGTTCAAGACTAAATTATTTGACCGTTCTGAGTGAGGAGACACAGGAGGAGAAATGTTTAACATGACAACGATTAAGAAATGTAAACTTCAATAAGCAGAAAATAATTCTTTAACATCAAACACATTTGATTTAATTTGCTTCACATACTGACATTTATATGACAGAGAGAAGACAACATATTAGTAACACTGCTCGATACAAACATGAACACTCTTTCAAACGGTTTCAACAAATACAACACTGAACCATTGATTTATTGTGGGCTGTTGAGCTGATGGCATTCGCTTTATCGAGGCCTAATAATGACGTGTAACTTGCTAACTGTGGTCGTGTTTTCTCAGGTCTAAAAGTGAGACAGTCAGCAGTTACTTGACTACATGACTAGATAACTGGCCATCAGGCTCGAGTGCCACCGGCTTAAGTTAGAGTCATTGAATCAGACAGGCAGTCAGCCAGGCTTTCACTCACCTGGACAGCAGCAAATCAGCCAATTAGAAAACAGGTAAGCTGGGTCAGTTAGCAAAGTCAGTGAGTTAAAAAGCCAATCAACTAATCAGTCAGTTAACCAGCCAGCACAGAGAGACACAGTGCTGTCCTGTCTGTCTGTCCTAATGCCCGTTCACCAGCTTTCTGTAATCAGGTTCTGCTGTGTGTGTGTGTGTGTGTGTGTGTGTGTGTGTGTGTGGGGGGGGGATGAGGGATTAGAGCGGCTTTGTGCAGAGAGGAACATTTTGTTTCCCCACCACCGGTGTCCATGTTGGCCAACCTGACACCATGTAATCCTGACAGAGAGGCTCCGGAGAGACAGACGGGCAGAAAGAGAGACGGGCAGCAGGACTGAGGCGGAGAGACACACGGACGGGCAGAGGGACGGACCGGGAGACAGACGCAGATAGACGGCCAGAGAGAGTTTAGAAGACAGACGGGGTGAAGGACATTTATACAGACAGACAGGTAGAGGGGGAGTGAATGAGACAATCCGTAACACCGGTGGTGAAAGAGTTACAGGTAGTGAGGAGGACAATATCTACACCATTGAGGAAAAGTACTCTATATCAGCGAAAAATCAACCCCTTAACAGATATATATACTCACAAAAGCACAACATCCTTCCCTCCGAGATGCCGTAGAGTCTTATGTTCAGCACTAAGATGGATTTCTGCAGGTTTACTGAACTTTCTGTTGGTAATCATCAGTTTCATTGTGTTCAACGCCTGAACTTCTATTGATTGAAGTGCTTTTTGCTGCGTCCTGTTGTTATTTTGATATGCAGCAGCTCGTCCACCCACAGGAATCAATGAGGTTTGATGTCATCGTGTTGTGTTGAATTAAAAGCAGCAGACAATAAAAGCAATAATAATACAAACGCTGACATCACAGTGACCCTGAAACGGGCCGGACCAAATCAATAACTGGGCTGAAATTTCCCCTTCGCTGTGCTCGGATAGGTTTACACACACACACACACACGCACACAACACACACACACACTAACAGAACCCGGTTCAATTCCTTTTTAAGTCTCCTGCTTACAAACACTGACACCCAGAGGACGTGTGGATGTGATACCAGAGCAACAAACAGAGCAGACGGCACATTATTCTTGTCTGTCACACACACACACACACACACACACACACATTTGAATAATCAGAGAATATGATCGTACCTTAAACAGAACTACACAAACACAGACAGATGTACACATCTTAACACATGCAGAGACATCAAGAGACACACAGTCGCCCCACAGGACCTGAACTCTATACCCAGAACAGAGCGACGGATTCAAATCCCTGGTTTTTTGGGGGGGGGGGGGGGTCCAGAACTGATCGATAGAGGAGAAGAAGTCTGTCAACTCACTCTCCTTTTCAATTCCTTTAGCCTAATTTAACATTCCTTCCTATCTATTACTACCTCCTTACACTTTTCATGTCCTTTCAAACAGCAAACGATGGAAAGAAAAGATGGCAAGAGAAGGAAGGAAGGAAGGAAGGAAGGAAGGCTTTAGAAAAGTAGGAGGAAGAAGGGAAGGGAGGACGCGGAGGGTGGATAGACAGATGAGAGAGGAGAAATACGAGCAGGAGGATGAATATTTAATGCGGTCTGCAGAGGAGCAGCGCACACACACTCACAATACTATGTGTAAGCACAGTAAATGTGCACATAAGAGATAAAAATATACGTATAAGCATATTTAATATATGGGCACTTCATTTATCACACTATTGTCTGAGTGAAATATTCAAGGAAAGTGAAAGTATATTTTCTAACAAGATTCTTAACCCTTCGGTCACATTTCCCTCTGTGGCCTCGTTCTTCACTGCAACATATACGTCATGCACCTCTATGGAAACAACCATCACAGATAGATGCAGAGAGAACAAATATCACAATGTTAAGCTTTGTTTTGGTTGCTTTTTCTGACGGAAGTGTTGGTCACATGATGTGTTAAAGGACCGTTAGATGAAGACCATAATGACGGTTTTTCATATGTCTTAACTTCTTTCTGTTCACTTCTTGCTTTGAGGACACTTTACACACGATGACTTCTAATGCTTCACAGCTACAGCTGGAAATCAAACTTACAGATGTTTGGAGAACTGAATGAATTGTGTGAAGCACAAAGTATCAAAACATGTGCTGAAGTACCGAAATATGCTGAAAAAAAACAACACAAAAACAACGACCGAAGTAAAGAATCCGTATTCTTCCTTTAACACTGCCTTACACACCTGAAAGACACATACTGTACGTACATACACACTGGATGTGCTAACCACAGCAAATAGCAGCTTAGTGTCACTGGTTCCGGTAAACAGTAAAGTGAGACCCAGAATACACACACGGCCGTGGTGTCAGGTCAGCTCTTGTGAGCTGCAGATGTAAACTAAAAGCTTCTATCGAACGCCTCAACTGCTGCGGTGAGAAGGCTCTCCAGGGAGGAATGAGAGAGTGAAGAGGAGGAACAGATGAACCAGCGAGAGAAGAATGGAATGATGGGAGAGGAAGAGGAGGAGAGGACAGGAGGGCGAGGTGGGAGAGAGGAGAGAAGGAACGGATGAACTAGTGAGAGAAGGAGGGAGGAGGTTGGGAACACTGCTGACCACTGAGGGGGGGGGGAATCTCTCTCTCTCTCTCTCTCTCTCTCTCTCTCTCTCTCTCTCTCTCTCTCTCTCTCTCTCTCTCTCTCTCTCTCTCTCTCTCTCTCTCTCTCTCTCTCTCTCTCTCTCTCTCTCTCTCTCTCTCTCTCTCTCTCTCTCTCTCTCTCTCTCTCTCTCTCTCTCACACACACATATATGATGAAGCGTTCATAAAAACAAGCATGTCTTCATACGGTTAACACATACACACTCCCTGGTGAGCGTGGCCCACACAGACAGCTTGTCATCCCAACATGCAACAAGCAGCTTCTGTCGATATGAAACCAGACCGAAGTCAAATGGATCCTCGTATCTCCACGTGGGATTTGAGAGGCAGCTGGCCGTGATACGTTAAACCAAACTCAGCGCTACACCCTGCTTTCATGCCCCCCGTGCCCTGACCCCGTCCTCTGATGGTAATCAATGTAACATCATCTGTTAAGACAAAACTCCCATTAGGAAAGCTAAGCGCTGGTATGTTCAGGCATTTTTCAAGCATTTCAGAGTTCAGTCCTAACGGGCCAAATATTCCGATATTTGTGAATACTTTGTCCTAAGTTTAGGAATAAAAGCGTTTCTATCAACTTTCGTATCCTGGGAGTTGACTCCCATCTATGCATACGACGTCTACATTAAGGGTCTAACACAGTCACAGGACTATCGTGAGGCTCTAGCTACACCATCACATCTATGAGAGGGATGGACAACGAAAGACTCACACACAGATCTCTGTTCACTCTTCAACTACTCGGTCTTCGTCTGAGGCAACGCTAGTGAGCTAGCAATGGAATAATCTGGTGTTGTTTTTTAAGAGATGGTGGCGGAATAATGTTTCAATTGTGTTTGTCTTTCTCTATTTTTCAGGGGAAAGAATGTGAATCGTGTTGAAGCTTGAAAGAACTTAATTCAATTCTTTACCCGCTTCAGCCGAACCTAGTCAGAGGACAGAGAGGGCAGTGAAACACGGAAATCATCACTGTTGCAAAGATTTTTGAAAGCAGGCGGAAAAGCAGTCTTTTAAAGTTTCATATATATTGTTTTTAACTGTTGATTGGACACTAGAAGATTTTATAGATCAGAAAATACACGACTGTTGATGGCAGGCGGAGTGCTTTGCGGTGGATTGTCCCTTTAAAAAGGTGGATCCCATGGGAGCAGATTCACAGACATCATCAGCGCGTTTAGGTGATCGAGACAAACTGGGAGAAAAAGCAGATGTGGTGGCTGTATGGGGAGTAAGAGGAGCCGAGCGCACGCACACGCGCACGCACGCACACACAGTGAGTGTGTGTTGGCTGTACTCAAGGCCCCCTGGGACGGACTGCTTCACCAGCTGTGTTCTGACACACAGGAACACTGAGGGCCCGGGGTCAACACACACACACACACACACACACACACACACACACACACACCTCAGATCACATATGCACATTCAACTGTCTCTGGATGAGAAACAAACAAACAAACTAATGGATATGCACACAAACACTGTGCTGACACAAAACCTAAAATAAATAACAATATTCAATAAATTGTTGTATTTTTTTGACCTCCACGCTTTCGTGTATTCACCCTCCTTTTGTCTGAACGCGGAGCCAGTTAGAAATTTCAAATCTAAAATAAACTCTCTGCTTCTACACCCGTGCACGTGCGCGCGCACACACGCACACGCACGCACACACAGTTTGGTTTTTATCTGAATGAAGAGGAGGAGAGAAGCAGGAAGAGGAGGAGGAGGTGTGTTTAGTCGTCTGTGGAACAGACACTTGACCTGTTTTCTCAGTGCTGCTTTGGGCCGAAAAACAGCTGGAGACACACAGACACACACACACACACACAGAAATAAACATAGTACTACAATATACTAGAGAGCTGGGAAATAATTAAATACTATCATATATACTAACTTTCAATGGAATAATATTGTAAATATAAATTACATCCATGTTTCCCTCACATGCGTTATTTCCCTGCACTGAAGACAGCAGGAAAAGATCCTTCCATCAGCTATAACAGATCTGTAGCAACGTTTTATGGTTTGGAGTTTGTGAGAATAATCACTGTCAAAATTAATATGTTGGTTGTCTGTATATGTAACCTGTATTTATACTGCGTCCTGATCCGTCGAAACCACAGAGGGCAAATGGACTACAGAGACTCTAAAACAAAGCAAAAAAAACACACACACAAACACACACAAGGAGGCAGTGGAGACGGAAGACAGTCTGTCCATCCATCAGCTGGGAGGAGAAGAGGCGACAAGAGGGGTGGGGTCAGGGGAACGAGTGATGGGAGACAGACAGGAGTGAGAGACAGGAGAGAGAGAGGGGGGGGGGGGGGGCGGTGAGCAAAGGTGAAAGGCAGAGCTAAGGTAGGGGTGGGTGTGTGTGTGTGTGTGAGAGAGAGAGTGTGTGAGAAAGAGAAAGGGGAAGACATGGGTCTAAGTGACACAAAGGAGTGGGCTGTCTGTGATCGTTGGAGTGAGGGAGAAAAAAAGGAAACAGACAGACTATTGGACAGACACACAGATGCTTAAACTGCTGTGTGTGTGTGTGTGAGTGAGTGTGGTCCGGTGAGACAAAAAGCTGATGTCTTTGCTTTGTAAGACTGAAAGCTGATCCAGTTGTCCAATGCACAATTTGATACGAGAGGACCAGCGTGACTACACGCACACGCACACACACACACATCTGTAGAATCATCATCAGCTTATGTTTCAGCAACAGTGCAACAAAGACTCTGCTTAAACAGCACTTACACACACACACACACGGACACACAACCCAACCTTTATGTACACAAACATACAGCAGCTGGTTGTCATCACTGAGTCAATTAAAATAGAGTAGATTTAAAAGTAGAATCAAATGCAGTAGAGCGTCAGGTGAATTGAAGACGGGATCAGTTTAAAGACACGATGACATGAACGTAGTATTGTTGTCTGGCACCGTTTGGTCTCTAAGGGCCAAATGCTGCCAAGAGGAGGTGGAGAATGGGCCCCTGTGAGTCAGTACTGGCTGGTATAGAAAGAGGAACATCTAGCAGCTAAATAAGCAGACATGTTTCTCAGGAGGAGACCAAAGCAGAGACATAACGACTTTGTAAGGTGATAATATGCCCGTTGCATTTTGAGCAGGCTCTGCTGCCTCCAAGTGGCAAAGATTCTGCTTTCACGTCTGCTTCTTACTCAAAGTGGGGCGAGTCAGTAAGGTCAGTCACTCACATTAATGCTACTTGTAAGGAACAATATTGTTAGTTTGTGAACATGAACACCTTTTATTTTCACTGTAAACACATTTGTGATTCTTAGAAAAGACGCGTCTGCACCATGTTCCCTCCACAGTCTGCGGGCTCGGAAAAGATAGATTCATACAAACACACATATATACTGCACTCTGGTCCCATGTTGTCTTAGCTAACACACACACACACACACACACACACACACACACACACTATAAATTGCCATCTGACTCTCTTACTGCAGCTTCACAGGGTTAACCGCCTCAGTGCACCAGCAAGGCATGCGTGCGGTATAGTGTGTGCATTTAGACGTCATGAACTAATGGGGCCAGAGCAGTGTGCGTGTGTGCATCTATATATACAGTATATAGACACACAAAGAAATGTGTGTTTCCATGCATGTGTTCCTGCAGCAGATTGCAGGCATATGAAAAGGGACACGTGTGTGTGTGTGTGGACTAACTTCTATGAAGGTTATGCTTCATTTAAACTAAAAGTGGAACTGCACTGGAGGCGTTGGATGTCCACATACATAGCGTACACAGAGCCATACTGAGACACATGAGCTCACTGCTCTAACTGTCGGTGTGTGTGGGATCGACGGCTGAGGCTGAATGAGAATAATGACACTCGGTCCAGTTTGTTTACGACCCAGCAGAGCAGACGGGTCCGTCAGCCCATCGCACAAGAAACTGAATCAATGGCTGATTTAACAAAGATTAAAAAAAACTGTACAACTCAAACGTCAAATGTATTATTTTCATTGGAAATAGATTTGGCACTGAAAATAATTAAATAGTTCAAACACCATTTAGTCGATGTCCCCACAGTGTTGTCTGACTGGATTTGAGTAATACTGGAGAGTGTTATAGTTTTAGTTAAGAAGGCTTTGCCCGTTATCTTTTAAATAAAGGTTATTAATTAATTATTAATTATTTTGAATATTCCACTTGCTCTGTATCCGTTGTTTAAACATTCAACTTTCATTGGATTTTAGGGGTGAGCAACATGGACAAACTATCAAAATGCACTCACTGGTTTTGTTGTGGCACCCAAAAAAAATCCTCAAATTTAACACTTTGACTTTTCATACACTAACGCATCACTCGTCATTATCTCAGCATCATTAAATCTGTCAGATAAATGGAAATACTGAAGTAGCAGATGGACTTCTGAATGTGTAAATACTGGAGTACTGATCAAGTGAGCGGAGGAGACTTAATACATGAGGAGGAATCTGACTGATAGTGTTGAGACGGGGCCGCTGTCTGCTCCGGTTGTTCTCATCGGGGGCCGAGTATCGACGGAGGGGTCGCCTTCCCCCGCTTCTTCAATACCTCTGTCCTTCGCTTCCTGTCTGCACGACACCCGACGCCACCGCTGTGTGTGTGTGTGGCTTATGCTGCAGTATTTGCAGGCACAGTGAGCGGGGATAAGGTTGCATGTTGTTCTTTTCGTGGCAGCATTTTCCTGAGTGATGGAATCCCTGAGAGGGTTTAATGTTGGTGGCGGACACGAGCCTCGCTGACCATAAACACTGCCTCTCCCTGCACAGCTGTCTCACTGCACAGCTGTCTCACTGCACAGCTGTATGCAGGACTTTCACCACATCCACAGACGGGCAGAGAGACAGTCAGACACTGAAATATGAAATTTGCACTTTTCCCCCCCAACAGGTAACTTCTCTTTAACCTTCAAATCTGCACATTTCTCCCACGGCCTTGCGTACCTGCAATCACTGCAATACACTCCATGTATGCTAGTTTAAATGTGTATGTGTGCGTTTCTGCCTCCTAAATATAAGCGTGTCACATCGTCCAGAGCGAAACCAGTGGACAGCTCAGCTGAGGCAGAGAAATGGTTTTAAGTGCCGCTGCTCTGCACACACAGAGCTCACGAGATAAAACAAACACTCACAGTGAGGACCAACACTGATAGTTGTGGGAGCCAGAGACGAACAATATTCAATTAATAACAATCATTTTACCGTTATCCTTCATGTTCTCTTCCATATACGTTTGACTAATCAGATCCTGAATGCCTGCGTTTCTGGGAAGTCAAACTTTGATGAGTCCAAGATTATTATTACTAATAGAAACGATGATTTAAGAAATAAGAGTAGAGTTTATTATAAACCAGAAACCTTTTATAAATGTGCTATTCTCCTGCTCTGCTGGAGATATTTGAAGAGAGAAAAAAAGAAACAACATGTCCGTCAATATGACAGATGTGTTCTCTGTGTTGTAGCACCAGAGGCTAAAAACAGACGCTGTGAAGGACTCTGTTTCTTCAACATGCCCTTTAAAGTGCCATATTTTGAGTGAGGTGACCCCCCCCTCAAACACACACACACACGTGCACGAGCACGCACACATCAGCAGCAGGATCAATCTGAACCCCTGTGGTGAGACAACACTGGTAACACACTTTGACTTGTTCAGTGTGTGCTTAAAGCTGCAGCGCGCACACACACACGCTTCTGCGTGCACGTGTTAAAGTGGGTGTAACTGTCAATCTGTGTTTACTGTGTGTAGACGGGTATCTCCGCCTGTTAATGTCTGGCAGAGTCTCAAAGTGTGAGGTTTTTATATATATATATATGTGTGTGTGTGTGTGTGTGTGTGTGTGTGTGTATATGTGTGCTCACCCATGCTGTTGGTGGAGCTGCACCACATCAGCAGACAGCCAGTACACAGCAGGTTGAGAGCCCCGAACAGCAGGATCCTCCACGACTGAAAACGACAACAAGCAAACAAAACAGTAGTTTAAGAACAATAAGAAAAGGAGCAGAGCAGCTCAACCTTTGGCTCGAGGCTCAACTGAGGTCATTCATTACGCACGTGGGGAGAGATCATTTTTTCACTTAAAGTTTTCTTTTGAAAAGAGAAAACAACACTATGCCATACAAAAGTCAGGACAGCTGAACAAACTAATAGTTGGTTCTACGAATGTTGATGAAGAAAGGTTAATTACCAATCAATATCATCAGCCCTATATATATGAATAGGAGAAGGAAATATGGGATATATTGGGTTAAACACTGGATCCTACACAACCCACAATGCAACTCACTAGCATCTTTCATTACATTTGTCCACAAGCCCAAACACAGATAACCGGGATGACATGAAGCTAACCCAAAGAAGGAATTACACAAGCGTTTTCTCCTGCACAGGGTTTCCCCGGCTGTCAGTCAGCGTCCCGTGGCAGACGCTCTGGCAGATGACCAGCAGCCGTCTAATCTAAATCCAAACCTACAAACCGACCGGGAGCTGCTGGGTTTTGGCTGCTGCATGCAGAGTGAGCTTCCTGCCCCGCGGTCGACCTGCTGTGCCGGGAGATTTGGGTGAATTCTCTGACTGAACGAGTCACTACAGTCTGAATCAGTTCGTCACAGAAATACCAGCTCAGGGGAAGGTCACATCCAGAGGACCAGAGAGCAGACAACAGGCTCAGTGCTGAGAAAGAGCAGCTCTGCACATCTGGAACATCAGCAGGTTTGAGTTACAAGAACCCACCCCAAGTCATTATTTAAGAAAACACAAACACAGGTTGTTACGTTGTTTAAGTGTTACGGACAAATGACCAAAGAGAGTAGACCAGAAACACATGTTTTGTACAATGTGTATCAGAGAGCATTCAGCATTGTTCTTACTCCATCTGCCAAAATGTATATTCAGCAAAGTTTTCAATGAATTACATAAAATTAAAAATAAAACGTGAGTCTAAATTCGCCCTCAGAGCAGAAAGAGAGAGTGCGTTTGTGTGTGTCAGAGAAGAGGGAAATAAGAAATGGAACAAGGGAACGAGTGTGTGAGTGAGTGTGTGAGTGTGTGTGTGTCCTGGCCTGTCACTTCGTGTTGGTGTCATATGCCGTGGTGGGGAGCGCCGAGTGCTGTGAAATCTACAATTACTGTGGTGTGCTGTGTTATGACAGCACTGGGGCGTCTGGTGACAGCACTAGCCAGCGACAGGCATGGGAGACCCACAGTGTGTGTGTGTGTGTGTGTGTACGCGTACATGGGTGCATGTGTCTGTTTGTGCAAACAGAGAGACAGCACTTGGCCCAAAACATTCCCAACCCCCATTCCACAGACACTCAGCGCCTGGAGGAGAGGGCACGGTTGTTAGATCCTGACGCTCTGCTGCCCCCGTCCGTCCGTCGGCGGCGGCGTCCCTCGTGGTGTCCGGCTGCATAACCGCGAGCCAACATGTTGAGGTTACATGTGACATTGGAGTGACAGAGCTGCAGCGCTTCAGTTACCAGGTACTGTATGAAATAAGGAGCCCACGCTGACGCCAGGCCTCATTACATCATTGTCGAGCGCCGTGCCATGCCGCAGCATCGGGGAAATGTGTGTCACCGTGATGAGCGGAAGCGTGACTCATATCAGCCTCTGAAGAAGGGAGGTGGAGCAAGAAGGAGAGGTCAGTTTAATCCTAACAGACTGGGAGTACGTGCAGGGGGAGTAGTGGGACTTTTTTTGGCCCAACTGAAATCTGGAGCGCGCCGCCGCCGCTCCCCGACACGGCTCGCTTACGGTCGCAATGAAAATACACGAATAAACCTCTTTTCTCGGATTGGAGCCGCCGGGGTTCAGCGTCTCCAGGTGACCGTGTCCTCCTCTCAAAATAAAGCTACTTGTATAATGTTAACGTGGACGGAGGAGTTACAGCAGAAATAAGATGACGCCCGGTCCTCTCACTCTTCGGTCCCCCCGGTCTTGTCTTGTCTCTGCCGACGGCCCGATGTCCCTGTTCCAGTTTTATCAGGACATTTTGTTACTGTAACAGTGACTGACGACCTTTAAGCACCAATGTCCAGCACTACAAACACGTACTGTATGACAGACATGGTGAATAACCGGCATTGCAATTCTTAGGCTGTTCTGAAATTCATCCGATAAAAAGCAGCGTCAGTAACTCGCTCCTGCTTTAAGTTTACTTTATGTCCTCTTCAAAAACTTAATGTGAACTTGTTTTATAGAGAACTTTGACTCTGTGTACATCTTTACAGGAAATTAAAGGAGAGACGAACTGATTTTACGCATAAAACGGTGGCTTTACTAGTCGTGAAGTCAGAACAGAGGTTTGTCAAGTCGAGCAGGGTCTAATGAGGAGACGCTATTGAGTTGCATTATGGGAGGTGCAGGATCTAGTGCTGTCGGAGCTTGGAGCGCTTTGTGACCCTGCTGCTGTGTAAATTCTTCATCCTTCATGGCCAACAAGGAGGATGAGGAGGGCTGATTTGGCACTTTATTTAGTTTCTTTCATTTTTAATGGTTTGGTTATGTTGTGGCCTAATCTACCAAAGCTTCTTCTATTGTTCACATGAAACTGGAGAAGAGAGAGAAACTCCTCACCTCAACACACCTGATCGATCAGTGCGTAAAATGGGTGTTAGCTGTTAGAAGTTTCGGGAAGTTACGAAAACCGGCGGACGCAGCCAATCCCTGACTGCTGACGTCAGAACAATGTGCGAGGTGTTTCCAAAGCCCATTAACACTTCGTTCAACATCTGATATATCTGGTGCTAAACTATGTAGGCTGTGAATACTGCAGGCTACCTGAAATCATATTCATAAGATTTTGTTATATTTTGCAAAAGGTAAGAGGAGACGTGAGACGAGGCGCTGAGGAAGCACATCTCAGCTTTCG
The DNA here is from genome assembly GCF_050575085.1 of Anarhichas minor. NCBI lineage: Eukaryota > Metazoa > Chordata > Actinopteri > Perciformes > Anarhichadidae > Anarhichas > Anarhichas minor. The sequence goes on from NW_027466515.1 coordinate 762,402, forward strand.
CCGGTTTGAACTATGTTTGGTCCCTAAACCGTGTACGACACCGTGTAATCCAATCCAGGGCTCTATGGGGAAGCAAGACCCCCTGCCAGTATGTGGTCAAAGTGGATTATAGTACAATAACACTGAGACACACACACACACACAAAACAATCACGTCTGAGATCCTTTTGCGTTCATTATCATGTCTCCGGTGTTTTCTTTGGGATTTTTACATCCCAGTGTTGTTCAGAAGCATTTTTAGCTTAACTCTACATCTGTCCTTGTTTTGTTGGGAAACTATTCCTACTTTTTTTGCATGTAATCAAAATCACTTCAAGCATTTGAACTAAACATGTTTTTTGAGCGGGAAATTAGGACAAACTCTGTTGTTGAGTTTAGTGTTACTGCTGAGGTGGAATATTAAATGTATTCTTATCAGCCTGCAATAAAGGAAGTTCCTTCCCTTCCTCTGCCTTTAAATAATGTTTATCATTTTTGTTTGACTGCCTATTAAGAACTTTAAATTGTACAGGTTTTACAACGAACAGTAGAATAAATGCTGTGAAAGCTTTATTTTCACTGGACCAGAATGTTTTCTACCGTATTTTACAAGAAGATCCCTCTACTAGTGTCCTGGTCAAGCATTACATTGGTGGTGTTGTGTGTTCAACTGATTCAAGCTTTCCCTATTAAACAAGTTCATGCTCAGTCGGCCCACCGAAAAATACTATCACATTATATTTATATTCAGAATATACAGAAATCGAGACAACAGTTGGAAGCTGTGAGACAAAGTGGACCAGCTGTCAGCTCGTGGCTGATGGTATTTTACTCGCTGCTGCTTTCACTGGAACACGGTGACCTGCTAGAAAATCAGGATTACTGGAGGTGTTCGGGTTTGACTGAGTGTGACACAGTTTACAGCACAACGGGATTATGAAGTGAGGACTTTCCAGACGATAACTACCGAGTTAAAACCAGGAGGAAAGATGCTGTTTGGATGATGATAACCAGGCGGATTCAGTTGGTTGATGGTAAAAAAAAAAGAAAGAACATGAAGCTAATTTTTATGTTTTTTTAAAGGTGCAAGATCTGAGAATAGTAGCAATTTGATTGCCTGTCAATGGCTCTCAATATGGCAGCGCCTGAGCCGGCGGCTTTTGGCTCACAGTGATAGAAGCGCTTACGGTGCAAACTACAAAACGGCGAAAGTGCTGACAGAGCTAACAGGATCAACCTGAGGGGGAACCAGGGGGTGGGAGCTACGCTTCCTCCACGGTGTGCTTGGGTTATCAGTTGTAACCGCCGTCTGTTGTAACCACCGCATTAGAGCATCTTTACATAGAGCTGTTTGATGCTACATTAATGTTCTGAATGTACAGCTCCTTTAAAGAGAAGAAGTGCAAAATTATATTTTTACTATGTATCTAAACACACACACACACACACACACACACACACACACACACACACTTACCCGCCTATCTGAGGTGACCAGTCTGAATTCTTGTTGGAGTTTTCCAAAGAAGGATTTGTGCGTCTTCCTGAATGGATGAATGGTGCCCTGCAAATTAAAACAAATGTTTAAGAAATATTAATACTAACTAACTTTTAAACTCGACAATAGGTAATGAAACATTTGATGAAGTGCAGTGTGCAGCTAAATAAAATGCTGGCTAGAATATTTCACAACAGATGTCAGGAATGGCATTTAGATTACTTTAGGTACAATCAGGTTCATCAAGTCTGTGATAGTAATGCAGAGCAGGAGGCAAAGCCTGAGCTGCACTGCCACCAAGTGGTGAGTCAGTGTACAACATTGACTTCAGCTACACTGGACGTAACAGACACGCCTGGTAACAATCTAATCTGCAGAAGTATCTTCTTGGGCTATTCAAAACCGCGGAGTCTCGTTAACTTATGAGAAAGTTATCATATTAACGCAAATATTTGCACAATTTGATGGCTGATAATAATGCCCCTCACTGTTTAAATATAGGCATCTCAAAGTAATCAAACTCTTTTAACACCCAAAAGAAGAAACGTAGCATTAAATACAAGAGAAAAAACTGCAAACTAAATGTAAAACACTGCAGAATTTTTACTTCTGTAATTTTCCCTTATTCTCTACGGAAAAAGTACCACCGGACTTTTATCAACAAATTACTATCTTGTGTCACAAGTCAAAGACTTGCCCATCCAAAGGGTTCTGAAAGAAAAAAACATGACTCTTAAGTCAAAGCTTGGGACCAGTCTGAAAACCTGTTCTCAGAAGTTTGTCTTTAAAGACATGAATACATACTAAAGACTCACTGTAAACATAGAGTGGGCTACTTTGAGAAGTAACAAAAGCTCCAGTACAATCATTCTGTGTGTGCATGCTATTACAGAGGTGAGGAAATAAAGGATAGTCATTAACCCTAAAACCCATCCAATAGAACCCCCAGAGACACTCACCAAGACGTATGCTTCGTGCTCATGCTTCTTCCTGTGCAAGTGGACATCTGTGGACGAATACAGACACCACCGTCAACATGGAAGAACAACAAAACACAACCCATACAACATGTCTGACAATGAGCTACGGTTTCTGCATTTTGGTGCAGATAACAAGTGTGTTCTTCGCTTTACATAAAAGATCATTTTGGTTTATTGCAACTTTGGTGTTATTTTGTTAATGTCTAAACTGTACTGCATCTCTCTTTCCTTACCCATGATGCAATGTTGTTGTAGTTCAGCTGATTGCATACATGCAGTGATATACCTTGAGACAGTAAAAGTGTGTCTACAATCCAGCAACTTTTACAGAGGACGCACTCCTCCACTGAGACTCCATCCTATCTATGAATTGTTCCTCTGTTGAATTACCAGAATATTTAATAGAAACACAATATCAGTATTTTCACTTTCTTTACTTTTACTGGCTGGTTACATCTCTGTATACCATATATAAATATGTTTTAACTTACTTGTAACTGCGTATTTTTAATGTAATATAAAGGTTTATACTTTTACAAAAGTAAAATATCTGAATAGCGTTTTAATTATTTCTTCTTAACCACTAGCTAGTCGTTAAAACTGGCTTGACAGTAGGTTCACTGCTAGCTAGATTAGCTATACACACGTTACCGTCTACAAACAAGATCCACGGACCACTAAACTGGTTTACACGGACCGTAAAAGACAGTTTTTCCGTTGTTAGCTGGTCACCGTCAATGTGTTGACCAGCTAACAATGGAAAAAAACTGAAAAGCTCCTCTGACGTCCACAACTAAAGTCAGAATCAGCTGTTAGCCGTCGGTTAGCACAGCCGCCTGTTTGACGACGTGTTGTTAGCCGGTAGCCTGCTAGCATCACAAACCTGAATCACTGACGTTAATGACATCCACCGACACCATGTCCGGTTTATCCAGCGGGCCCACTTTCCTCTCGGTGACTCCAGACGGCACCACGTCCGGCTTCGTGCCGAACTTTCTGGGGTAATAGTCTCCAGCATTGTGGTAAGACAGACCCGAGGACGTGGACATCATTCCGTCCATCTCCATTTTGGACTTCCGGTGCACTATTTCTTCTTCGTCTGATTTAACAGTGGGTTGCAATCGGTGTTTAGACGGTGCACACCGCCACCTGCTGTACCGGAGTGTGTAGTGTGAGATCGTCTCCCTGGATTACTTTACATCTTTAGGTAAATAAAGTAATAAATAAATTATGAATTAATAAGTAGTCTTGCTAATTAGTAGTCAATGAATTAATCGATTTACAATATTCATATAAAGCAACGACATACATAGTTAAATACATATATTTTGTGTTTTTAGTAAGTACAATTTGCTAATAGTTGAGGATTAGTACATGTAACAGCTTTGTTTTTATGCCACTAAATCTCACTCTCTTTGTTAGTTTTGTTATATATATCTATATCTATGTAGATATAGATACAGCAATACAGCAATCTGTCTGTCAATCTGTCTGTCAATCTGTCTGTCAATCTATCTATCTATCTATCTATCTATCTATCTATCTATCTATCTATCTATCAAAATGTGTTTGTAGTTTCAGCTTCACAAATGTGAGGATTTGCTGCTTTTCATTTGAATAATTTTAATTTATTTGATAAGAGAAACACAAGATGTTCCCGCTTAAGGAAAACAGATTTGAACTGAATTTACATGACATCATGTGCAAAACGCTGAGAACTGCTTGGTTTGGTTTCATCTCAATTCATCACCTGCACGGTCTGTTTCTCACCTCTGTTGTTTCAAACAAATCCAGTACAACAGCCTTGTTGTAATAGATTAAAATCACATGCAATCTAAACTATAATCATCGAGTATAATCTACCATCAAGACCTGAGAGAATAACTGCTAAACACTGGTAAACAAATCCATTCACACACAAAAACTAAAAACTTAAATTTATATGTGAGTAAAATTATGAATGATAAACAAAAAACAATAAAAGAGGAAAATTAAAATATGCCTTTAACACATTCTAAGCAAAAGCCAGGCTGAACATATATGTTTTTATTCAAATGTCAACACTTTCAGCAACTCTCAGACACAGCTGAAACATATAAGGAACTGGTAGATCGAAAATTAATCTGCACTAACTTTGATAAATGATTCAATGTTTAAGGCAATTGTTAAATATGAACTGGTTCCAGCTTCTCAAATGTGAATAATTTAGGGAAATTGAATACCTTTTTGTTTGGACTGACAGTCAGAAAAACACAAGACATTTGAAGACTCCAACAACTCAGTTTTTCACATTACAAAAAACATATTTTATAAACCGAACAATGAATTTAGAAAATAAACGGCCGATAAGTCGTTAGTGAAAATACTTATTAGTTGCAGTTCTACTCCTGGATTCAAGCAAACACCAACGATTCATCCAATCAGGTGCAGGTTCTGCTCATGCTCAGGTTCATGCTCATAATTCATGTAAAGTGCCAATGAAAGAAATGGAAGCGTGACGGATTCAAGCGTGAAAATGTGTGTATTATGTCTGGGGCCCCAAAGAGTGTGTGTGTGTGTGTGTGTGTGTGTGTGTGTGTGTGTGTGTGTGGTGAGGAACTCTTCAACGTCATTTTGTGTGTGTGTTCATGCGAATTTCGGTCAAAGTTGAGTGTGTGCATGTGGAATATGTCGTTGCTCATTGGTACGGTGGTGAATGGTGAATTTTGTGTGCAGTCTGTCAATTGACACTGAGAGGCCCCCGAGCTGAGTAGCACCTCAGGAGAGAGAGAGAGAGAGAGAGAGAGAGAGAGACAGGATTAAGGAAAGAGAGTGGGTAAGGGAGGGTGAGAAAGAAAGGAAGAGTGGTACAAAGTTAAAAGAAACAAAGATCAAAGAAGTGGAATCCTAGATGCAGTGGAAACACACAAAAAAGGCAAAAATATGCTAGAGAGTGAGACAGACAGATTTCTTGTGGTGCAGACTACAGTGTAAACGTATTTTCTCCATCTGGCAACCAACCTTGATCAGACTCTAAATCTGTTTCCTGCCACATTTGTCAAGCAGATAACTACGACATGTGCAACGCGAGCATGTACAACACTACTGCGGATAATCACTGTACGGAATATATGAATAAAAGTGCTGCTTTTAAATCTGCCAACAACGTCTGACTCCATCGAGGACTCTGTTTCTTCTAAAACACACAGACATTACGCAGCATGAAGTATTTGTATCTTCAGGGAAATTGTTGATAATAATAAAAAAGATAAAACAACGGCAGCCCTCCCTGGAGGGTTTACCATATAGAGAGCTAGTTAGTGTGAAGTGGAACTATATTTCGGGTGCTCAAAACTCTACATTCGAAGGATTTGATTCCTGATTGTTCAACAGTGTTGTTTTAAAGCTCAAATCACAATCAGTTTTTCAGACACCAGGTGTGTGTGTGTGTGTGTGTGTGTGTGTGTGTGTGTGTGTGTGTGTGTGTGTGTGTGTGTGTGTGTTTTATACACTGATTTAGACGAAATTACAAAACAGTTGTGTTAGAATAATAATATATATTAAAAAAAAGAAGGAAAACATCACTTCGTTGCAAAATTCACCAATAAAAAAATGAATTAGATTCCTTTAATGGCACATGCTCATCATTTTATGAGGATATTATACATTGACACAGAAAAAACACATCATATAACAAACAGCTGAGTAAGTAATATCTGTCAGTATCTATATATTGGTCCTTGGTTTTGTTTTATAAACTTCCCAGCTTTCAGTAACAGCTTATTTTCATACACGTATCCAAATGTTCGTCCCTGTTTAGCACACAATGCCCTTGTGTGCAAAAGCCAGCTTCCATGAAGGAATGGAATAACTTGACTGGTCAGAGCTCTGACCTCCACCCCATTCAACACCTTTGGGATGAACCTGAACAGCAGCTGTGAGCCAGACCTGCTCACCAAACCTCAGTGTTGGACCTCACTGATGCTCTCGAGAGGCTGAAGGTTCCACAGGTTCAATAGTGGACAGACTGAAACCACAAACAAGCCTCAACGGTTTTATACGACAAGAAGTAAATACATTAAAGCCAGCTGAGTGATTCATGTCTTTAACTGAGTATCTTCGAGAAAGTAGAGAAAGTCAATGGACCATTACCAAATGATTCATAGCCTCAGTCCAGCTTTCACCCTCACTGTACGAAAGCAGACAGAGGATGGGAAATCATCTCTGCTGAGGCAGACAAAGTTTTACTTTTGGGAAACCTCATCCTATGAGCTGAGAGCTGCACTTCTATTTAACTGAATCTTGACTTCTGAATCCCTCTAAAGTCCTCTGAGACCTGCGGCCGACATCACTGTATCAGAGCAGGCTCAGTTTTGAAGCTAGTGTTAATATATTGGTATGACTTTATCTCCCATTTACAGATATGCAAACTTTATGGACTAATCCCATGATGTTTTGGTCATAATGTGTGGTATAAATGTGTTATGTTCGTCTAACATGGTGTATTTGAATATTTCTAAACTTAACAGTTTTGGAATTGCATGAATTGTGTATAACTAGAAAGCTCCTTTTGGGGACAAAAGTGTCTGGATTATGTTTGATCTCTGTTAAAATCTCTGTTAAAATAGCCGGTATACAGTATCGCACCTTACTAACTTTTGAATGGTTATTGTATATAAAATGTAATTTAGGGGACTGGGTTGCTTGAGGAGTCAGTTGACCGTGTGAGTTTACCAGGCAAAAGCTATAGATTTGCATCATGGGTAATGTAGGAGTTTTGGTGCTTGATCCACAATAGGGCCTCTATTGCTTCAATTCTTTATCATGTGTTTTCATAAACTCTTTCTTGCAAGTACTCCACATCTATGGAAGTGCGACAATAAACTCTTTCAACGTTTTCTCTCCTTTCTGTCCTTATTTCTGAAGCGGTTGTGGGAGAGTTGTTCCTCGTCTTCTTCAGAGATCTTTGGGGTCTGGTTGGCAAATGCTGCTGTAAACACTTGTCAAGTCAAACGAGAGTGTGAATGTCATTCTGAGCCGCATAAATAAACGACACCTACAGAGGAATGTGAAAAAAACATGAGGATTATAAAGTCTTTAGCAGGTAATTAGCTGTGTGTGTGTGTGTGTGTGTGTGTGTGTGTGTGTGTGTGTGTGTGTGTGTGTGTGCGAGTGTGCGTGTGTGCGTGTGTGCGTGTGTGTGTGTGTGTGCGTGTGTGTGTGTGTGTGCGTGCGAGTGTGTGTGTATGTGTGTGTGTGTGTGTGTGTGTGTGTGTGTGTGTGTGCGAGTGTGCGTGTGTGCGTGTGTGTGCGTGTGTGCGTGTGTGCGTGTGTGTGTGTGCGTGCGAGTGTGTGTGTGTGTGTGTGTGTGTGTGTGTGTGTGTGTGTGACTTGGGGTCTGCGGACAGTCAATCAGCATGTACCTCCCATCTGGTAGATATTGTACAGGCATTTCCCATCATTCACTCTTTCACGAACACACATTTTCCTGCATATGTGTGTACGTGTGTGTGTGTGATAAAAGGAGGAGGTGCCCGGGGCCTCCTCCTTTTACTACAGCTACACACACCCTTTCTCTCTCTCTCTTACTCTCTCTCTCTCTTTCTCAGTGCTACTCATTCCCTCTCAGGGCAGCAGTGGATGGACGCTCAGCTGCACAGAAAGCACCTTCTCTTCTATACTTTGTGGGGATTTTTGCTTTACTGAATCAAGATGAACACCAGCGCCTTCACCACTTACGTGCAGTCCAAGATGGAGGCTGCGAAGGAGATCAAGGACGAGGAGAAGTTGTACAGATACAACGGGGTGTTGTACCCCTGCCTCATGTGCCCAGAGGATAACTTAAAGGCTCTGGAGGGCATCGAGGCCAGAGAGGATGACATCATGCTGGTGGCTTATCCCAAATGTGGTGAGTTTTTTCTCAAAGCTGTTCAGTTGGAGAGTAACAACCATCAGATGGTATTACATTTTTTTAAATAAATGATGAATAAAGTTTTAAAGGGGTTGCCGAAAAATTTGATCCATCTGTTACGACCGCTGACCTTTTATCTCCGTTCTGATGGTTGTTTAATGTTAATGATTGTAACTTTATTGATCTATTGAACTATTGATCTTTTACTTTAGTAAATGTAGTAATACCACAGTGCAGAAATACTTTGTTTCAAGTCCTGCATTTTTAAATCTTATTTAAGTAAACGTACAAAAGTAAAAGCATCAACGTATACTTAAAGTAAGTAATACTTTAAAGTAAAGTACTAATTGTGCAGAATGGCTCATTTCAGAATAATACACATTATGATATTGGATTATTATTGTTATTGTTGCATTAATATGTTCATCACTTTATTGTTGCAGCTGGTAAAGATGAAGCTCATTTTAATTTAACAACATCATAATTTATTTGTTAATTATATTTTGTAATAATATAAATTGTCCTAAAGTTATATAAAAAATGTAATGGATTAGAAGTATAAAGTACCAGAAATTGGAAATACTCAAGTAAAGTACAAGTACTTCAAAATTGTAGTTAAGTGCAGTATTTGAGTCAACTACTTTACACCGCTGACTGTTAGTCACGACAGATTTCATCCACAAATGCATAAAACTTCAGTACGAAAGCAGAATTAAAGGTACAGTTCACCCCAAAATACAAAATACATATATTTCCTCTTACTTGTAGTGCTATTTATCCATCTAGATTATTTAGTTGTGAGTTGCCCAGTTCTGGAGATATCAGCCATGAACTATGAACTAGTTCCTACATGAAACTACCCACAACGAGGTCTGTGGATTACCTCGAGTAACCGGGTCATGATTACAGGAAAGAGACATCGCTGTTGAGTTTTTTCAAATGTATGTTTGTTGGCACTTTGAGACCATATAGTCCCATTTTATTGAAGAGAAGGCAGACATCTGTGCTGCCGTAGAGATGTTAAATTACTTAACAAGCGTATCATAACATTTAGTTTTGGCTTCTCACGGGACACTTTCATAAAAGTAAGTGTCTAAAAGTCATAACAAGTTTCAAGTCTGTCAGGTTGTGGCACGGACAGAGTTTTGGTGAGTGATTTGACCAAAGGTCAGCAAGATTGTCTGTGGTCACGAGATAAAACAGAGGGGTTTGCCAGATGACTGAGAATAGACTTTCCTCTCATCTGTGATGTCTTTTTGTAAACCACCTTACAGTGGTGGAAGAAGTATTCAGATTCTTTCAGAAGTAGATGCAACAGTGTAAAACACTAAATATATAATGAAAGCCAAAGGAACCACACCTTTTGTGAAACCGTTTGATAGTTATCGGCCGGTTGAACGGGCGTTTGCAGCCGTCATCCCTGCAGGTCATCCCTGCCAGCGTTATGTTTCGAACAGGCCAAACTGCACCTACCACCTGAGGTAATTGTGAATTGACGCAAAATAACTTTAGGTTTAGACAACAAAACTAGTTAGTTAGGTTTAGGAAAAGATCTTGGTTTGGTTTAAAATAAGTATGCTTGTTACGTAATAAACACAACTTGGCATCAGCTGAGTTCACTTCCTGTCACAGACCTGAATCTTTACTACAGGTTTTCTGTAAAATCACTGCACCCGGCCACAAAGTATAGTCCGGCACACGGGGAATTTATGATTTTACATTTTGGTTTTTGCACAAATAAAAAACAACATATAACGTGTTCAATTTAGAGGTTTATTAATTTAAGATGAAAATTCAACCATTGAATACTCACTTTACTGACATCACTTTGCAGGAATTCTGGGTACTGTAGTGCATTAATGTGCACTAATACCTGAGTGAATGTGGTGATGATTTATTGATAAAAAGCACCACATAATCTCTTTCTCTTAAAAACACAAAAAGCTCACAGTGCGGTTTTCAGAGGAAGAAAAGCGTGACATTCCTGCTGTCACCGCGGTGCGTTCAAGGAATGTGACATGTTTTTCTTTTTGTTTTTTGTGTTGATTTTTGAAAGGCTTTTTGGACACCAGCTCGCTGGTTGAGCAACGACACGAAGACAGACTTGTTAATCGCCATCGGAGGAATGTTAGATTAGACACACCCGTCCCACATCTCCATGTGTAGGGGGTTGACTTGGGGCCCGCATGGGGGATAGTAGAGCTTATCTATGGGTGTGTGACAGCCCCATCAGCCCAGCCAATCGGAGCCTCTTTTTAAACGACTAAATGGCCCCTTTTGATGTTGCAGTGCTACACAGCAGCCTGCCACAGATAATGGCTTCCTGACGTCTCGGTGATACTATATGGAGGAAGATTGAGGAGGATTAACCCGACCTCCAAATTTACGGCCTGTGGCTGTTTATAGGCCTGTAACATTTGTTTCACTGATGTTTCTACTTTGTTTCTCTGTGGGTGTCGCACTACATGGCTATACAGCTGGTTTTCTCATCCCCGTCTGTCTCCTAAAAATAATAAATTATAATTCACTCCAGGAAGTAGTCAGGTGTCATTTGCAAGGGCGCTCAAATTGAATTACTAAGACATTATAAATCTCTATTTTAAGCCTTTTTTAGCTTTACCCATTTTTAAAGTCAATCTACCAAAATTACTTTTTTCTTTTTTATTCATGTTAATATTCAACTCTTTGAGCACCATAAACCAAATTCCATTAATTTGCAATTTATTGGAGCATGAAGGCAGGAATCTCAAAATATTGATATCTCAAAATTTGGACGAAGAAAAACTAAAATGAAGGTTGAGGAATTTTTGCTCTAAAAGTATTTTGCTTTGCGTGTCTGTCAGATTGATGAAACATTTTCGACAGTGTGTATAGGCTTACTGGCACTGCACAGGTAAAACTGGAGAAATAATTAGTTTTTTGCACAGCGACATAAACATAAAGAAGTTTAAATGTGCCTAAAAAAAACCTGTACAGTAAAACTTCGTGGAGTGGTCCTCCTGCTACAAATGGTGCAAGGGAATGCTGCAATTCCCAGAGAAGGCCGGTAATAAGCCAGTCTTTAAATTACCCGTACTGATGTTTCCCCTAACTGTGATCCATAGTCATTATGTAACAGCAGGATCTGTCAGAGGAAGCAATAAATGTGGAGACTAACACGCCGGCTCGCTGCCAAAGTGAAAGAGGAGAAGAAGAAGTGAAACAGATGAAAGAATTGACCTGCAGCAGCTGCAGAGTCCGCTGAAGTAGCTGCAAAGTTAAATTGTTTTTACGACGTGTGACGGGATCACATATTCAGCACATTTTGTACACTATTGTTACAGTTTTTTTTTTTAACGATTGCTGAAACACGATTGTGAAAACACTACACACAATTCACACAATTACACACACAAGTGGCAAAACAACTCTAAAACAGTTACTCACCTGTGGCCTTTTTTATAATACTTGCATCCTGATTGATGAGTTAACAATCAAGCAATAAGGTGTTTGGCCAGGTGGCACGTGTATCAGCCAATTGGTCCAAGGGTGTTGCCTTTTGAATGGCAGTTTTTTAAAATGGCAAACAAGTGACTTTATGTCCGATTCACGTGTCTTACGTGGAGAACCGCATGCTGCAAAAAGTATCACGTTGAATTGCAAACTAGGTGCAAGGCAGAAAATGTGTTTAGAATTTTGGAGACTTGAGCTGAGGTTTTGGTCTCTGAGTGTCAATCTCAAACATTGTGCTCTATGTGTGTAGGTTTTAACTGGATGGTGGGTGTGGTAAGGAAGATCATCACAGAGGCCACAGGGATGAAGATAGAATCAAGGATGCCGCCACTGATCGAGTTTTTTGGACCGGATGTCATAAAGGTATTTTTTTTTTCTCATGCCACTCTCACCGCTTTACTTACTTTAACTTTTACACATAAAACACAAGTATACAAATACAGCTGAAACCAACATTAGTTCATTAACAGAAAGTGGAAACCATTTTGATGGTTGAAGTCACTTTTCATGAAGAAACATTTCATGCTGCTTTTCCTTGTTGGGATGTTAATAATTGTAATGTTGAGGTTTTGACTTTGACAAAAAAACATCTATATATCCAAATCAATAGTGTGTTGGTTGGATGTTGTAGTCCATTGTTCTTAACTCTTATTTCTCTTTTGGAAGAGACTCAAACAGAAACCTGTCACGGGAGTTCACGGTCAGGACCCAATAGCAAGACCACAAGAGACAGAAGTTGATATAACAGGTTTTATTTAGCCAGAATAAAGACAGGAAGGTGTGGAGCCCGTGGTCCGACACCGGAGGGCAGGCAGATCGACGGTGTGAGTCCCGTGGCTCGACACCGGAGGGTAGGCAGAGCGGCGGTGTGTAGTCCGTTAACACAACGGAGGGCACGGGGATTCCCGGACCGGCGGACACCGGAGGCAGGTGCTCGAGGCAGAAGATGATACCGGGTGAAAGACGGTACGAACTGACGACACAGGTATGGAGGACCAGGGTTCAAATACTGCCCAGATCTCATTAGTAGGATCTGGGTCTGGTGTGTCAGCCCGCAGGAGGTGATTAGCTGAAGTGGCTGCAGCTGTGTGGCCATGGGAGGTGTCTGGTCTGACAGGGATCCTGACAAAACCAAACCTCATTAAGTAAACTGGTGTTGAGGAAGTCCGTCTGTCGGTGCTGAAAAGTCAAACAGAGTGCAGCGTCTCTGTACTATTGTAGTAATGTGAGACAGATGTGTGATCAGAAAACACTGAGGAAATTAAACAGAAATGCAGACATGCTTTGTGTTTAGAACGATTCTTGGAAACCTCACCGCTGGGTGTGTTTCAACTGTTCAGGAACACATGGTGTGTGTGTGTGTGTGTGTGTTTGTGTGTAGGTGTGTTCATGTCTCATCAATCATGTGTCGAATTCTGAGAAACAACATGGCAGGGAGACATTAAAGGATTAGTTTCAACCAATGGGAGAATATGTATATTCTCTTTCTTAGCGAGAGTTAGATGAGAAGGTTGATGCACTCTCATATTTGTTGCAATGCTTTTTTCTCCCAAGAATAAACACCATTATTCCTTGACTCAGTAGTTTTAGTTTCTCAGACTAAACCAAACCTCAAAGTCATTTTTGGCACAGTCTTATTTGATGGAACTGACAAATGATAAGAAATCACATTCTAGTGGTAACATGTAATGGCTAATGCTGAATAGCAGCATATACTTGTATATTGTAAAAGGTAAAGTTGACTCCCCCTTTCTCTCCGGTCCGGCTCTTCCCTCAGGCCCTGGGTGAGACTCCCTCCCCGAGGTTTCTGGGGACCCACATGCACCTCGACAACATCCCTGCCTCATTCCATGCAAAGAAAACTAAAGTAAGTTTCAAAACATCCGCAGCAACATTTTCCAACTGATTCTCCTCTTGTCATCAACTGTGAAAGTACATCAAAGTATAAAACGTCCTTCACTGACTCAAATGGAAGACAAAGCTGGTGTAGCTTTTAAAATGAAAATGAAAAGTGAATTCTTCATCATGTTATCCTTGTAATAAAATATATATATATATGTGGAATTCAAATCTATTTAGTTTCTGTTCTTTCCATATTTTTTTCTGTCCCTTTGTTTCTTAAATTATTTTGTAGAACACCAGTTCGATGCACCGACATGTTTTTTTTTAATTCATTGTGCTATGTGTTGTGCAGATGCTGGTGATCTTCAGGAACCCTAAAGACACTCTGGTGTCCTTCTATCACTTCTCCAACAACAACCCGGTCCTCCCATCCGTGGAGTCCTGGGAATCCTTCTACTCCCACTTCATGAGTGGAGACGGTGAGAAAAAAAAGCAAGATTGGTGACTTTTATATAGTTATTCTTTTAATTCACCTCGGTGCCATCGGGTCAGATTCCGCGCAAAATCAGATGAAATCGTGCAGACTCCAGTGGGGCCTTCAGACCTGCAGTCGGAGTTCAGGCAGGAGGTGGAGAGCAGACTCCATAATACACAGAAATACCACCTTTTGCTTTGCACTTATACTTTCACAGCCTGATTTTATGATACTGTAGTTCCGCTGTGTTTATGGGCTAATAAACAGCGTGTAAAGCTGACTAAGCAGGGTCACTGTGGACGTGTTGGATTCAATGTAATCCAAGTGAGGCTAAAGAGCCACTAATACTCAGTGAGTTCACGACATCAAGACACTCATAAAACTGCTTATCACGCCTTCATGGGGCAAAGGAGGGCAGTTTCTCAGTACATAAACTAATACCATGACGTTTTGAAATCCTTTCATGAAGTAAAAGTAATATAATTAACAAACTATTCAATTACAGCTAAAAGGTAAAATGCCTGCATTAAATAGTTTACTTAAATAAAATAAGTACCAGAGAATGCACCTTGGGATTTGTTACATATACAGCAAACATTTGTTGTGCAGCTACTTTGTCAGATGAACAGCAGAAGAGCGACTAGCTCTAGAGCTCTGTTTACAGTGCAGCCATACATTGTGTTTTCAGTGACTGCTTCAAAATAAAAGCCTGAAGACTTGAATGCATTTAATGTAAAGCCACAGCAGCAGTAGATAAATGTTGGGTAAAACCGGTAAAACCGGTAAAAACGGTGAGGCGGAGAAAAATTAAGCCAAAGCTGAAGTGCTAAAAATTGCAATTCTTGATGGAAATGTTCTGTACAGTTTCTGCAACGTCACTGTGATCATAACTCCACCACTGTAACTGTAAATAACTGCCTGCAGAGATTATAGGGCTGTACAATGGTTAACTTTATCGCTTTATGGGTTTGTAATGCTGACAACTTCCACCCACAATCACAATGCCAGAAAACAACTCCGGCTTCTTTGTTTCCCTGCCATCGGTCATCTCCCTCCTGCCCTGCAGTAACCCCTACCACTGCCATCACCTGACCTAACCCATTTGCACTTTCTTCATCAGTCATGTTTGCCGGCCCACCTCCGTTCAATCCCTGCCAGATCCTCTATTGTTCTTTTGTCCAGCACTTTGTTAGTGCCTGAGTGCTTCTTGGACTGCTGCACCGCTGACTAACCCTTTGAATGAAAGTTTGCCAGTTACTTTCTGGCTGGCTTTTTACTTTTGACTGACAAAATCACCCTAAAATAACTTACGACACTTCTGCCAGACATCAAATGCATTTTTGGAACCCTATTTGATAAAATAACTTTTTGCCATGCATCTCTTCTTTTTGGTGAGATGTGATCAGTGATGAAATTCAGAACCATAGTAGCAAATATATCCCTCTGCAAGTAAAAGTCTTGCCTTCAGTATAGTATTAGTTATAAAAATGTACGAAGTCGAAAAAGGAAAAGTACTTATTAAAAACAATGTGTATTATTATTGGTTTATGGGGTCATGAAAGTCACATTCAACTGATCCAAACAACTAAATGTACTTTGATGGTGGTGTGTGTGTGTGTGTGTGTGTATGTGTGTGTGTGTGTAGTTCCCTGGGGGTCATACTTTGATCACGCTCTGGCCTGGGAGAAGAGGATGGACGACCCCAACGTTATGATCGTCACCTATGAAGAGCTAAAACAGGTGGAGCACACAAGGACTTAGCGAGTGGTAGCTTTCAAAGAATGTATAAGAGTAATGATGTTATTGTTTTCACATGTTAATTTAATGTATATGAAAAACCATCACCTTCACCACATGAAAAACAATCACTGTATAAGTGTCTGTCTGTAACGGCTCTGGTTCTGGTTCCTGTCCTGCAGGACCTGAGCGAGGGCGTCCGTCAGATCAACACCTTCTTTGGCTTCAGCCTGACGGAGGCTCAGGTGCAGCAGATTGCAGAGGGGAGCACCTTCAGCGCCATGAAGAAGAGCTCCGCCAACTCCCACGGTACTCTGGGAAACGTCATCTTCAGAAAAGGTGCCTCACCACAACAAAATATTTTTTGGGAGTGTGTTTTTACTGAAATGATTAGCCTACCTATTTTATCTATTGAAGGCATTTGTTTTAAAACTAAACTGCGAAGTGCATATTTACTGCACATACCTGCTACATAGTGCATAGATCTCCAGCTCTGCTCATATTGACCAACACATCCAGCTAAAAACTGTCACTTATTTAACAAATCTATCATTTTGTAAACATTTTCCATATAATTTAGAACATGAAGAGTTAATTTGCAAAAGGAAAAAAAGCTATTCTTGAAATGAATAAACCCACACCAGTTTAAAGTATTCAGAAAGAAAAGCATGACTTTGGAAAATAAATAAACAGAGATACAAATTATTCATTTTTATTTTGAAGCTTTGAGAAGAAATGTACGGGGGAAACCAGAGGGTTTTTAAACGGCCTCATATTTGTGTACCTGAGCAGGTGAGGTCGGTGACTGGAAGAACCACTTCACTCCAGAACAGAGCCAAGAGATGGACGACGCCTTCAACAAACACCTGGCAGGAACCAGGCTGGGAGCCAAACTCAACTACCAACGGCACTGTCAGTAGGAAGCGAGAGAAGAAGAAAAGAAGGGGAAAGAGGGAGGGAAAGTATGTCGAAGAAGAGCTTGGGGGACTTTTCTGCCCTGAGCTGAGTCAGACAGACCTCCCGCTCGGGCACTGCATAGATGCTTCTTCACCTGGTCGCTAGAGGAGGTTCTTTGGAGGCAGTTCAGGGCCAAAAGTACCTTCATCACAGGCTCAGAGAAAGAAGGAATAAGATGAAGAAAGGGAGGGAGCAAAAAGAAACAAGTGTTTGTCTTATTAACTGCAACCTGTGAACTACAGAAAACATTATAAGAATAGTTTCACATTTTGGGAGATCAAGAACAAGAAATACAGATTAAACAAATGAGACATAAAAATGTAAACACATAGCAGTTGAATTATCTTTATACTGGCAGTTACCTGAACTCAGATTTATGGAAACACTCACAGTCTTTATTCTGGTTGTGAAACTGTGGCTTTGAAACACTACTGTGATGAGATTATCGGGTATTATAAATGTGCACAATCACTGTTTGTGCTGTATGTTACATGCAGTGCATCACTGTACATGATCAAAGTAATGAAATGAAAATAAAACTCTTTTCCAGATCACTTATTTGTATGACTCCATCTCAATATCTTATGACTATGCCACATTATTAATTAACAAGGAAGTAACAATCACACCTACTTCATGTGTTTTATTCTGAAAGGGCCAACCGGATGTGGTGTTATTGATCCGTTGATAACTTAACATTGGTCCACTGTGTGGCTCGTGAATGAATGACATCATGCGGGCTTATGTCGGTCTCCATCTGCGACATGACACCTTCAGACACTAACGGTTAGACGTTTATTTAAAAATCTACCGTTGCACGTGCAACAGCGGCACATTAACGGGTTTTCCGTTTCAATGATTCTTGCGATTGTTTCCTGTTAGCCAGCAAGCTAACGTTAGCCTCTCAGAGCAAGCAGCCAGGTAGCTAATGCTAACTGCTAATGATGCTAATGATGCTAAAGATGGTGTGATGGATTTATTAAATGGACGCTGAAGGTATAACTGTGCCCACAGTGTTGCATGCCGGGAGAATTATGTTGGAACTTGGAATTTGTCCAAACTGCCTTTAAGAAATCTAATGTATACATTTATTTTACCAGCTTAATGACTCTGAAAATGAAATCATCTTGGTTTTACCAAACATAAGGTTTAGTCCCACACGGTACCAGTCTCAGCTGAGGAGACATTGGTACATCTGTCTCTTTGTAAGGCTTTTATTGTGCCTTTTTATGTAATTTTATTCTATTTAATGTTCTGTCTTATCTGGACCCTGAGTCTGAAATAAAGTTTTGATTAACCCTCAAGTATTTTCCCTTTTCCTTTGGGCCCTCTGCAGCCTACTCAGTGGTGAGATTGAAGAGGTTTAAAACTGATTTATCCAATTCCACTAGTGTTAACGTTGACCCTAGACTGACCCTCTATGTCTATGGTGACGTTAGAGGAATAGCTTAAATAAAGCAACACGCCTTGTTGATGCTGAGCTTCCAGTTTCCACTGAATAACAAAGTTAGTGTCGAAAGGTTTCTGTCAGCTGAGTGAATCCCTCCTAATTTCAGTGACACTTTATGTTTTTACTCTTTTTAATCAGCTCTTGTTTGATTTGTGCTCCTCTAACTTAAATATTGTTTTGGTGATGAACATGAATGGCATATTAACTAACGGTTATAACTGTAACTGTGTTGAAAGTGATACATCTTTGCTTGATGAATGACGAACACGATCATCAATATATTTGGCAATTATATTTCAGTTAATTTTAGATTTAACGTTTCAGAAAAATGTCAGTTCCTAGAGCTCAAGAACATAATGTTTAAATGACTTCTTTGTCAGAACAACAGAGACAAACTCAAAGGTATTCATTCACATTTTCCCTGAGTAATTAGTGTCTTCTCTGTACTCCAGGTGTGGAGTGATGCAGCAGAAGTTGTGTTCCAGAGGTTCTGGTTCCTTCCTCTTGGAGAGGAACGTCCAGCCCTGTGGCAGCACCGCCACCTCCTGCGACCTCCCCTTCCGCTGCCCCCGCTGTGGCGAACAGGAGCGCTTCCGCAGCCTGGCCTCGCTCCGCGCCCACCTGGAGTACCGCCACTCGTACCACTCGCCGGACGTGACCGCCGGCGGCTTCAGCATCACCGGCAAACTCCCCGACCCGTTGACGGCGGCGATCCCCTGGCACGACATGAGCCTCCCGACCCGCAGGGGGCAGCAGAGCGCGTGGCGGCCGCCTCACGTCCGCTCCCTCAGCGACAGCAGAGACAGCGGGTACCCCCGCTCCTACAGCTCTGTGAGGAGACGCACCCAGAGTGTCGGGGTGGGGACGCAGGCTGAGGAGGAGGAGGACGACGATGATGATGACGATGACGACGACGACGAAGAGGAATTTGGGACAGAAGATGAAGACGAGGATGACGACGATGAAAGTGAAGAGAGAGATGGAGGTAGAAACGAGGAGGATATCAAAATGTCCTTAAAAAAATCAGACACATGCCACCATCACCTCAACCACCATCGCCTCCCGTTCCCACCTTCAGCTCCTCATGGCCCCCCAACAGACCTGGACCTGGACCTGGTCGGTGCGTTCAGGTTTACTTTCTTACTCTACTTTTTGGAGCACAGTTATATTTATGTCAGAAATGTTCGGTGGCTGTTTCAGAGACACTGCAGTTCATCGTGATAAAGCAGGATTTCAAACTATGTGTTGAAATGTTAATGCATGCAATCAGAAGAAGTAGTTCCATCGATGTCAGTGTATTCCGCACATTGTGGATTATTACATATCCACAGAACGTCTCTGTGTGGAAGGCCAATGCCACTGACACCTCAAACGTAGTTCAGGAGGTGGTTCAGAGATCAGTAATCAGCCGCAGTAACTCGTCTCCTTCGCTGTCGCCACCAGAGCAGAACTCCTACTCCGGTTTGGAGACGGCAGCGGCCTCGGCCGCTGTGCGCCGACGACTGGCCCGGATCCTGCGGGCGGCCGACAGCACCATGCAGCGCCGGCTGGCCAAGGTGAGCACGGAGCTCGCCCTGACCGACACGGAGCTCCTGTGTGAGCGCGCTCACTCGCAGCACCTGGCCCAGGAGAGGCAGGAAGTGGCCGACAGGGAGAGGTCACTGAGCCGGCAGGTGGACGTGGCCGTGATGGTGATCGCCGCGCTGAGGGAGCAGCTCAACGCCTCGGAGAACGAGCTGGAGCGTCGAGAGAGGTAAACGGAGAATTAGGAGATTACTTACTGCCATGTTCCAGTGGCCTTGTTTTCTCTTTTGCTCACTCGACCAGCCGGAGGTGAAAAGCACATTTACTCAAAGTGCTATACTTGTTATTTCTGTTTCCCAGGGAGGTGATAACCATCCAGAAGTTCCTGGAAGCAGCGGCTCGACAGGAGACGTGCGGGAAAGTTCGAATCCAGCGCTTCATCGAGAATCTGCTGAGACGCATCGCTCTGGCCGAGAGGCTGGTGCAGTATTACCAGGTCAACGGCAGCCCGCAGCAATGCAGCCACTACAAGGTACAACAAGGTCTACTCAAGTACTGCACCTAAGGATTCCCACGTTATGCTGCTTTACACTTAATATTTGAATGCTCATGAATACTTCTTCCGTTGCTGCAGAGTTCTTTAGTCATGAGCACAAACACTCACTGAATTAATCCTAAATTGAATAGCTAATTTCTGCTTGTGTTTCAGTACCAGCAGCCAACCGATAATGGACCTCACAGAATCACTAAAAGCAGGTTAGTACCTCCACGTTGGCTCGTATGATGTTGTACAACCTGTAACTGGGACATAAGTCACCTGCAATAAACTCATCTCATAATACTGAGCTGAGTTCAAACGTTTTATGGGACAAATTTAGAGTTTTAAATCTATTTTAGGGTCTCTAGGTGGTTTGTTTTAGATTCATCCATCACCAGTATTAGCTTCACACAAGACATTTCTCTGCAGGACTTTTATTCTTCTCTCACGTTTTTGAAGTGACCTGCTGAAAGACAAGAAAAAGGGAGTTTAGTCGTCACACTCGGCTGTAAAAAGGCTTATTGCTCAGCAGGATTCATCCTCTAACAGTGCAGAGAAGCTGCTGCTGCTGTTGGTCTGAACCAAAGCCAAAAGGTGACAGAGCGGCTGCTAAATCCTTCATGAGGACTTCTTCTTCATCGCTGAACATGTGACACTTAACCTGTCGGTCTGTGCGTTGCTGAAAGTATGAAAGTGTGTCCATCACCTGTGCATCATGAACACCTGCTTTTTCTTTTACTTAAATTTGATCCAAAAAGTGCTTGTTTTTTGTTGTTGTTGCTGGATTTAAATCCATAATCTCTGTTTTTTGTTATAGCTCCCATTAGCGCTCCCAAATGCAGAATTTCCTCCCATCTTGAAACTGATCGTTGGACTGTATTTATAGACGAGACAGAGCGTTGTAAACATATTCATCATGTTTTCCTGCGCTGTCTTCTGTAGAATTTATGCCTGAATTAGCTCTTCCCATCGCCCACTATTCATGTAACAGTAGTGGATGGAAACATGCATTTATTCACAAAAAAAAGTATGTTTTATCTTTATGTAAGTGTTGATTTCTACAATAAATTATTAATAATAGTAATACAGACACCCATTCAGAGCTCTTTTGTAACTTTGTCTTGTTGACATTCCCCACTTCCTGTCTTCATTTGTTCTTTTGTGACGTTTCCAGGTCAGCGGGGGGTCAGCTGTCCTCGTCTGGCCTCCATGACAACAGAAGCCACTCCTCCTCGCAGTTCGGCGGCCGTCCTCTGTTCTCCAAGGCGGGCGGCGGGGAGCGAGACCGCGAGCGGGAGCACCACGAGCGTCTGGCCCAGTCGTCCCGGCTGTTCTGCCGACCCGAACACAGAGACGACATCTGGAACCACCAGCGGCGCCGGTCGGCCGGGTACGAGGCGTAGAACTGTAGAGGATCACCGGGGGAGAGGGGGCGGTCGGCGGGTAAAACCTCATTTCATTATTCCAGCGTGGTAACCTATGGAAAAGTACAGAACGGTCACGTTCACATCCAGCTTCTCTGGAGCAGTTGTGTGTAACATCTGGCCAGATTTTTAGTTCAACAGAATGTGAAGAGGTTACAGTTGAAAGAGGTTTGTGTGTAATGTTGCAGAGGATGAAACTAATAGAACTGATGACAGGTTATGTAACGTTGCACCTTTAAAACAATACACTGAATGTAATTAATTCTGGACTGATGCTCCTATTGAACTAGAAGGGTGCAGACGGGTCTTAATTCTTTATAAACCTTTTCTTGTTCCGGCTAATATCTCTAACCTGGCGATAATCATTTAAAAAATATTATTTTGACATTGAACTGTTTAAAAATAGACCTTTAGACTAAATGTAAGGGATTTACTGCATACATTGTACAGGATGTTGAAAAATGGGGAAACTTTATTAGCAATAGATATAAGGATTTTAAAAAAACAGAAAAAAAATAGTTTTAAGCATTTTTATTCCAAATGTTATCGATGTGATTGACAACGATCAGAAAAAACATTTTTCATTTAATACTTTATTTTAGTAAAATGTAACCATCATTTAGCATATATTACATTAAATGTACAATTGCTTCTCCTAAATGACACAGTTTGTAAAGTAAAAGTATTTTTTTATAAATCATAGAAAATAAGAAATAGGATTAGACTTACGAGAGAATACATAAAACATACACATCACAGTAACTATTACTGCGTAACAGGGTAATGCAATAACTATGATTACTGCATGACCACATTGACATCACATTGTATTCAAGTACATAGTACTATATTGTGAAGATATTGTATTCCCAGCACTGTGTTATTGAATATTTTTGTACTTTTCCATAGATTATGATGCTGAAACAGACCTTTGTGAAGTGTTACACTGAGGGCTTTTTGAGTGTGGGAAGACTTTCAGTATTCAAACATATAAATTAATAACACTTTCTAGATTTTTTTTGTCTTATTTGTCCGCATAAATCACAGTATTTATTGCAGTATTAATCTCAGTCTTCAGTGACACCTACATTCTGAATCCTGACCTCTGTATTTTAGAGACATGTCAGGTAAAAATATGCTTTTGTATTCATCTACTGAGTTTTTATTTACTGAATTTTGAAGACGGTGGAATGAGGAGGACTAGTTCTCGGTGTTGTTGCTGACTCGTCCTCTCCTCTGGTTGAACCTTTACGTCCCACAACAAAAACAAACTGCCCTTCAGTCCAGTTATCTGATCTCTGTCTGTGCTTTTGAGGCCAAATGAAAGCGCTGAAGCAGCACATGGGGCCGTAGCAAAGGAGCTGCTGCGTCTATAGACAGTTTGGACGATGCAGAAGCTGATGCATTAGATTAAACGGTGTCTTCTAATATAATCTGCGAATGTTCGCATGTCGGCTAGCTCACAACCTACAGCTATAACCTCCAGTCGAGTTACTTCCAAGGCCGTGGAGCATTTCATGCTTACTCAGCTTGTGGTCACAGGTTGGAATCATCCACTGTGTGGGAGCCGGCTCCATGGATCCTGTCCCTGGATTCTGGGATGGTTATCATGCTGAGCTTGTTTTCCTAGATGGTGTTTTCTCTTGTAATGTTAAAAGTGGAAACATACAGTTTGAAAATAAGTTGGAAGCTGCCAGTACAGCCTTCATACCTACAATACTACGATGCAAGACGAGATCCATGAAGGTCTTTATTTCCATGTCTTCTATAAAACCTGTTTGACTTGTTTGACCTGGGAGCTTTTAGCTTTAGCCTCAGGCGTTCCACATCATATCTTGTACGTAGCCATCAAGACCCCCCATTATTTGGTTTGTAAAGCACAGACAGGAGTTTGATGACACCGGACCTGGGTCAAATAAACTGCATTTCCTTCATGGCTTTTGTTTTGAAAAGGTTTGAAACGGCGAATGGGTGGGGTTCACTGCACAAGGACCAATTCAGATACTGTCTGATAACTTGTACATAGAGAGAAAAGTTAGATATGTTGATTTGTAAATACTTTATTGTGATTTGTTTTTTTCTGGCAGTGGAGGTCCTATGTAGCCAATCGCACCCATCAATCGTCACGCTCGTTTTGTTCAGTAGAACATTCCACCGTTCTTTAAGGAAACCTTTATGGGAAGGTTTGCCATCTTTGCCAGAGTCAGAGGCCAAGACGGATATCGGTCTCATCTCTGTGCGTCCACTATGTGTTAGCCTAGCTTAGCACAAAGACTCGAGAGCGCCATCGAAAGTGACAACAGGTGCTTTTAAAGATGTATGTCTTCAGTAGGAACCAATGGGCTCGGAGCTGAGAACCACAGACAGGAAGTCAGAAAGTATTAAGAAACAAACGTGTTGTTGGTTTCTGTCTTCTTCTAACGTCAGTCTTATTGTTTAATTAGACGAAGTGCAGCATGTCAATAAAACGTTGTTTTTGTCACTTTTCATGGAGCTAGAGTGTTCCAGTCTTTGAGCTGAAGGCTTTAAGGAAACCGCATTTTCTTCTCCTCCAAAACAAGCCATGAACATGCAGGTGCCGTTTGGCCCATGTCTGGAAGACACCACACATAAAACGAATGTACTCGTGAGTTAATGTTTAGCTCACGCTGAAGAGATGCTTTAAGACCTGACTTTTTGTCTCGCCGTCCGGGCTTAAACTCGCACTCATTCACACAGAAACGGGTGGAGATTCTCCGATCACAAATGAATGACGTCGTATCAACGCTTTCATCCAAAGTGACTTACAGTGCCGTGAATGCATAACAGTTATCTGCAGTAAACGAAACTCTCTGTCTTTAAATTGAATCATTCCTCTCCCGGCATCATTCCGTACGATCTGTTTACACCTTATTTTTGCACTCATCCAATAGAGAAGAATGTAAATGTAAAAGACGGTATTCGGTGTAAAATGTATCTTTGCTGTCGTTGGTTTAGGTTTTGTTGACGGTGTTAATAGATATTTTGTATACAAAGCTATAATGTGTCGTCAAGTGGAAGTAGTAGTCCTACAGTACTTTAACTTGGTAGAACATAATCACCAACACGAATCACGTTTTGGGTTTTTTCCTCATGATGTAGGGTTCCTCTGCTGAGAAATGATGTCTTTCAGACATTTTTATTGAAATTGTCTTGTTTTAAGTTGGTTTATCTTATTTAATTTCTAATTTGCATAATTCCTAAGTCTTAAATCTTGTGATTTATTTCAAATTTATTGGAAGTTGCCAATTTTTTAAGCCAAATGATGTACTGTATTCTTTCCCACCGGTTTAACAAAACCAAGTTAGATTGATGTATAACAGTTTCAGTAATACGTGATACCATATCTTGAATATTACTGTTTAACGGTCTTAAAAACCCCTTAGTCATCATGAACACTGAGGGTAAACTTGGGTTTTGTCAGGTTTACGCTCACTGCTTCTTGCCACATACAAACCTGATCTCGTTACATTTAGACAAGATGCCGACCGGTTATTCCAGAGATCCACTGTGTGATCAGACTTCTGAGTCTGTTTGTGGGCACTGATGAGCTAAGCTCAAGTGTTACTGCTGCTGTCAGTTAAAAAACCTGCTCTTAGTATTTACAATCTCCACACAGAGAGGATGCATCGCTCTGTGTAGTGACATCTTTCATGCATCCGATCTGCTGTTACTGTTCCCCGTCTGCAGACTTCAGTCACGTAAAAGGCCGATTAGAAACCCAGAGTTACCTGCGTGAGCGCATGTACTCTCCTCTGATTTAGCGTTTCTGTTAACATGACCTGATCTTAGTCTGAGCTTTTTAGTCTGATTAAACCTTTTTATGCAAACAGCAGCATAACTCTTGAAAGATGTGTGTGTGTGGAGGAGTGTGTGTGCAGTGCTTCATGTTTGTACTGATTCCTGCTGTGACAATAAAAAGGTGGTGGAAGATGCATGAGGCAGTCTACTACTACAACAACAACTACTACTACTACTACTACTACATATGTAGCTATTGTGTTACTGTGAAAGCATGCTTCATATGTAGCAAGTACTTATACTGTTATCATGTACTACTATGTGTACTTTTGTAGCAGAGCGAGGTCTATTTTAATGGTACAGTATTTGACGGACAGTTGCACTAAACCAACCAAGAGCACTTCGCTTGGAGCCGTTGGATTTCATATGAAGGGTGTTAAACCGGACAATCAGCAGGGTTCATGCACAGGTTCGGAAAAGTCTGGAAGATACATGTTACTGCTTCTGTGTGTTGAAATGTTTTCAGGGGGAAATGT
The DNA here is from genome assembly GCF_050575085.1 of Anarhichas minor. Taxonomy (NCBI): domain Eukaryota; kingdom Metazoa; phylum Chordata; class Actinopteri; order Perciformes; family Anarhichadidae; genus Anarhichas; species Anarhichas minor. The sequence continues at coordinate 788,483 of NW_027466515.1, forward strand.
GCTCTGAAATGGAGAGAGAGAGAGAGAGAGAGAGAGAGAGGCTTGAGAAGTGGTTGAAAACATCAACCGAACAAGTACTATAACTGCAGTCAATGTTAGTTTGATTATGACACTACTACCTTTCTTGTCGGTAGAGATTAAAGTTAGTTTTATGTTATGTAAAAACTGTTTCCGCGCCAAGTTTGATATCCTTTAGTTCATCATGTTTGTCCGTAGGGATTTCCTTTGCAGAAGTGATCTCTAGTTTTGTGCCTTCACTGGAAAACTCTGTCGTCTGTATAACACTGTGCAAAAATGCAATACTGTGAAGAACTGGAATACTTTTTATGTTGAAATTCGTCAGTCTGTGTGGTAACCATCGAAGATTAAAGAACAATGACACCAAGAGTTTTACCGTATTGTGTTTTGATTCAAGTGTTGTGGATTTTAATGCAAAGTTATCACTAAAGATAAAACTAATGTTTATTTATATGATTTTTTTTGAAGCTCGAGGGATTGTAATGTCTGGTACTACGGATCCTAATGACTGAAGACAAAACGATTTAGTTTAGTTTATCCTTTAATCTTTGTGTTTTGTTGTATCTGACTTCGTAGTCTGTAAATTGTTGAATAAAACTGGATTAGAATTATAGAGGCACTTTAATTTTGACATCTTATTTACACAAACTGCTGTTGTAAATGTGTGCAGATTTAAATAAGAGCGCGTCTAGTTTGAGTGTTGCGTGCACATTAATGCGACCTGTAACAAGCCAGAATATTTGGTGTTTTGCATCGCTGTGATTCAATAATGATCGAGGGTCACTGAAGCTTTTGTGGACTGGAAAACAAACTCAATATCCAAGTTCCAACAGTATTTCCTCCTGTCATGCAACACTGTGGGGATATTGACTAAATGAAAGTTTGAATCATTTAATGTAGATAAGACACTTAATACCTGAATTATACTCATCACACCCTTTTGAACAGTTACTCTTTGTTGTTTTTAAATTGAATCTTAAAATACTGAAATACTATTTACTGTGACGATGCAGACACTGTGTTGCAGTACTCACAAGTGGCCGCTTGATGTCACTCTCCTGCTAGAGGAAGGCAGTGACTTGTTGCTCTCCTCACTGAGTGGGTTGCATCAGGGTTGCACTTGTCCTCAGAATGCCCTCTATGAACTCATACATTCTAATGCTACACATTATACTTTAAGTAACTGATCATTTTCTGTGTTTCTTCTGTTGTCAATACTTGATATCACGTTGATTACTGGCTCTGAGGAGGGCGATGTTGGGCTGTTGCTGGTCAGCTGGTGCACCGCTTTGGTCCAAACATTCACAACCACTAAATGCCATTATTGTTCGGCGTTGAGATGAGAAAGGAGCCAGGGTTTGAACTGCTCTCAGCTCTTTTCTCTGCAACCTTTCACGTGAACAACCGAGTACAACACGATCACATAGAAGTCTCAAAATGTGCTCCATTATCCCCGTTTAGAAAAGAGGAATGTGTCTTATGGGAAGTGGAGTCGTTCATTTAGCGAATGCAAAGCAGAGAAACTTTAGAAGTTGTGTTTCTAGTGACACAAGAATGTTGTTTCTGTGAGTCAAAGGTAGTCATGTGGCGTGTAACAGCGTGAGAGCGTACACACAGACACAGAAACCCACATGATGATGATGAAGACAACAATGTCTCTACTGGCTATATTTACCATCAGCTAATAATATGACACACACACACGTATGTTTGATTCACATGATTGTGAAATACTAATAAATGATAACAAACTGAAATATTTGTGACATTCCTGCTTACAAATATATATATTTTGATTTGCAGTTACATTTGGAAATATATTTTGACAATATATGGACTGAAATGGTAACACGATTAATAAAAATGCATTATAATAAGATCAATAAGAGTGTAAAAATGTGGTGTTTTCCACTTCATGTTAGAATTAGAGCCAGATTTCATCACAATCCATCCAATAGTTGCTGGTGCAGCATCTCTGCCTCTCCGCGTCGTCTCAAACACACCTGAGTGGCCCGTAGCTGCCAGTAGCTCCTCTCAGGATGCTGACTGGTCCGTGCTCTGGCTCACCGGACACAAACGCATCCCTTACAGCCTGAGAAGATGGATTTTTTCGCATGATCTTGTGACATCGCGAGATTCCAGCTGTCTTACAGAGTAAACTAATGGTGGCGTCAGAGGAAAACTCACGAAAGTCGTGACCATAAATGTCTGTATAAATCTCTGTGTTAATGAGGATGGATGATGAGAAATCTCACAGGAAGAGTGAACACTGTTACCTGTTGGTGTTGCTGAGAGGAGAAGTCAGGGTACCATTAAAGTTAGGATTCATCCTCTCAGCACCATGGTTATCTGCACCAAAGTTTCATTTTGTTGTTGAGAGACATTTCATTTCAACTATATTCAACTATTCTATGCAGTTAAACATTAAAATGTATTTTCCTCAAGTATGATGCATTTTGCTTTCATGCCAGCAAGCCTTTCAAATCAAGCAGGTCAACCTGTCCACCAAATGGTTAATTTTCTCAATTTCTCAAATGCGTGTTTTTATTTATGTATTTTTTTCTTTTCTTTTGTTTGGCCTAGTTCAGCAAGACCTCTGTGTATTGGGAAACGTAGCGGCGAGGTGAACTTGAGGCCACGGCACAATTTGAAATGTCTTGTTATGTTACGGTTCCTTACTGCATAACAGGGAGTCAATAAATACTGCAGGCTGCTGTTGATCTTTCATGGAGAGAGTAAGCGCGATAACACTTTGACGTCACATCGACTCTCTCGGTCCCCGCGCTCTGACGTCGGACAATCTCTGCAGAGCAGACTGTTTTCTGAAAGAGTCACGCAGCCCTATCAGCGTGAGCATCTACAGATTGTCACCCTGCAGGCCGGCCACCATCCCAGGCCATGTGGGCCACAGATAACAAGCAGAGACACACAGCTGACACGGAAATCAGACACGAAGCGGAGTTGTTGTTGTATGTGGAAGGAGATTATGCATAAAGCTCATTTTAATCAAAAAACAATGAAGGAATCAGTTCGCAGGAGCTTCTTATAGCATTTTCTAGACTTCTAATGTGCTTTTCACAGTATTTGTTACCCATGTTTGTACAGTAAAGCCACACATGCTGGTCTAATTAGTGGCCTAACAATTGTGAATCTGTTTCTGTGGTGAACTCCACTTCATTGTCCACTTCCAGAGTACCTCCCCAGGGTTATACTTGATGTCAGTAGCTGCATGTGAAGCTCCCCTGTGGGACTCTTTGGCCTCCAGATCCAGTTTCCTGTCTATACCCTGTGGACCAAAGCCTCTGTCACAAAACACATTTGGATCCACTCAAGTTTTAAGTGTCTGAGGGACAACCGCACGCAAACCTCGGAGTGGCCTCATTTAGCTTCTACAAACACAGACCTCTGATCGGCACAGTGCTCCGGTTATCAGGAGAATCCAGCTTCTGTCCGAGGCTAGTGTGATGGATAATCTGAAGTGTCTTTGATGCCACATATGAAATTACAAGCAGCTGGAATTTCCTCTGTATCCTTTCGAGGCTGTGAAACTTCTTTTCTTTTGTGCAGATTGATTTATTTCAAAGCAGCCAAACGTTGTGCACTGCATTAGTAGGTTTCGTGACTAATTGCTGATGATTCGTTAGATGTAGGAAGTTATTTTTTGACTGGAAGAGCTGGAGAGATATGTTTTCATGCGATCAGTCTATTTTAATTTCCCAGGATCCCTTTCACATGCAAATTAGTCTTAGTCACAGGATGGGACAAGCTGCACTGCATCGGGAAAAAACAATAGGCTGCAAACCTCACGCCTGAAGGCTGCAGGTCTGCAGGGCCAGGGGGGAGACAGCAGAGTCCTCAGTGCTGGGAGGCATCATTTCCTTTGCTTCTACTGAAGTATTAAAGGAGATATATTTACTGTTTCTGCAAGTGTGCCAGGTGTGTTTTTCCTCGCTCGTCTCAACACAACAGATACACTCTAATCTATGCAGATTAGATTACGATCACGCACAGAGATCGTTCTGCCCGTGCATTCTGCCCGTGAGCTCCGTCTCACGGGCGGAACTGCAACTTGAATCGTTCATTTAGGCTTCAAGTCTTTTTGACAATACGCGTGTAAACGTGAGGTTGATTTCTAATTTTAAAAAAGCCAAAGAATAGTCTGAGGCCCCTACCGGCCGGGGGGCCAGTTAAGAGTATCGTGAGCAGGAAGTGAATGGCAGACAATAAAACAACAGACAATAAAAGGTGTTTTCAGAAAGTGTGAGTCAAATGAGCAACCACGGGAGGTCCTTGAGCATGCAACCTAACTGGACACCCAAAATATCATGCAGTCTGCTGCAGCAGAGTGCAAGATTAGCCGTGGACAGACACAGAGGTGCACACTCGCACACGGACGCACACACACACACATGTGATTCTCCTTGCAGCGATAATGATAATTATGGGGTTGAAGCTACGACTTTAAAACTTATGGACACATCATAAACCTGCAGGTGTTTCTTGTGTGGAGATCGTGAATATACAACTTTCAAAGTGAGGAAAAATACTCCAAATTAACAACTTTATTAATTTAAAGTATAGGTTCACATTATTCTAAGTCTGTCTAAAAATAACATTCAGGCCCCATATGAACACAGTTAGTTAGTTAGAAACGTTGTTGTCTATTGCAGTGAAAAGATAATAACAAAACAATGTAACTGTAGAAGTTACCCACTCGACTGTTGAAGCCTCCTATTAACCTCAGATAAACTACTGGATGCATTTTTTTCCCAGAATGAGGACTGTGGATTTTGTCCGCCATCACCTACATCACTGACAGCAAAGCAAACCCTGTTTTTAATGTTGTTATGGGAACCTGACTTCTGTTTTACGACAGACTTGACATCAATGTGACATGAGGACAACTTACATGGCAGTAAACCTCAAAAGAGTCTGTTGGTCTACACACAACAACATACAGAGCTTCTGCTGTTTACTGTTGTGTTATAAATATACACGGTTCTGTGTGTGTGTGCGTGCGCGTGTGTGTGTGTGTGTGTGTGTGTGTGTGTGAGTGAATGTGTGTGTTTGGCCCGACAGCCTGTTGCATTGCAATAATTCATCCTGTTTATTTAATTTGGAGGATGACCTACACGGGGCTTCCACAGTTTGGCTCAACAGGTCTAAAAACGTCCGAGGTCTGAATCACGGCGTCTATTTTCAGCCCGCCTTCACTTCCCGCCAATAAAAACAAAATGTTGCTTCAGAAGAAATGCAACATCATGCACAGATTGCACAAACACAAACACACTCACACACTCACAAGGCCCCTGTGTCACATTGTGAGTGGGTGGGTGTCAAACCGATCAGGCTGAAAATTGTGGAGCTGAAGGAGAAGTGAGGAGGTGAGCTGTGTGGGAGCGGGATGGACGGAGGGAGCTGTCTGTGTCCTCATGATCACTGCAAACTCATTTAAGTTATATTTTTATTATTGTGGGTGTTAAAAGGGTCACACTACAACACGTTATACCTGTAAATAATCCTCAAATTTAGTGATTAATACTCTAAGATTACGTAAAGGGCCGCTTCACTGATTTCATTTTCCAGGGTGGAAGGTATATGTACATTTACTCAAATGCTGTACTTGAGTACAGTTTTGAGGTACTTGAACTTTACTTGTATTTATTTCCCTTTACTTTATACTTCTATTTCATTACATTTCACAGGCAAACGTACTTTTTACTCCACTACAGTACATCTGACAGCTGGAGTTACTTACTTACTAGCGTTTGAAATTAAAAATGTTTAAAATGCTAATGAAATTAAACACATTGTTAAAGATTTGCTGTTCTCGGCAGGTTTGTGACCTCTTACATAAAAGTAAAATGTTTCATATGTCAATGAAATATTAAAGAACATTCACCCACTAAACTTCTCAGATATTTTAATTTAAATAACTGTTTAAGGCTCTTCGTGACTTTAATTACATTTTGCTGATAAAACTTAACTTAAAGTTACTGTGAGGAGCTTTTAACCGGTTATGAAACAGTCTGAATTTAATACTGATGCCTCTTTATGACCTTAAGTAAACAACACCATCAGTGAGAAAATTGGCTATTTCTGTATTGTTATTCTTAACGCTTGTCACCGGGTCAGATACCACGCAAAATCAAATGCAATCATGTTGGTTCACCAGAAACTCCTTCAGCTCAGACTCCAGCTCAGATCCGGCTTCACTGTACCCTGCAGTCAGAACTCCGGCAGGAAGAGGAGAGCTCTTCTCTGGGCAAAGTATCTGAATATGTCTCATCAATGCAGGTTTTACACATAAAAAATCCTGTCTAGTCATGTTGAGTACTACTGAGCCTATATAAACAGTTGTGGGATGTTTTCTGAGGCTCTAAAGGAGTTTTTGTTAAGTCGTTCAAAATTACCCTAATTATGTCGTTGTGGTGTTGCATTTTGGGAGGTATAGAATCCAGTGATATGGGAGCTTGACCCGTTTTAGGAATGAATAGTCAATCAATTTAAACCATGTTTTTTTTCCATCTGTATCACTAAACTCTTTCTAAGGGTTTCCGTAAGTTAGTGTTGTTTGCCCTCAAATAAGTCAATCTCCTGAATGAATTAAATTTGTTGAATTTTGAATTAATAACTTGAGGTAACAATAAAACAGATTGCTACCCTGACATATAATACCCTCACCATAACCAAGTGTTTCCGTTTCCAAACATAATGTTGTCGCCAATTTTAGGAACATTATCACTGGACTTTTTTTTTGCAGAATCCTCCAATATGCTGCGGACAAACGCACAATCACTTTGATCTGAAGAGAAAACACCAGGTCTAATAGGGTCCACGGCACATCAGTTCTCTCCCTCCCACTGCTTCCTGTTTCTCTCTGCTTTGAACACAGTAATAAACACAAATAAATCAAAACAGGCCGACAAAATCTCTTTTTCAGGTTGATTTTCCATGAAGTAGGCGGCCATCTCTCTCTTTTTATGAGCATGTGTGGGTGGGTGTTTCCCAGTAGAAAGATGTCCAAATGAACTGCCTACGTCTTTAGAATGAAATGCCAAACACGGATGCCACAACAAGTGAGTCACGCTCACATACATGAGTCATTGTTCATCTTGTGGGGACTGAAGTGAAGTTCTTACCTTCAAGGAAAACAAAAATCTTAGTGTTTTATTTGACTGATCATTCAGTTGAATCAGTGTGATGGAAAAGCAGCCACCTTTTGACCCCAAACAGCTGGAGAGTTTCACTCCAAAATGTGATGGATAAAGATGACATCCACATCTGGGTGGGATTATTTTAGGCGTTTGTGCCCTCTTTAATATATGCTCTATTGCATAATACTACATATTATATTGCTGGATTACAATTGTTGATGCATTGAAGTGTTCATCAATTTAAAGAGGGCAATCCTTCTGATTTCAGTCCTGGTTGATTTAGAATTTCAATTTGAGTGAAAACAATGGAGTTGTGCTGAGAGTTCAGCAGTCTGGAGTCTAGTTGTTGAGTTGTTGAGACCATCCTTGGTTATATGAAGCAATGTGACAAAAATAACAACTATATTTTCAATATTTGAATGAAAAATTATTGACAACAGTATTGATGGCCAACTGATAAAGTCCCACAATGAGACGGCCATTAATTTGAATTATTTAAATATATATTTAAAGAATCATTGGTTCAGATCTGAGTCAAGCAGCAATGAAACTGGTTTAACCAGCATCCGGACACTTCATTTGTATGTTTTACCGTCAGTATATATGACCCACCCTACTATGAACCACCCTCTGCCTCTGATTGGTTAGTAGTCGTTGTCTTAAACAGGGTAAGCCAATCAGAGGTGGTCGAGCCTTTGCCTTCCACGGAAATGTGCCTGGTGCGGACGTGTGTGACAGTTGGTCAAAAATGGCCTTGAAGTCGATATGACTGACCGCTTTTGAGTCAAATCCCTGTATGAAAATCACGCCCACAGATTCATACCACCATATATTTTGTTGTGTTGTTTTTTCTCACATGTCCACAAATTAAAGAAACACGAAGAAATCGCCACATGAAAGAGACGAAAGCAGACAGCAGGCAATGAACCAAAGAGTAGGACAAAGAGATGAGACCTCACTCTGTCATAATTTAGGACTCGCACAACGTCATAAAAGCGTGAAGCCTCTGATAGATTGTAGCTTTTACGAATTTAATTACGAATATTTTACCCATGTGGTGTGTTCCTAATGTATATAGTCACAGTTATATTAAGTTGTCCATGTATTACATTTAAATAAGGTTTTTTTGTGAAACAAACAAACAGCATTACGTGTATTTATTTATTTTTAACAAGTACAGAAACTCATACTACCGGAAGCTTCATTTAACATTATATTCAGTTGCTCAATATAATTTAGTTAATTTGACAATAAAAGACCAGATTTATATCTCAACTTGTGTGATCACTCTGGTAGATATTGTCATTTTTCATACGAAGAAAGGATGTCTGCGGGGTGAGTCATCTCATCAATAGACGATCTTTGTCGCTAGCTAAAGAGCTACCGCTAAAGTGGAGACCGGACTGCGACCGTTCCTCGCTCCGGTATGATGCCAGGTGACAGCAACATGACCTCCATCGTTCAGAGAATAGCTCGGCAGGCTCTCGTCACCTTCAGGAGCCCGCCCCGGGTCGGCGAGGAGGCCGCTAAGTCTTTCCTGGAGAACCAGAGCAAACTGAATAGTCTGATGACGGAAGTGCGAGCGACGGACCTGAAGCTGGCCCCGCGGAGAGGAGGAGGAGGAGGCGGCGACGGCAGCAGCAGCTCGCCCGGCGGCGTGTCCCCTCCGGTCACCTACATGCACATCTGCGAGACGGACCAGTTCAGCATGGGGGTGTTTCTGCTGAAAAGCGGCGCCTCCATCCCGCTGCACGACCACCCGGGCATGCACGGCATGCTCAAAGTCATGTACGGCAAGGTCAGGATCAGCTGCTTCGACCGTCTGGAGCGACCGGCCGGCGGCAGCGCGCAGGCAGCGGAGATGGGCGCTCTGCGGCGCTCCGTGCTTCGCACCATCGACGAGTACACGGAGGAGAGCGGCCCGTGTGTCCTCTCACCCGACCGGGACAACCTCCACCAGATCGACGCCGTGGACGGCCCGACGGCGTTCATGGACATACTGGCCCCGCCGTACGATCCGGACGACGGCAGAGACTGTCACTACTACAAGGTCCTGACAGAAGCGGAGGTTAAACACACAGAGCAGAAGGACAAGGAGGTCTGGCTCGTGGAGATCTCACAGCCCCCGGACTTCTGGTGCGGAGGGGAGCCGTACCCGGGCCAGGAGGTCTGCCTCTGATCCATCGGACTGACCTGCAGCCGCAAAATGTCTCCTTTTTCTCGGGCTGGTCTGGTTTATGCACCCTGTAGTGGCACGAGGCCGGGGGCTTTTGGACTAACATCAATCGCTGTAGTAAAGAGTAAACATCGCTCAGTAAAGGGTCACTCTGAATCATGAATGCACGTGAAGACTATTGTGAACTGTTCCTGTAGAGAAACCACAGCACAACATTAGCTCACCTTATTGTAAGGTATTGTAAACAGTGCTGTTTACAATTGCAACTGTTTCTATTTCACCTCGACAAAGAATTGGAGCATCCTGTTTGTACTGTGATCCCTCTCTGTGTCTGTTTTAAGGATATTATGAGCAGAGAAGTAGCTACAGGAGTTGAGTAATTTTACTACAATTATAGTTTTCAGATATTTCCCCCCCCCCCCCCCCCCAAAGGGAACACAATCAATTTATTTTGTGATGCATTTGTTTCTAGTCCCTAATTCTCTGCTGTTATCCGAGTCCAGGTTTGGCACTGTAGTCTCTAAAATATCTCCGATCAAATGGGAGAAGATGTTTGACTCTGCAGGTGTAGATGATTGACAGCCGTAACAAGGGAAAGAGAGGACTTGTGAGGTGTTGAGGTCACATGTTGTCACCTCTTTTATCTCCTAAAAAGTTCCATCACACGCACTCGCTGGCTTTATCTGATGGATTTAGTTTAATTAAAGGTGGTATCATTGTGTGAACATATGAAAGGTTAATAAACCCCAAAAGCACCTAAATTGGAGGCCTCTGAGAGGTATGTTTGCAGGAGAAACGCCAAGAAATGACAAATTGATGATGTGCAGGGCTCTAATGCTGCGTTCAAGAGGAGTCAGGAAGTCTGCTGCTTGCATGTTTTTGTCGAAGTTTGTGCTTCAAGTTTCGACTGTAAAATGGAAATTTGGAGACAACTTCTGATCGCATAGCAATCATTTTTTATAACCTTTTAAATACACAACATTTCAACTTCCAGTATTGCATGAAGTAGTTGCTTTTGGCAGAAAGATAATGGTGTTTATTAATGATGTGCAGTCATACTAACAGTTGCCGTCTGTTGCATGAGGCATGCATGCATTATTTTTCCCCACGCTGCAGCGCTGAAACATAATCTGAGTTATAATCTACTTATTTGGACTTCCAGACTTCTGACTGCGTCTTGAATGCAGCATTAATAATAAGTGTGTCCCACCCTGAGCTGAGCTGAGCTGAGTTGCCTCTGTGGAAGTTGCCCGAGACCAAAGAGGGACTTTATGTGTCTAATGTGTGTTTCTAATCGTCTTCCTGCTTTGTGGCGTTTGTTCCAGTCGCATTAACAATTCAATCTTCAGGTCTCTTTTCGAAGACTCAAATATATCTGCCGGTTTATTTTTGCGTTGTGTTTTAAAACTAGAAACTGTGGAGCACCTTCTTTTTGTTTGATCCTCAGGACTGTTTGTGATTTGCATAGCTGACTGATCTTCAGGAGACTGTTTAAAGTGGACTAAAAGCTTCTCGGCACAAAGTGTGACTGTGTGTTACCACATCTGAAAAAAGAGAGGTTTTCATGAATGAATCAGGAATGCGAGGGTTTGAGTTTATGATCATGTTTAATAGAATGAAAAGTGAGCAAAGAAGTGAAGCTGAAAGTGACGACGTGGTTCAATGAAGAGGTTTCATTCAAGTTTGCACTACTGAAAAATGATGCTTTTCCTGAAACAAGTGGTTGCAAGACAGTAAAGCCCTTATAGATAAACGAAAATCTCTGCAAAGTTTTGAAGTTTTGGGACAGTTTGAAATGTGAAGTCGTGCATTTCGGATAACTTTAAGAAAACTTGTGAGTTGCTGCAAAATGTTGATTTTTAAGAGCAGTGAATAAGACTCGTGTGCTAAATGTTGTATCACTGTGGGAATAAAGGCTGTATAGGCGACACGTCTTCTCATTAGCTCTACTCAACCGAGTCCAGAATCTGATTGTGGGTTAAATGATCGGCAACTGTATCGATGTGTTTTGCCTGTAATGAAGGTTTTCGTATAAAATGTGCTGTTTATTTTTGCCTAAAACACGTCTGTTTCATTTGCGTCAGGATGTGATGAAGTGTGAAGAAAGAGCAACATGATGACTTTAGATACATTTTATTTTATTTGACATGTTTTGACGAAGCTCCTCGTGGCGTTGCTCTGAAACATGTTGACGCAGTGAAATCTACTGAATCAAGTTGACCTATATGTTAATAAAAGGCACCGAGCGCTCCTTTAGCAGGTTGATGAAGCTCCGTGTGACTGAAGGGAAAGTAGTTCTGTCTTTGTTATGAGTTTAAAGAGTCTTAAATGGAAAAATGTCTTTGAAATTGTCTTTTAAGTTACTAACTTTTGCAAAGATACATGTAAACTTCTCTGCATACTGTCCCTATACGTTGCAAAGTATTTTATACACCAACCTAAAATTGAATTTGAATGTGTGTGTTCAAGTAGCTTAGTTTCAAAGGTTGCTGCTGACAAGAAAAGCTCAACCTCATGATTCATTTAGTAGCTGTTGTGCAGCAGAGGGAGTTTCAAACATGTATGAGAAATTAAAAGGAATTGGAGATGAATTTGAACGTCTAATTCCCTGACAAGTGGGCGAACACCGTCTGCCCGTGGAAGGGGATGTGACCAAAAGCTCCAGAAGAGTCTGTAAATAGACGTTTATGCCGAAATAAAGAGAAGGAACCGCAGGCAGCCATGACAACTCGACAAGTCAACGTTTATTTGCATCGACAAGAAGCGTCCAGCAGAACAAAAGCTTTAGTGCTCCACTTGTTTGCATAAAAATGATAAAACACAACTTTTATTTTTCCAGTGAGTGTCTCTCTCTCTCTCTCTCTCTCTCTCTCTCTCTCTCTCTCTCTCACACATCATTCTTCAGGTAGAAACGCGGGTTGGATTTTTACAAGTATCAAGTGTGCATACACTTGAAAATACAAAATCTAACCATAAAGAAACAGATTATCAGGCTACAATCTCATAAAATCCCAACATGTGCCATAAACTAATGTTAATGTCACTTTCAACGTTTCTTATATGGTACAAAATACAGGTTATAAAAAAGCTTCATTTTGCTGCATTTAGCCAACCACAATTCCACCGAGTTCCCACTTTCGCCTCCGCCCTGGTTTGTGTTGTCACAATATCTCTTGGGTGTTCTCTTGACTTCACTTCAAATTAACGCGCTCCCTCGTCTCCTTACTCCGACAAGCGTATATATATATTTTTAAAGGTGCTAAATTTGAAATTCAGAGCATTTCTGTTGCCTCCACACGGCTCTCCACATGGCGACGGCTGAGCCGGCGGCTCGCAGCTAACGGTGCTAACGGCGCAAACAACGACAACAGCGCTGACAGAGCTGACCATGTTGATGTGAGGGGTAACGCATCAACATGGAGGAGCTCCTGCATTCAGCTGCAACCGCCGTCTGAGCGCCACGCAGAGCGATGGCCGTGAGCTAACCAGCGGGGCAGCAGGCTCACATGCACAAACATGCACTAAAGGCTACGTAAAGAAATCACAGAGAAGCTCCAATTACAACACACACACAGAGGGACTTCCTTCTCTGCAGGTAGACATCACACCATCATGTATTTACATAACTAATCGTTGTTTGCTGCTTAAATAATGCTCTGAATGTCGTATAGAGAACCTTTAAATATTGTGCACCAGGGACACTAAAATAGAGACTGTAATTTATGTTTGGCATCTGTTTTTTGTGTTAACATCAACCTTTCAACATTTTGCATCCATGGTGACATAGATTAGTCCATTTAGATAAATAAGCATCATAGCCAATTTAGTATCACATTACAAAACGTATTGCATGTATCTGTCTCATAAACCCTGCAAAACATCTTTTAACTTTAATATGATAAATATTGAACATTGATGACGTCGCTACTACTTAACTGTGCAGAAGAACATGTGAGGATTTCCAGCTTGCAATTCAATAATTGGAGATGGGATGAATACTGAATTACATTTGGCCTCACGCCGAAACCAAAATGCTGAGAAGAGAAATTCTTGTTGTAGGTGATTTTGGGAGTAGGTTGTTGGAAAAACTGTCAGTTTAAGTGAGGGCTCAAACCCCCCCCCCCCTCTGGTACCACAGTGATTTATTGTAATTTTTCTGAGATTACCAGATTTTGTACATTAAACTGCAGTTGAAACCAAACCACAGCTGGTTAAACTCCTGCATAGGTCAGCTGACCTGCAGCATTTTGGTCTCATGTTTGCAGCCTCGATTGTAATTGAATCCCTGAGAATATGAAGCATGTAGTCAACACACTGCTTTGCCACAGAGCACTAAAATGAGCTGTAGCAGCTGGTCACACTGTGTTTTAAAGAAGCACACCAACTGTTATCATTTAAAGTGTAAACCAAAGTCCATTTACAATTTAACACCACAATGTCCAACTTTGTTTGTGTGTATGACTGTCTATTAATAATCTGAACCACTGACTGATGAGGAATTATGTTAATGTGATGAATAACGACGGCATGGCCAAACTCTGGTCCCTGATTCTACCTGATGTGCTTCCAAAGAGATTTCTTCCACCTCTTGACTAAATAAACTACAAGGTAAGATTTGGACTCTTTTGGCTGACAGACTGAGGCAGGAGCCGATCCACTGGTCATGTTCAGATTGAGAAAGTTCCCATTCACCAGCATCGGGCCGTGCGCGATGAGGATTAAGACGCTGAGGATTTCTTCTCCTTCTGCCGGAGGTGAATCTTCATGTGCCTCCTCCTTTCGTCACTCCGGGCGAACTTCCTCCCGCATTGGTCGCAGGAGAAGGGTTTCTCCCCGGTGTGCGTGCGGATGTGGGTGGTGAGGTGGTCGCTGCGGCTGAAGTTCCTCATGCAGATGCGGCACTGGAATGGTTTGTGGCCCGTGTGGATGCGCAGGTGTCGGCTCAGCTCGTCCGACCGGGAGAACCTGCGATCGCAGTTCTCCGCCGGGCACGGGTACGGCCTCTGGTGGACCGGCGTCTTGCTCGGCCGGTTCGGGTACTTCCTGGGTCTCAGGATCGGCCGAAGAGGGAGGCTTTGGTGGCTGGGGAAGGCGGCGGCCATCGGACCTTCGGCCGCAGGTGACGGCGCACCGAGCGTAAAGTTCCTGATGGTGTTGAGAGGAGTTAGAGGCGGCGGCACCCTGAGGGAGTCTAGCGGGTACGGGAGTGATTTCCTCTCTGGGAAAGCCGCCTGGATATCTCTTTGGCAGCTCTGCTGGTAGAAGCCTCCGTACTCGGGCATGATAGACAGCAGTGCGGCGCCGTCTACAGTCGATTTAGGCGTAGGGTTGTAGGTCGGAGGCGGGTGGTAGGACACAGAGCAGGTGGAGGTCGACAGGTACCCCCCCGCCGACTGGTCCTGGTACATGTCCCCGCTGCAGGAGTAGGAAGGGGCCGGGTGAGGGTGGGAATGAGGGTGAGGATGAGGATGATGATGGGGGGGCACGTACATGTGACTGATGTCCGGATGGCCGTGCGCCATGGTACAGTCCCCCGCGTCAAGATCTGGCGATCTTGAACACGACGCAGACACCGGGGCGGCGATGTCAGCGCTGATCACGTTGATGACCTGCCTCGGTGTCCACGGTTCTCCTGCGCCTCTGGAGTCCACCGAGAACTTGCCAGTAAACGCCACTGGGTGCGTGCGTAAAGTTGCCACGTACTGCGCCAAGTCCCCGTAGCAAGGCAGCTCAGGTGCGCTCTTCCCCTCGAACAGAAGGGTACCTAGAAGATGTAGAAAAGTACACTCGGTTAGACTGCAACAACACGAGCATATCATCTCATGACACGGGTGTCTTCTTACTCCCAACACTTCACCGTCATTTGATTAAACATTTTGGAGCAATTCAAATTAGAATGTTGTACTTTCACCCAGACCTCCAGCCAGACCACCTCAGGACAAATAACACAAATTCTTACCGCTTTCATTCTCTTCATGTTCTTCTTCCCCTAGAGCCTCTTCTTTAAAAACAATCGACCCCTCCGCTGAGTACACATCTCTAGGAATACTGTCTACAAGACTGCTGAGAGATACAAAAACTTCATTCGCTATTTTAGTAGTCATCCTGGAGATCAGGCGGTTTAGACTAATTCTAGGAAATATTTTAGTCCATTTTTCTCTCAAACATTTTGTCTGTTCAGCCCGTCATCGCTTGTAAACAGCTCCTGAATGCTGCAGTATGGTTATAAAGGGAATCGCTGGGTGTCCCGGCACGTCATTCACCAAGTATGGACTTGGGTTTGAAAAAAAAGAAAGAAGAAGAGGGAACTCCAGAAATAGGATTGGTGGAGCTCGCCGTGACAAAACGTGGAAACAATTAAAATGACATGTTGAAGTTGAATAAACCCGGAAAAAAATGGGGAATCTGAATTTTGGGTTTTGTATTTTAACATCTATCACAAAAATCATCACGTGCTTCGTGCTGCCCTCAGACACATGCAGAGGAGAAAAAAAATCTCCATCATTCGGAATTCCGGTCACTCTCTCTCCATAAAAGGATTCTCCGGTGAGGTGAGAGGATCTGGGTCTGCTTATATGGCTGGTATCCGGGTAAAACTGTGTTGCTTTGTTTTGTCTTTGTGCCAGCTGAGCCCACACACTGACAGCACAGACCCATTTGTTTTCTCTCTTGCCTTGTCAGGAACAGATTTCTGCTCTGACTGAGTCTTGCTATTGTTGGCTGCTGAGATAGATGGGGTGATTAGTGAGAAGAACAAGAAGCTGGTTCCTCTTGGTGGTGTCCCCATGTTTAGTGGTTTAGTTTTAATGATGATGTTAGGCACATATGTGCAGTTGGCCTATGTGTTAGTACTGTAGAGAGAAAACCTGCAGCTGCAACAGACATCAAATCCACTTCATACACAAGTATTTCCTACAAAAACCCACATTTTAACATAACAATCTTTGCAAAGACAGGAACAGTACCGATATTGTTTCTCTTTACGTGCAAAAATTGCCATCACGGGTATCTCATTCACATCTATGTTTTGAGTAATGCATTATTTGAGTTAAAGGTACATTGCGCTGATTTCTAACATCAACAATCTACCTTTGAGGTTAAATTGAGAATTTAAGAATTGCACTGGTTGATTAACTTCTCTGTCCCATGACATGTCAACAAGCTAATGTGGTCTGGAGCCTCTGTGGAGCAGAAGTGAGCATCGGGCTACAGAGTTCTGGTTAGCTCACTTCTTCCTTACTCCACTCCTCCAATTTTTTTAACTTTTCACACTTCAGACCCAGCTGATGCTGACTCAAGTGACATCACTTCAGGACATTCGGGGACTTCACACAAAAGGCTTTATAGTACTATTAACATATGCAGTACTCTCCCACACCTGGAAACACGAGCTTTGTGGAGCTCATGAAATCCTCTACAGACACTCATGGACCCCAGAAGATGAACCCCCTAGACC
The DNA here is from genome assembly GCF_050575085.1 of Anarhichas minor. Lineage (NCBI taxonomy): Eukaryota > Metazoa > Chordata > Actinopteri > Perciformes > Anarhichadidae > Anarhichas > Anarhichas minor. The sequence continues at coordinate 805,290 of NW_027466515.1, forward strand.
TCTCCTCTAGCAGCAACATCTTCAGAGGATAAACCTTTTAGATCACGAGCTTTCCTTTGGACGGGAAAAGCGAGTCAGGATGGAAAAGACTGAATGCTTTTGGATGTTTGCAGTGTAAACAGAACATATTTAAATCTGTTTGATTTGTTGAATAGCTGATTAAAGCGCTGAAGAAGCTGAAGCCTTCTGCTGCATCACTGAGACGAACACAGCGAGCAGGAGGACCGCAGCTCCTCCAGCCTTTTGAACGCCCACAGTTACAAAAATGTTGGTGTGTATTGTCGTTGTGTGGCGAGCCGCCCACCCTGTGGCAGATGGGGGTTTGGCCACTCCACGCACACACACACACACGCACACGCACACACACACACACACACACACACACACACACACACACACTGCAATGAACAGGCTCAGAAACCAAATACACACAATTAGAAAACACACACTTTCTCACAGGCACAAACACTCCCACATGCACACGCACACACACACAAATACACAGTTTCGACAGCTCTCAATGTAACTCTCTCTCTCTCTCTCTCTCTCTCTCACACACACACACACACACACACACGCACACACACACAAATACACAGTTTCGACAGCTCTCAATGTAACTCTCTCTCTCTCTCTTACACACACACACACACACACACACACACACACACACACACACACACACACACACACACACACACACACACAATACGTGCTTTCATTTGTCCTGTAACAAATATACACACCAACACACACACTTTCTCTGTCAAAATCTGATGAACAAACACACACAAACCCACCCACACACACACACAATCTTTCTTTTTCCTCTCTCCGCACACACACACACACACACACACACACACACACACACACACACACACACACACTGCTCCATTGGGACAGTGCCCTGCTTCCACCCTTCGCCCACGCTCCTCCGGGCCGCCGAGGCTCTGGGGGTTTTTGGTTTTGTGTTTGGTGGCTCGGGGTGTCAGCCGGGGGTCCGGCGGCTCGGCAGACCCCACCACGCCGATTAATCATCTGTCATCTGCAGTTTTTGTTAATATGGATCTTTGTCTTCGTCCTCAAACGATGCTTGGGTCGGGCCGGCCGGCCTGCTTGCCGCCTGCCGTCCCCCCTTTTCCATTTTTACAACCGAAAAACAACAAAACCAACCGAACTGCCTCTTTCTGTGTCTTTCTTTCTCCAAGTGGAAGGTTTCATGCCGTCATCTGCTGCTCCAAAGAAATGTGTGACCCTGGAGACCTCATATTGACACCTGACTTTTGTAGCATCAAAGATACCGGAGCAGTAACAAAACAATAGGTTACTTTTCTCTTCCTTCCTAATGAGGAAATGTGATGATTTGTCCCTCAACTTTCATAATTTGTCTTATGCTAACTGCTGCTAGCTGCTTTGCGCAGTATTCCACGTTGTGATGCAGGTCTTGAGACTCAATAAAAGCATCTTTGTAACATCAAGCCCACTTAGAGTTATCCAATCCTTTCCTTCGGTCTTTGACTAAATTGTGTTGCCTTTATTTTAAACTGTCCATTTGTTCATTTATTATTTCGAAAGGGCCAGAAATGTGAGTTCTAGATGTTTCAAACCTGATCTTACAAATATTAATTTCATCATTTCTTCTTTGCTGCATGCAGCAACCCAGTTCCTCCAAATGGATCAATATAGTTTCATCCTTATTTTCCCTTTCATAGACTTTTATTTTGTATTTTTATAGACGAGCGAAAGGTAGTTATCTATGGTTTGGATGCACAAAGTACATTAAATACTGTTCTGCTACTGTTGGTGTCATGATAAAGATGTTTTGTTTGTTAAATGGTGGATGACTCATTTTTGAAGGACAAACTGCTCCTGGTTCATCCTGCAGCACAAGTTGGAGTTAAAGTCAATAGTCAGATGATGCAATACTACGAGTAAATATTTGTTAAATGATCCACCGAGGCCTGAAAGTACCTGATTATCTTTTATGAAACTACGTTGTGTTCAACCCGTAGGTGTTGTTTCGTTTGGAGAGGGGAAACTCTCGGGCCGGTTTGTCCGTTTGGATAACACACAAAGCATCATAAATCACTCTGATACGCTCCTGTTTTTAATTCGTAGGTGTCGCTCGCTTCTGATACTGGGGTGAAATACTTGATCAACCTGCACATGATTCAGGGTTGTAGAGGTTTTGGCGATGAACCCTCTAACCAAGCCGTCAATACCAGCATTGCATATTCATGGGAAATGTATTGACTGCTGAGTGTCGGATAATAGACATGCACGTCAATGAACGTTGGGCTGCGGTGAATGGCTTGAACACCATCTCTGGGACCCAGAATATGTCTTCAGTTACTCTCAGAGCTCGTCGACTGATATCAAACGAGGATAATTAGCTTTCTGAAGGTTTCAAATCAATTTAGCTGTTCATGAAGCCAAAGAAACAACGGACGAAATAAGTCCTGCTGTGTTGAGCCAGAGCATTTCAAACTGACTGGTTAGGCCTCGTCCAACAAACTACAATTTAAGCACTTTAACTATATTCATCGTTGGGTTGCGGAAGCAAATAATGAAACAAAACTAGTGTAGCTTCACTATAGTATTTTTTGCACGAAGTGGAAAACTGATATATAGAAAATGTTGGGCTTATTCATCAAAAAAGGCATGAAAACAAAGGAAATGTTGGCAAAATATAAAAGTGAAAGCAGGAACAATAATCAGACTACAAACACAAAAATATTGCAGAACTGTAATTAACTACATTTTTTTTTCAAATTTCAAATCAAAGTTGCTTTTACCAGCGAAATGTTTGACATTGCTGCTCTCACAATAATCTCAGATATAAGATTTAACCGGAAGATTTCAATTCAAATGCATTTAATTTGAACTATATTTACTAATCCACACAAAATCCATCTCCAAATCAAGCTGTTCAACCCACAATCAAATTAGGGATAAAACTAACAATTAGTGATTATTTTCTCGATGAATCAATAAATGTTTTGTCTATTAGAAAGTAGAAAATCCACACCCAGAGCCTGAGCCAAAGATGTGTAATTTACTGCCACAGAAAAAACAAATCCTCACATTTAAGAAGCTGGAACTGGAGGATGTTTGTTAGGAAGATTGACCGAAATGATTCAACCACTAAAACAGTGGCAGAATTTCCTGAGGACCAACTGATCGATGAATCGATGATCGACTAACCGTTTTACCTCCCCAGTAAATGAAATGTCCACAATTTGTAAATAAAAGTGGCATCTAATCTTACAAAATGATGAAAGGAACCCAACGTTTAGGCCTTTTGTTGACTCCTGGTATCAAGCCTCAATCTATTTCCCTCAGAAAACACACTATAGCTACACAGAATCAGCATAATTTAATAAAGCGTACTACCAGAGAAGAAAGCCTTTCACAAATACCATTGACTACCACTAAATAATTGCATTATTTCCCTTTTGAAAAGCTACTTCCATGTTTATCTTATAGAAAGCTAAAGACCGAAAATTGTGAACGTTGATTGTATTTGACTTCTCTGTTTTCCAGGTGTTTGAGCTGTTATTTAAACCTGTTTATCTTCATCACACACAAACACATAAATCCTCTCATACGAAATGATGTAAACACAAAAAAGAAATAATCAGATGGTAAAGTTGAGCACCAGGAGACACAGAACGGCCAATATGAACAGAATTCAAACCCTGAAAAGAAGTGATGTTTCACTTCTTTTCCATCTTTTTGATGCCACTCGATGTGATTTGTACAATGAATTCATTTCATGAAGCTACTTATCATCAAGAAGGTCCAAGTAAAACTAGTTGGTATCCCTCCACTATCTCCCAGCTTATGCGACAAAAGAGCAAACTCACTTTAAAACCTGCGGTGAAGAGAAATCCTCCTTGTCCTCCGTCCAGCGGGCCTCCTCCTCGCTCTCCAGAGAGATGGAGGGATGGGTGGAGAAAGAGAAAGACAACGTGAGGGGGACGACGGAGAGGGATCGGAGACGCTTCTGGAGATGAATGAAGCCCGACGTTTGTCACTCGGTTCACAAAGTTACCCGCTCTGGATTTCTGGCTCGCCCCCGGAAAGGGTCATCATCACCCGGGGTCTGAGTGGGCTGCCAATGACAAAAAGATAGAGAGAGAGAGAGAGAGAGAGAGAGTGTAGGGGGGGGGGGGGGGGGGACAATACAATTGTTCCCACCTCACTTTGTTTCCACCCTCACAGTTAAAATTGTTATGGTAATGAAGTAGATTTTTTGCTGGACAGCAGATTGTAACAGAGAGATGTTTCTTTGACTGGAAGTGGAGGCCGGAGATGTTCGAGGAGCTGCTGCTCTGGACACGATGATGATGATGATGATGATGTGTAGAAACACTCTAAATACTAGAAGCAGTGAAGGATCTTTTACTTTAGTAAAAGTACTAATACCACACTCTGAAAACTACTCCACTACAGGTAAAAGTCCTGCATTCAAGTAAAAGTAGGAAAGTATTATCAGCTAAATGTACTTCAAGTACTTCAAGTAAAAGTAATGATTGTGCAGTGTCACTGTTTTACTATCACATTTCTGCTGCATTAATGTGTGTGTTGCATTTTACTGCTGTAGATGTTCTTTCTTCATTTATATGTTTCAAAGTTTATTCTACAATAATGCATCATATTCTACAAGACCACGTGACGTCGCTGTCCTGTGACAACCACGTATCTCTAAAGAGCTCAGAGAAACAGCCCTGTTTTCAGATTTGTGACGATGCGTTTTCTTTCAGCTGATCCAAGAGACTTTTTAAACGGTTTATTTAGCTTCAGGAGAACCTAAAGGAACACTTCATCCTTTCAGTTTGCACACATTCTAAATCAACACACCTGGAGATACGTGGTTTTCACTGGACAGGAAGGTGATGGAGACTGTAATCTGGAAAGTAACTAAAGCTGACAGACAAATGTAGTGGAGCGAAAATACTCTGAGATGTATAGTAGAGGTATAAAATGCAGTACTTGAAAAAATGTACTTACACCACTGCCAAAATGTTACAGATCAAAAGTATATTCCAAAGGACACTTAATTAATCAATGGTTTCTGTTGAACTATCTTAAGTATTTGTGCTTCTTAGTTTGAGGAACATGTATTTTGTTGTGTCTGCGTGAAAAATAAAACAGGATGGAAATGTGACATTTCTGTTTGTTTCATGTATTAATGTGAGGGAGGTGACAGTCTCCTCATCGCTCCACTCAGATCTGATGTTTTCAGCTCTTCATGCTTCATACGTCATCTTTTATACACTAAGTCTGTTTCCACTTTGGTTTTATCGATACAATAACTTTTACACCTCAAACGAGAGGAAAAAGGTTTTTTTTGTGATATTGAACATCAACATTTCATGTGTGTCTTTGAATCCATACATGCATAAATACGTGTGTGTGTGTGTGTGTGTGTGTGTGTGTGTGTGTGTGTGTGTGTGTTGAAGGGGTTGCCAGAGCAAAAAGGGCAACCCCCTTGTCCTCCTCGGGGGCCTGAGTGGGCGGACGGTCCTCGGCAGATGGATTGCTGCTCGCCACTGGTCACTTCATAAACCTGGAACAGATTAATAATATGAATATATAGCGTTTGGTTTATTTCTTTAAACCAGTTGTTTTTTATCAGATTGAAATACAGCATTTTGAAAGTGTTGGTTTAGAGAATTGATATTCCTGAAATGTCTCTTTATGTGTTCATTTGTTCAATTTTGGGTCCTTTGTGTGTTTCTGAATGTCAAATGTGAAACAGTTCTTTATTTAATTGAAAATGTCCTTACTTCTCTCCTAGACTATATTCTCATAATCTGTCTGAATGCCAATAACATTAGTTTAGATAAGCAGTCGTAAAAGTAACGTTTAGTTATTTATAGGCCTACTTTACATCTATTCCTTCCATGCTATCGTCTACTTCCGTTCCAATACATTAGCCTGACAGCTTTACTTTAGAAATTACGATTTTTGCATAAAAACACATGAAGAGTTTATAAAACATGATGTTTTGTTATAGATTAAACCAACCAACAGTTCACAAGTCGATCTCTCACCGAGTTTGGTATCCCAAGACTAATACAAGTAGAACAACAGCTGAATCGATTGAAGCAATAAAACATTTCAGCTTCACAAATGTGAAGATTTGTTACTTTTCCTTTTAACAATGTTAAAAATCGTTATGTATTCACAATAATGTGGAGGTTTGGACTGTTGGTTGGACAAAACCAACATTGTGAAGGGGTCCCTTTGGGCTCATTTCTCACTATATTCACAATTACATTTTTACAAACCAAACAATCAATGGATTAATTAATGGAGAAAATAATCATTAATCAGCATTAATCAGCAGAAATCTGCAGAATAATGAAATTAATCACAAGTTAATAGTAAGAGTAAAATTCTGCTTTTACATTAATGCATGAGCAATAATGATATATATCTATATATATATAGATATATATGTGTGTGTAATAGTATAACAGTCACAGAGGACATTTCTATACTTTTAATACTATAAATAGCCTACATTTTCCTGTTTATACTTAGCCTACGTACTTTTCTAAAATAACATTTTTAATGCAGGACTATTACTTGTAAAGGAGTATTTTTACAGTGTGGTGTTAGCATAGACTGTATATTACTCAGTAAACCTACTTTTACTTCAGTAAAGCATCTGTGTACTGCTCCCACCACTCTGTACAATGTCGCCACCTAGTGGAAGAATTCTGAACTTTATACTAACCTCCCGTGATGCCCCGCGCTGACGCCGTCACATGGGTCCTGTTGGCCAATGGCGGCGTTTGTTTGGCCGTTACTCTCCTCCTATTGGTTCAGCAAAATTTAAAAGTACAGTTTGAAATGTTGAAAACTGAGGTTTTTAAGAGCGCCAGAGAGCTCATCTGTGGACACATATTGTGTTGTCAGAGGAGTCAGAAAAACGCTAAATATATAATTTATAAAATAATTGTATTGGTGGAAACAATAAGCGGACTTTACGTAAAGGGAGAGCGGCACGATACGTGCACGACGTCATTCGGTGAGTTAACGTTCCTTTGGAGTAACGCCGGTTTTTAACTTAAGCTAACTTAAGCTAACTAACATGCTAACTTCCACTTATTAGCCGACAGCGGTTCTCTCATCACTTTAAATGTTCACCAACGACCAACCGGCTGCGTTGTGTTATTTGTTTTATGCGCTCATTTTAAAGTGTGTGACTGTACTTTCAGACTGATTTCTGCGGAGGAGAACGTCTCTCTGCAGCCATGGCTTCACACAACCTGAGCGGCTTGAAACGGGACGAGAAGGGGAGAAACATCCAGGTGGTGGTCAGATGCAGGTATGGACAGAAAAACCAGAGGAAGACCTTCTTCTTCTGTGGTGTTAAACGGCAGCTTGCATCGTTTTTGTTGCATTACTGCCAAAAGGAAGACCTTTCCAGATCTTCTACTTCAGTGAAAGGAGCAACACTACAGTGTGGAAACACTGCTGACGTTACCATTTAAAAGTCCTGCATTCAAAATCTGACTCGAATAAAAGCAACAAAATGTTTATTAGAGTTTTTGAGGATTCTGGGAATACTTGCAGAACAGCTGTGTTTGTTACTAAACAGCCTTTTGTATGGGTTTATGAAAAACAGGATTTGTCTCTCTTTCATTAAAAGCAACTCTGTCCCTTAAACATGAGGCATAAAGGATGGCTTCATTATTCCACTATTTAAGGTATTTAAGGAAACTATGTAATCCCCAGCTGTTAGTCTGAGATCTTTAAATGTTTAACAGCCAAGCGGATGTTAATAGTGTGGCGTAAAAGAACGACGCTTCCTTTCCTCATAGTATCTCAAATCTTATTTGCGATCACGTTTTAATGGTCTAGCAACAGATAAATGGATAATTTCTTGTCTTCCGTTAGAGGAACATTTGTTCCCCACAGCCTGCACACGCATAAGATCAATTCATGATAAAAACATAGCCACAAGGTACATAAGTCACAAAAACATGAGTCCATTCAGTGGTCCTGCTGCAGTCTGTCGAGGGCACGAAGCTCTTACTGTAGCGTGCTTTTTTTACACATCACAGATCTTTATCTGTAGCCAGATGATGGGAGACTGGGGTTGCGTGCTAGAGGTCTGCTCTGCATGTGATGGAGGTGTCGATAAGGGCCGAGAGGTTGGGCGTAGGGAGACCAATGACGTTAGAGGCGTTTATGCCTGTTGGTGACGGAGAGCATGGTGGATGAGGATGAGCTCTATGGTCCTCCTGTACAGGAGGAGGAGCAGAACGTGTGCCTGAGAGGGCCTTGAGGCAGCATCTGTGGATCTCAGTAGTGTGATGATCAAAGCTGAGTTTATTGTCACGGGTGCTTCCAAAATACGTGGCAGTAGGAGGTACTGGGTTCATTGTAGGGCTTGCTTGAAAGAGGGCAAGAACACCATCCGGCCTGCATCTATTAAAGTCTCCCGTGATTAACAGCTCTTCTACATAACGTACATGTTGTTGTTGTTGTTGTTTGTGGCTGTGGTTGGTACGTTAGCCGAATAATGGCGTCACTAAACCCTTATTCGTAGCTACGATGTCATTCAGAGAAGTCACGTCCGTCTCTGCTGCGTCACGTTTTCAGGCCTTTCAACACGATGGAGCGCAAGTCGTCCTACGGGGTCATGGACTGCGATTCGAGCAGGAAGGAGGTTAGCGTGAAGACGGGAGGGATGAACGACAAGGCGTCACGAAAGACCTACACGTTTGACATGGTGAGTGGATGCAGACACTTCTTAAATGTGTCCAGTGGGGAGTCCTGAAGACGTCCAGGGCCGACCGGAATGATCAGAATCGAGGCACATTTTAATGGATCTGTATCGGCAGAAAGGAAGCGATCCTAGCAGATAGATGTTTAATCAACATTTTATTTATCTAAAAAGTTGATCTCCATCTCTAGTAGTTACAGACTTAAACCAGTTGATAGCGTGGCCCCTCTGTCACACCGTGATTAATGCAAAGAACTTACTTTAGAAGTCCACTGGAGTTTTTTTTTTGAATTCTTTTAATATAATATTTTATAACAGGTATTCGGTCAAGCTGCCAAGCAGATTGAAGTGTACAGGAGCGTCGTTTGTCCCATTCTGGATGAAGTCATCATGGGATACAACTGCACTGTTTTTGCGTGAGTTTTAATGCTTTAGTAAAATCTTCATTTTCTGTTACCTGTGTTCTCAACTGTACTTAAATAATGCGTTGAATTGCATCTTTTATCAACATGAAGTAAAAACCTGTTGATTTTGTTGTTCAGCTACGGTCAGACTGGAACAGGAAAGACGTTCACCATGGAGGGAGAGAGGAGCCCAGACGAGGAGTTCACCTGGGAGGAGGTGAGAGAAGAGCCGTGAATCTCTACTGCCTCATCAGAGAGTAACGGGGCTTTAAAGAGCAGGAAACTGAGCTGACTAACTGTTTGGGTTTCTAGGACCCGCTGGCCGGTATCATCCCCAGAACGCTGCACCAGATTTTTGAGAAGCTCTCTGAGAACGGCACCGAGTTCTCTGTTAAAGTCTCTCTGCTGGAGATCTACAACGAGGAGCTGTTCGACCTGCTCAGCCCCAGCGAGGACGTCACCGAGCGGCTGCAGCTGTTCGACGACCCTCGTAACAAGGTAACTCGTGTTGAGTGTCTGCTGTTATGGTGCTGCTGTTGAGTGCTGAGCTCTGTTCTGATGGCCGTGTGGTGTGTTGCAGCGCGGCGTGGTGGTGAAGGGCCTGGAGGAGATCACGGTTCACAACAAAGATGAAGTTTATCAGATCCTGGAGAGAGGATCAGCCAAGAGGAGGACGGCCTCCACGCTCATGAACGCGTACTCCAGGTACTCGCCGAGACTAAACTATATTTCACACTTCCAGATGAGTTCTGTACAACCAGCTGCGACCAACATTTACCTGATCTGTTCACCGTTTCCCTGTTGTATCTCTGCAGCCGCTCCCACTCCGTGTTCTCGGTCACCATTCACATGAAGGAGATCACCATGGATGGAGAGGAGCTGGTGAAGATCGGCAAACTCAACCTGGTAATAATCCTTCATGTTCAATAGGAGAGGTTTTCTACTGGAAGACTTTAAACCGGAAGTAGTAAATGTACTGGTGATACTTTTCTACTGGTTAATACATAAGATATACTTATCTGACAGTACTAGGCTGCACAGATGTAATTACAATAATACTATGTAAAGTGTATGTTGGTATATTTAAATTAGAAAATTGCAGCAAACAGCCATCCTGTCTCCTCCCTCTCCAGGTGGATCTCGCCGGCAGTGAGAACATCGGGCGCTCCGGTGCGGTGGACAAGCGAGCTCGCGAGGCGGGAAACATCAACCAGTCTCTGCTGACGCTCGGCCGAGTGATCACCGCTCTGGTGGAGAAACGGCCTCACGTCCCGTACAGGTAGAGTCACGAATCAGTCGTGAAATCAAATCTGCAAATGACCGAGCATCGTTTTGTATTCAGGCTTTTGGAAAATGCGCTCTACCAGCAACTCTAAAGTTCACTAATCAAGATGTTGTGTCTATTTTTTTGTTTAATCTAAAGTGTTAAAATGAACAGATGTGATTTCTGGCTCCCTGCAAAGAAATAGTCCCACACATAGTCCTCAGTAAAACCATAAATGATCCTGTTTCAAGTTATTTATTGTCATCTGCTCAACAATTAAAGTGAAGCGGTGTCCCTCCAACAAACCTCAAGCTAAATGTATAAGAAGGCAAAAACAACTTGAGTAAAGACTGGACATAAAATTGTGCAGAAGTAAAATATAATGTATTAAATACAATATATGTTATTAATTCTTTCCACTTTGATTTTAGTTTCTTTAGCTTCCTTTTGTTCTCTGTATTTCTTCTATTTAAAGTACTTAACCAGAGAGGAGTCGTAGATCTGAACTAAAAATCACATGTTTCTGCTATTTAGCCTACTCATTAACATAAATAGGGTGGGCAAAATAATAGAAACACCTGTCAGTATAATGCAAAACAATTCAACAGACTTCATCCTTCAAAAAAGCATACATATGAATCCACACCTCTCTAAAACGGTCTCAACATCTGAACTTTATATCGTTCTTGAAGAAGAATATGTTGCAGGATTGTTGCATTATTGGACTTCACTAGTTTCAAGTAGTTGTAACTTATAAACTGGCAGCTAGAGTGTAGTATGCAGGTTATTTAACTGTTGTGTGTGACGTGTCTAGCTCCAATTACCAGATGGATAAATAATGTGCACTCTTCCAACAGAGAGTCTAAGCTCACCAGAATCCTGCAGGACTCTCTGGGAGGACGAACAAAAACCTCCATCATCGCCACCGTGTCGCCTTCCTCCAGCAACCTGGAGGTACGTTCTGTTGTCTCTGTGACTGTGTGCTTATGAGATATTACTTCGGTATTTTTAGCTCTATTTCAGAGCTCAGGTACACTTTGCATGCTCGTGATGATGCGATATACTTCCTGTCTGTGCAGGAGACTCTGAGCACGCTGGAGTACGCCAGCAGAGCCAAGAACATCATGAACAAGCCTGAGGTCAACCAGAAACTCACCAAGAGGACGCTCATTAAGGTAGAGATGAGTTTGATCTCTCGCTTAGAAAGGACAAATAACGTGCTGCATGTCGGGAGATGTTTTCCTTTCTCCATCTTTAAAGAAGATACTGACTCTCTGTCCACTCAGGAATACACGGAGGAGATCGAGCGTCTGAAGCGCGACCTGGCCGCCACTCGAGACAAGAACGGAGTTTATCTGTCTGCAGAGAACTACGAGTAGGTCGCATGGAAATGATGTAGAATGGAATTCTTCTAATCTTTGCTTGAGAAATTACTTTTCAACAAAAACAGTAGAATACATAAAAGTATGTTCATTCAGAACACTAGGTTTAATAAGATGTAGATTGTGTTCTGCTGTGACAGAAATGAACTGACAGTCTTGTGTGTGTGTGTTTCAGGAGCATGTTGGGTCAGATCACCTCTCATGAGGTGCACACAGTCGAGTACAGCGACAGGATCGCCGCCATGGAGGACGAGATCAAGAAGGTATTTTTTCTGAATTGTGTCTTCTTTTTTTTTCTGCTGCGATCACTTAAGAATTGCGAGTAGCAACATTTGGTTTCTTGTAACAGAAACTTGTGTTGACTTCACCAGACTTTTACACCAAGATGGAAAAGACTTCCTCCACATATTTATGTTTGATACAGCCGAGCTGCAGTTCACACTGCACACATTACTTTCTGTCACTAGAAAGTACAGTTTAACTGTGTCATCGCGTATTTATCGGCGCTGCCGTCGTGGTTTCTGCCGTCACTCACACTCCGTCCTCTCCGCAGGTCACTGAGCTGTTTGTGGACAGTAAAACCCGACTGGAGCAGTGCACTGTAGTCCTGGATGAGAAGCAGCAGAGGTGAGGGATCATTGTTTCACCTAAACCCGTCTACATTTGAAGTGAGACTGCAGGAGTTTAAAGCAGAGTAAAGTTGTACTCTTTGAAGAATGGATGTTTCTGTGTTGGTTTCAGGTTGGAGGAGACGAGCAGAGACCTGCAGCACACTAAGGAGAAGCTGAGTGAGGAGGAGTTTGTCTGCACGGAGCTCACCTCCGTCCAGGAATCTCTCTATGACACGGCAGGACAGGTGCAGACGAGTTTTACTGATGCTGACACATGACGCTTTCATATGCATTACGTTTGAGTGTGTTCTGATGTTTTAATAACTATTTCGATGTTGGCTAGTTCATATTTTTTCTCCTCACTTCCTTCTCTTTTTTTGTTCCTTTTTTCTCTTCGTGTACTTTCCATACTATTAATGATTTTCATATTCTTGTAATGTGGGCCCACGTTAAAGGAAGTTTGGTCAGAAACAGCTAAGACAGGAAGTTACCGGTAACTTCCTGTCTTAGCTGTTTCTGACCAAACTTCCTTTTTTTTTTTTGTTTTTCAGAAAAGATTCTAAATCGCAACAAAAATCAAACCTTTATTAGTCAGTGTGATCAGTACCAATCGATCTGAATATCATCATGTTATTGTTAATAGTGAGGCGTGCTCTGAATATCATTTAACATGTTTGTGTGTTGTGTGTCGTCCTCCAGCTGCTCAGTACAGTGGACGCCAGCACCGGTGACGTGTCGGGTCTCCACGAAAAGCTGGACAGGAAGAAAAAGGTGACACTTTTCGAACGCCACACAAGTGAAAACAATGCATTTATTTATCAATGTATGTCAGATCAACAAAACAAATAATGGCGTGACAAAATTCCTCTACTTTCTTAGCGACCAAAAACCATTTATTGTTGCCATGAGGCTGAAAACGGCTTCCTTTAGTAAAGTTTACCCGACAGAAAAATGTGAAAGATTCCATCAAAGATATTGAATTTTAAACATCAAACTCAGAAAATCTTTACTTTTACAATTTGAGAAACCTTTAGATAATGTAAACCTGCAGATAAATGTATCTGACAAAAAAATAAATACATGCAAAGTACACAAATATGATCTTTAGTTGACGGATCTGCACCTTTTGGACTCCGCGTTGGTGTCATGAGGACTAACGAACGCACTTGATTGAATTTGCAGGTGGAGCAGCACAACAGTGAGATCCAGCAGAGCTTTTCTCAGCGGATGGAGGGAGCGCTCGGCAGCATGCAGCGCTGCGTTCAGCAGCAAGGAGCCCAACACCACAACATGCTGAGCGGCTACTCGCAGGCCATCGGTGAGACCAGAGGGCTGCGCGGGATCATTCCAGTGGTGGAATCGTACATATTTAGTGTCTTAAAGGAGGGAATACTCTGTGTAATTTCAGACAAAAATGGATGTTCAAAGCAGAGTATTTATGCATTAAAGTATGTTTAGAATAGATCTTTAAAAGGATGTTTTAGACAGAGGGACTGATGTTGTCCTTTTTAACCTTAATGTGATTCTTTGGCAGGAAATTTACTTTTTCTGTCATCCTGGAGGTTCAGTGTGCAATTGCACCAATCAAGTCCTATTTCAACAGCATGAAGTTATTGTATAGACAGATAGTTAGATAATGGTGTCTAATACCCCAATTCTGTCCACCCCTGCTTCTCTGTACAGACGGAGTACTCGTGATGAACGAGGCGGCGCTGAAGGGAGCGCTGACCACCGTGGAGTCCTTCGTGGGTGGAGTCGGCCAGCTGGTGGCCGAGGGCGTGGCTCGCTGCCAGGACAGAGTGCAGCAACAGGAGGCGCTGTGTTTACGGGACAAGGAGACGCTGCTGCAGCTGCTGGTGAGGACAAGGACGACCTCCACAGTTAAATAGACAAGATGAGGGTTTTAAAGAAGTTTGATTTATTAATTTGGCCGTTACAAACCTAGTTCAGTTTTCCCCTCATACTTTTATCCTTATCCGGGTGGATAACTATTTTAAACAGCACTTGGATCACTGTGGGGCACATGAATCCTATTTGACTGCTTTCTTTAATGTTTTTGTGTGCAGGACGAGCATCAACAGGACATGGAGGAGGTGCTGGAGGCTCGGACTCTGATGGGTCTGTCAGCTGTGAAGGAGCTCAACGACACTCTGAGAGCCACCATGGAGACGCAGCGAGCTCTGGCCGACAAGGTGAGTTCATATCTTTATTTATACAATCAATGAAAGAAATCACTTGAAATTATACTTGATTTAAGTCCTTTAGAAACATGTTAACTTATGACTTTTTGTGTCCTGCACCTCCTTATCGTTTTCATTGTCTCCCCCTCAGGTGGAGGCGATGAAGGAGGTGGGTGTGTTCTTCAGCGGCTTGGTTCGGGAGCTGGCCGGGCTGCGGGAGGAAGCCGTGCAGAGCCTGAGCTCGCTGCAGGCCGAACATAACAAGCTGGAGGACGAGATCAGACAAGCGCAGGACAGACAGCAGGCGGTAAGAGCCGGTCTGCGAGACACGTTGCACATTCTTCCAGCGGCTACTGACTCAGAGTTTTAAAGTAAACTTTGTCCAAGATGACGATCTTGATTTGAGACAACACTAAGCCCGCTAAATTCATAAGTACATCTCTTTCTCTCGTGTTCAGCTGCCAGTCCAAACTACCACCGTGTATACTTGCACAGCTATTTTTCTAAGTTAAAACATAAACGGAAGACTAAAAATTGCTCAAAGTATCATAATCTTTCATTTAACCACAAGCTGAGTTTAGGTTTCCACAGTAAGACATTTACAAAGTATGATATTTAATTCCCCTATCTGTCATTTGATGTATGCAAACCAGAGTCATAACAGATTAGACTTTGTTGATGTTGGGCTTCTTTTTTTCTTTTCTTAGCTCTATTGTCACATTTCCATGTCTATAAATATTGTACATTTTTGAATATGTAAAATGGCATCATTCTCGTGCTTCCTGCTGTCAGGGTATGAAGCAGACCATGCAGTTCCTGCAGGACCAGCTCAACCTGCTGTCCCTGGGGGCCCAGAAGGACTACACAGATCTGCGCTCTGCTACCAAAGCGCTGCAGAAACCTCTACAGATCCTCCAGGAGAACATCAGCAGGTGAGTCACGAACGCACGGGAATGTTTTCCTTTCCAAAGTCGGCCTCTAAAATTGTGCCTTCATCCCCTTCTTTCACGTTGTGTCTCCCTGTGTGCAGCGGTTGCAGTACAGTCGAGCGTCAGGCCTCGGCCCAAGCTGACGTCCTCTCCTCCACCTCCTCCTCGCTCGCCTCCTCTCTGCGTCTGAACGCCGACGAAAGCCAGCAGGCGCTGGAGGAGATGACAGGCTGCTGCTCACACCTCCACAGCTCCGTGTCCGGTACGTCATTCCTTCAGTTATCGTTTAAACCCGCCTACAGCACATTCGGTGTACATTATTGCTGATGCTGTCGATTTGTGACCACAGGTCTGGTCCAACGTGATCTCCAGTGGAGCTCCAGAGCCATGGAGCATGCGGAGACTCAAGCCCAGGAACACCTCTCCATACTGGGGAAGATTTCCACTGAAGCTCAGACTCTCCATCAGGTAAAAATGGCCTCTGACTGCTGCATGTGGGTGTATTTTTATCTTGTTCCACAAAACATCCTTTTGTAAAACCTACTGAAGTTAAATTCTGCAGGTAATCCTGTACCTGTGGGTCTCAAATTATACTGAAGTTTGAGGTTTCACTGCATCACACCAAACGCTTCACCCTGCAGATAGAACTGGTCCTAACCTGCCCATAATGCTCCATCTTTTCTGCAGAGCGTCGAGATGCACTGCACCGAACAGCTCCGGACAACAGAGGAGGTGCTGTCCGGTCTGCAGGAGGAGGTGAAGCGGTCTCTGATGTCCGTGCAGAACCAGACCTCCCTGAACCGGACGGTCGTGGACCAACAGCAGGCCGAGCTCCGGGACAGCGTGGAGACGAGCCAACAGCTGGTCCACGGCTTCCTGCAGGAAGAGCTGCAGCAGGATGTTCCCACCGGTAAATGCTTCAACCAGAGTGTCCTTTTCATCTTAATTTTTTGTCTGTGTGTTACCAGTTTAAGAAATTAGTCTTTTTAATCCAAAAATCTGTCCTTTTTGGAGAGAACACACCAAGTCATTTAACCTGTCCAGCGTATAAACCAGTTCTGCTGTTGCCTTCAGGTGCGACCCCTCAGCGGCGGGACTTTGTGTATCCCAAGCGGCTGGAGAAGTTGCGGAGCCGCGGCGAGCTGCTGGAGAGCCTGAGGAGGCAGCAGGAGGCGCTGCAGGCCGCCATAGAGGAGGAGGAGGGCGAGGAAGAGGACGACAAAAACAGCCAGGTTGATCACGTAGGTTCACTTTTTTGCTTTCTTGTTGTTGAACGTAGGATGGTTCATCCATTAACAATGTTCACATAACCTTATTTATTAACAATAGGTTGATGTTTATTCATTGAATTCAGTTTAAATGCGCTCGGTAATATTGGTTTCACTGACTCATTTTACTGAGCTCCACAAATAGGCCACATTTTAAAAAGAAAAAGTTAATTTCTGCTCCATGTTTACCTTTCTCCTCTTGTGTCGTCGTGTGTAGGACTCTCTGGAGGACGAGCTGAGTATTTGTAATGAAAGCTTGGCCACAGAGCCGTCCTTCATCGACGAGAACCTCGTCTTCAACGAGAGCAAACGCGTTCCCTTCTTCAAGGTGATCAGCAAAAATAAACAGGGTTGAAAAATGTCTGAAAGTTTTAAATAGCGAGGTCTCATCGTTTGAGATGAATACTGAGCTTCCACGGGAAACGCTCATCAGCACATTTTGACTGTGTATTGCTAACAATGAATCTGTATTCCTGTAATTTCTCTTTCCCAGCAAAAGAAGGGTGGTAAGAAGGAGACAAAGATCCTCGCCAGGCAGAAAGCGTCAGAAAACGAACCCTCAACGCCACAGAAATCCAGACTACCACTCCGCTCTCAGAACTAAAACAGTTTAAATATATTCTTCTCAAACAATGTTGTTACTGTCCAACTCTTGTTTTTAACTTGTTTTGTCTTCTAAATGTTAAGATGCTGTGTAATGAATGTGTCTTGTTTTTAGTAGTGTATGACTCAACGCCTTCAAGTTGTTTGTAAAAATTAAAGAGATTTATACTTGTTTCATACTTTGGTGAATGATTGATTCCAGTAGATATAAACTTTCTTTATTCTGAGAGATGAACAGGATTTAATCTTGTTTGTCCAAATTGAGGAACTAAGACATGGTGACATTTTTTCTTTTTTTGTTAAGAGAAGCAAGAGGATCTGTCCCCAATACCCACAGTTACTTTATTTATATACCGTCTATGATTTACAAGTGGTCAAGTAACATAGTTCCACTATTATAAGCTTCGACTGTGTGGAGGGTTTTTCAGATCCATAAGAAAACTGGGCGAACTTCACCAATGATGGTGATATGACCAGAGACGTATAAAGAGCGAGTCTCGTCAATGGAAGTTTCCAAATGCTGACAAAGCAATTTAGATGCAAAGACATTAATAGAACTTGTAAAAATTGAGACAGAATTGCGATTTTTGCTAATAAATTAATGAATTCAACTATATTAATTGAGGGACATACGTATTTAGTTTGTCTTTTTTTTTTTTTTTTAAGTAAAATAAATGGATGAGTAAATATGTGTACTTCTAAGCACAAGGACAATAGGAGTAACCGTTTTTTACTGTCGGTTACTAGAGATGTACGCGTGGTGTCCGAAAAACTGCCTGCTAGACAACTTCATTCGTCACAATTAATACAAACTGTATAATGTTGACTTCAATATGTATTGCTGTTTCTCATATTTGCATCAACGTTCTTTATATTAGTAACAATTATACAGTGTAGAAATACTTAATATATGAAACGATATGTATTCATTTTATTAATAAACATTAGTTTATCTAGATTTGTATTCATCTGCCAAGTAATTAAAGCTTTAAAAATAAATGTAGTGCAGTAAAAACTACAATATTTCCCTCTAAAGTGTAGCACAAGTCCCTCAAAATAGTTCTTAGTACATCGGCTACTGCCAGTAGTACCTCTGATTCAGAGATGGGCCAGTCTGCACAATTAGTACTTTTACTTTTGTTACCTAAAGTACATTTTGGTGCAAATAGGCTACTTTGTACTTTTACTAAAGTAACACTTCAAATGCAGGTATTTTAATGTAATTGATTTTTAATCGGGCACACACACGGACACCTATGAGAAGAGGAGCTGGTCCTCGCGTTTTTTTCCTTTGTATTTCCAGAAACAAGACAGGAAGGGTGTCGACGCACTGTCGAAGTGTGCGACCCGAAAAAAGAAAGTCGTTGGTGTTTTTTGGGGGCTGACATGAAGATCGATATTCCTCCAGTTGTGTAATATTGATCCGCTGACGATGGAGAAGCTGACCGGGTTGTGTGTGCTGTTAGCGGCGCTGAGCCTCGCTGTAACCGAAGACAAGTTATTCACGGAAGGCGGTAATCTCACTCTGGAGGTGAGGCCTTCTAATCCGGAACCCATTAAAAAGATCCTGTGGAAATTCAAAGGTAATCTGCTGGCTGAGTGGATCAAAGACAATGACCCTGTGGAGTATTACCGCTCGTTTAAAGGCCGCTCAACCCTGGACACGAAGACTGGACGGTTGGTCGTCAACAGCATGTCTAAAAATGACACGGGCGTGTATTCAGTGGAGATCAACGGCAACGTCCAGAGCGTGAGCTACACGGCTAAATGGATCAGGATCGTCCCCCAGCCTGAGGCAGTTCTAAAACCATTGACTTGCACATCTTCTTCAAAGGCGTGTAATGTGAGCTGTGATGGAGACACAACAGACGCGGAACCAGTCGCCTACAGCTGGAAGATGGGAGCCAAAGACTGGGAGCTGTTGGGAAAGAGCATTGCAATCAACGACATTAAGAATGCATACGATAAGGACTTCACGTGCAGGATGACTAACTCACTCAGTGAGAAAGTTAGTGGAACCATTATCAATCCGTTCTACCAGGAGGACAAGCCGGATCCGCCATCCGTTGCGGGGATTGTGTTCAGTGTGCTGATCCCTTTGGCTCTTGTGGGTGTGGGTGTGGGTTTGTGGAAATTGAAGAAATTCCCCTTCCAAAATCGATGCTCCCACATATCTGATACTGAAGATGAACCAACAGATAAACCAACAGATAAACCAACAGATAAACCAACAGATGAACCAACAGATGAACCAACAGATCAGCCTGAGTTACGTCCACTTAACGGTGAACTACCTGTATGAAGCTGTGGAGCTGTTGTCTCACAGAAACAGGATCAACTGTCCTCAGAGTGCTGTTTGCTACAGGAAACATGGACATGTTTGTGTGATTTTAGCTTCCAGCTGTGTGCATCATCCACTGTTACTTGCATTAGAAGTATTCTCATACTTTTTTTGCCTGAACAATAATGTTGATTGGAGAACAGCATGAAAACATGATGATGATAATATGTGTTTAAGAAAGGAAGATGAATGGATGAAACGACTCATAAACTGCCTTTCAGTATCAATTCGGCTACATTTCAGCTTGGAATTCGTACTATTCAGACAATCCTACATGATCCAAACAATATACTAATACTATATATTATACTAATAATAAGTATAAACTAATCTAACAAAAGTGTGAGATTTAATTACCCATCTCTGAAATAGCTACGCATCTTAATTTTTTTTATTTTTGACAAATGAAAGTCTTTTCTATTCTTTGTCTTTTTTAATTTAAAAGAAAAATTGCTTGTATTAATGCACCTTAGGAACGCTGTCACTATTTTGTTTCTGCTTTAATTAGCAGTTTAAGAAGAAGATTGAATGTACATCGTGTAAACATATATTACACATGCTTTTATGATAAAGTGAACAAAAATTGCAGTTAATGTCGAAGCATGTATATCTGTGACATTAATCTTCTGGATCAATCTGCTTAAAGTCATTTTATGCACTGTTGTCTGTAATATTGTTTGGCTTTTACTGTTTTTGTCCATTTAGTTTAGTGTCTTTTTGTGTGTTAAGTTTGGGGAATACGAGCCACTATTTTTGTAATTTATTGTAGTTAGCATTTTTAAGTTATGATTTGCTATATGAATCGTTTATATAAAGTGCCCTACACAATAAATTGTGTGACTGCTATACAGACTGTATTTGTCCATATTTTACATTTGTAGCAGGTGAACGCAGGAAATGAAGTGAGCCCGGAAGTGAACCGGGATCACCCTCTCATCTGCCAACTCATATGAAACCGCTGCATAGTGTTTTGATGTCCTACATTGGTCTAAATCCTAATTAAAGGCCATTGATGTATTCAGATCCTTTACTTAAATAATGGCAGCAGTAATACACAATTAAATACTTCTCTACAAGTAAATCAAGAGCGTCCCCCAGCCTGTGGTAGTGATAAAACCATGGGGACATGGATATTATACAGAGGTGTGTATTGTGAGCTGTGATGGAGACACTACAGAGGCGGAACCAGTCACCTACAGCTGGAAGATAGGAGACCGGGAGCTGTTGGGAAAGGACATTAAAATCACCGTCATTAAGAACAGACGCGATAAGTTCATCACGTGCCGGATGACTAACCCACTCAGTGAGAAAGTTAGTGAAACCATGATCAGTCCGCTCTACCGGGGGGACGAGCCGGTGCCATCCTTTGTGTGGATTATGTGCGGTGTGTTCGTTGTGCTCGTCGCTGTGGCTGCTGGTGTGGTTGTGGGTGTGTGGATGTGTGTGGCCATGTGTGTATTTAAGATATGCTCCTTCCAAAATTGAGGCGCCCACAGAACTGCTCCTGCATATGAATCAAGAATTCAGCCTGAGGAACTTTCACTTTACGACCTAGAGACTGTATGAGGTTTGTCCTCAGAGTGCTGTTTGCTACTGAAAACATGAACATGTTTGTGTGATTTTAGCTTCCAGCTGTGTGCATCATACACTGTTACTTGCATTAGAAGTATTTTTATACTTTTTTTGCCTAAACAATAATGTTGATTGGAGAACAGCAAATTGTCAAATTGCTTCTCATAATGCATCTCAGGAACGCTGTCACTATTTTTTTTATGCTTTAATTAACAGTTGAAGAAGATTGAATGTACATTGTGTAAACATATATTACACATGCTTTTATGATAAATAAAGACAACAAGAGTTAATGTCGAAGCTTATATGTATGCCATGTCATTGGACTAACACCTTTTTATGCACTGTTTTCTGTAATATTGTTTGGCTTTTACTATTTTTGTCCATTTAGTTTACAGTATTTTTGTTTAAGGTTGGGGAAGAGGATACACTATTTTGATTTGATTTGCATATGAATTGTTTATATAAAGTGCCTTGACAATAAATTTGTGACTTTGCTTTACAGACTGTATTTGTCATTATTTCACATGACACGTGAACGCAGGAAATAAGCGAACCCGGAAGTGAACCGGGGATCACCCTCTCGTCTCGCTCCTCTCTGTGCGTTTTCTTTTGCCGGCTCTGGTTTCGCCTTCTTTGACACTTGTCCCTCCGTGTTTTCAGACTCTGGGTTTTTAGGATAATGTAGCATTTCAAAATTAAAGCCCTTCAAAATCTCATTCATGAGCTAACTTCAAATC
This sequence comes from Anarhichas minor, assembly GCF_050575085.1. Lineage (NCBI taxonomy): Eukaryota > Metazoa > Chordata > Actinopteri > Perciformes > Anarhichadidae > Anarhichas > Anarhichas minor. Next base: position 827,333 of record NW_027466515.1, read on the forward strand.
ACATTCATAAGACAATTCGTCTAGTTTCCGATTAGATTTGAGAGGAAATGGTGCATAGTTACAAAATCATTTATAATTATAATCTGAAAAATAACACAAGTTATCAGATAAATTAGTAAAAACTACAATTTTTGTTAGCATTTTAAAGTTTTGATTCGCATATGAATTGTTTATATAAAGTGCCTTGACAATACATTTGTGACTTTGCTATACAGACTGTATTTGTCATTATTTTACATGAGTAGCACGTGAACGCAGGAAATAAGCGAACCCGGAAGTGAGCCGGGGATCACCCTCTCATCTCTCCTCCTCTCTGTGCGGTGATGCTCGTAACGTTAAACCAGAGAGACGCCGCCGCCTGTCCGCCGTACCGGGGATGGATTTAGAAGAAGCTCTTCAAGTTGTCGGTGCGTTTGGACCCTACCAGAAGCGGGCGGTGGCTGTCCTTGTCCTGACACAGGTTGGTGCATTTTTAAAAACAACGTTTTGTACATATGAGAAAACAATAACCGCGGTAAGCTTTCCGGGTTTTCACAGCTAGTAGCGCGACGTGGCTCTCATGCGCTATAACGTTGCTGTGGACCAACACAATAACACGTGTTGGCGGTTAAACATCATAACGTTAGAGCTGTCGCCACGTGTTTACAATTTAGCTATAGCTACGAGTGCAGCAACTGCACTCAACAAACCCTGGATGCCTACGTTGACACGCACTGCAAATGTCGGAGTTGTTTACATTTGGGCTATTGAAAGGAAATAGCTAGTAGCTACGTCATTCACTCGCCCACGTATTCCAAACTATTTAAGTAACCCCCCCCTCCCCATGGTATGTAATATGTAATTTCACTTATATCAAATTTGATCGCACATATTGGCGTCATGATTAAAGTTAGCCGTCCTTCTAGCTAACGCTAGCTAGTTAGCTTGCTCACCAAACTTAAATCCCAGAAGTTTCCACACGATGTGAGTCTGGTATTGATTTAAAGTCAGTCAGCTGATGCAGTGAAGCCTAAAGGAGCTGCCAACTCATATGAAACCGCTTTTTAAACAGTTCATTTAGTTTAGGAAGTAGGATCATTTTCTCAACACATTAAGGAACCCAGATCACAGAACGTATATTTTAAACTTTATTTTGATGTTGGAAAATGTTACACCGACATCTGATGAGACGTGTGTCCATGTTTTTAGACCATGCCTGCAAAGACCATACCTGCAAAGAGAAAGAGAGAGAGATTTGAATGTTTCAGGTGCGTTTACGCTGCATGCAGACATAAAAACAATACATCCACGAAGATACAACTCTACGCTGCCCCTCCTCCTCATCTGTTTCTCTGTCTCCCAGGTCTGTTTTTTGAGGTGATCTTCGGGTATGTGACCGCCTTCGCACCCAGCTATGAGGTCTTCGCCGTGTCTCGTCTCCTCATGGGGCTGATGAACGGCGGCATCGGCCTCGTCGGCTTCATTCTCACTCAGGAGTACGTGTGCAGGTCCTACTGGGCCATGACCGGTACGCAAACACCAGAACAATCCCATCATACATCACTCTATATGATGTGTTGGTTTGTACCTGCTGCCAAATTAGTTGATCTTTTGTTTTGGATATTTTTCAGGTAAAATACTGAATGTTCAGGGACCAAACCTGTGTTTCTTTCTTTCCATTACAAGGCGGTCACTTTAGCCTCTAAATGACCCTGCAGTTCCTAAGCTGCTGAATCGATTTTTAAAATGTAATTTCCATCTTCAGGGACGTTGACAAGCATAAGTTTTGCAGTCGGCATCGCACTGTTTGCAGCTCTGGGCTACTTTATCCGGCCGTGGAGGACCCTGGCCATCGTGGCCAACTCGTCTGGTGTCCTGTTCTTCCTGATGTCTGTGTGAGTACGAACCTCAGAGATGAGATGAGTCCACACATAAAACCAGAACAATTAGAAGCCTTTCCTCTGAGGAGAGGATTCTAAAACACACACATGGATTGGATAGATATCGTGTAAGGTTCGATCAGCACCAGTTTCAAGGCAATACAGGAATGTTAAGAATGTAAATAAAATGCAACTAAAGCAGAATACATTCAATTTGTCAAACTAACCAATTTTTTTTGTGTGCATCATTTAGCCTATTCTTTTTTTTACAAATCACAATATAGTCACTAAATTAAGATATAAAGAATGCATGTTTTGTAGCTCATGAGATAAAAACATAAACACACTTGTGTAATTTGCTCCAGTGCATTTTAGCATTCAGAAGAAGTTAAAACCTGAAGAGTAATCTATCTGTTAGCATCGTAGTAACGTTATGAGTACTGGCCGAATATAAGACGACCTCCGCGTTTTTTAACACGTGTTTTTGGAAAAGGAATCTGTTGTTTTGAATATGTAAATATGATAAAGCCTCCGCTCTTTTAAACGCTATATCCAGATAATCATATTTGTGCCAAAACAATGATCTCTCCTTACCTCCTTTCCTCCAGAACTCTTCCAGAGTCTCCTCGCTGGCTGTATTCTCAGGGTCAGATGGAGCAAGCTGAAGAGGTAAAATACATTCATGCAATCGCAATGTCTGGGTGTAGTTAAGTGCTGAGGCTTGTCGTAGATTTAAGCCCCAAGATTTAGAGAACACCACATATTGGGGTCACTTCTTTTCATTGAAAACATTATGAGCTCTAGAAAAGATCGGAATTAGAAGTGGCTGAGAGATCTGACAGGATTTACAGCAGCTTACATCATCATGCAATGGCAACGTGAAACTCGTGAATTGTGCATGATCTTTGAAACGTCGTTCCTGACTGTTCATCTCGTCTTTACAGGTTCTGCGCTACATGGCGCTGAGGAACGGCAACGCTGTCAAACACCTGACACTTCTAGTTGTGTAATATTGATCCGCTGACGATGGAGAAGCTGACCGGGTTGTGTGTGCTGTTAGCGGCGCTGAGCCTCACCGTAACCGAAGACAAGTTCTTCACGGAAGGCGGTAGTCTCGCTCTGGACGTGAGTCCTCCTTACCCGGACCCCATTACAAACATCCTGTGGGAATTCAAAGGTAATCTGCTGGGTGAGTGGATCAAAGACAAGGTCCCTGTGGAGTTTTACCGCTCGTTTAAAGGCCGCTCATCCCTGGACACGGAGAATGGACGGTTGGTTGTCAACAGCATGTCTCAAGCCGACAGGGGCGTGTATTCAGTGGAGATCAACAACAAGGTCCAGAGCGTGAGCTACACGGCTAAATGGATCAGGATCGTCCCCCAGCCTGAGGCAGTTCTAAAACCATTGACTTGCACATCTTCTTCAGAGGCGTGTAATGTAGGCGTGTAATGTAATGTGAGCTGTGATGGAGACACAACAGACGCGGAACCAGTCACCTACAGCTGGAAGATGGGAGCCAATGACTGGGAGCTGTTGGGAAAGGACATTGAAATCACCGACATTAAGAATGGACACGATAAGAACTTCACGTGCAGGATGACTAACCCACTCAGTGAGAAATTTAGTGAGACCATTAACAATCCGTTCTACCGGGAGGACGAAGCAGTGGCTGGTGCAATGTTTTTCTAGGTACTAGGGCTGTGCCACATCCAATCAAATTCAACAAACTTCCCAGTAACACTTTGACAAACACGTCAGAATATCTTATTTTTGTCACCCTCACAGGCAATTCAGTATAATATAATAATATACATATCATATAATATAACACACACACACACACACACACATATATGAATCTACTCGACCAAAAGGGTGAAAATATTGAATTACCCACCTCTAGCAACGCATCTTAATTTCTTTATTTTGGACAAATTAAAGTCTTTTCTATTCTTTGTCTTTTTTAATTTCACAGAAGATGCTGATATTGACTCATCTGTGATTCTTTGAGTAGTGTCACCATGAACTGGGCAGGCTGACACAAGTACATATGAGGAACTGGAGGATTCTTCAGTGTTAATGGAGCGATGAGACAGATGCACTTATAAATTGCTTATAATAATGCACCTTAGGAACGCTGGCACTATTTTTTTTCTGCTTTAATTAACAGTTGAAGAAGATTGAATGTACACTGTGTAAACATATATAACACATGCTTTTATGATGAATAAAGTGAACAAAAAAATGCAGAGTTAATGTTCAAGCATATATGTATGCCATTAATCTTCTGGATCAATCTGCTTAAAGTCATTGAACTAACATCATTTTATGCACTGTTTTCTGTAATATTGTTTGGCTTTTACTATTTTTGTCCATTTAGTTTAGTGTATTTTTGTTTAAGGTTGGGGAAGAGGAGACACTATTTTTAAGTTTTGATTTGCATATGAATTGTTTATATAAAGTGCCTGGACAATACATTTGTGACTCTGCTATACAGACTGTATTTGTCCTTATTTCACATGAGTAGCAGGTGAACGCAGGAAATGAAGTGAACCGGGGATCACCCTCTTATCTGCCAAGTCATATGAAACCGCTGCAGTGTTTTGATGTCCTACATTGGTCTAAATCCTGATTTAAAGGCCATTGATGTATTCAGATCCTTTAACTTAAATAATGGCAGCAGTAATACACAATTAAATACTTCTCTACAAGTAAAAGTTCAAAACATTACTTTAGTAAAAGTATGTAAGTAAATTATTCTAAGAAAAAAAGGTTAGATCCTGATTTAAAGGCCATTGATTGAGAAAGTATTCAGATAATTTTACTTAAATAATGGTAGCAGTAATACACAATGAAAGAGAGACTTAAAATTGAGATTTTTTTCCATGGCAACATTACTTCTGCTTAAAATAAATACGAGTACTTGTTCTATTACATTTAATTTATTTTTAACCGCGCGCACACACGGACACCTATGAGAGGAGGAGCTGGTCCTCGTTGTTTTCGTTTCGTTTCCATAAACTGGACAGGAACAGTGTCGACAATCTGTCGAAGCGAAGCGACCTGAAAAAAGAAGCCGTTGGTTGTTTTTTTTGTCTGACATGAAGATCGATATTCCTCCAGTTGTGTAATATTGTTCCGCGGACGATGGAGAAGCTGACCGGGTTGTGTGTGCTGTTAGCGGCGCTGAGCCTCGCTGTAACCGAAGACAAGTTCTTCACAGAAGGCGGAAGCATCACTTTGAACGTGAGGCCTTATTACCCTGATCCCATCAAACACATCCTGTGGAAGTTCGGAGGTGATCTGCTGGCTGAGTGGAATAAAGACGATGCTCAACTGGAGTTTTACCGCTCGTTTAAAGGCCGCACAACCCTGGACACGACGAATGGACGGTTGGTCGTCAACAGAATGTCTAAAAATGACACGGGCGTGTATTCAGTGGAGATCAACGGCAAAGTTACAGAAAATAGTGTGAGCTACACGGCTAAATGGATTATTACTAAGCACGTCCCCGAGCCTGTGGTAGTGATAAGAACAGCATGTACAGCTTCTTCAGAGGAGTGTATTGTGAGCTGTGATGGAGACACAACAGAGGCGGAACCAGTCACCTACAGCTGGAAGATGGGAGACAAAGACTGGGAGCTGTTGGGAAAGAGCATTGAAATCACCGTCATTAAGAATGCACACGATAAGTTCATCACCTGCCGGATGACTAACTCATTCAGTGAGAAAGTTAGTGAAACCATTATCAATCCGTTCTACCGGATCAATCCGGTGTGGATTGTGGGGATTGTGTTCGGTGTGCTCGGTGCGCTGATCCTTTTGGCTCTTGTGGGTTTGTGGAAATACAGAACAGAACAGATACGGGAGCGGCTGGAGCGGATGGAGCGGCGGGAGCGGCTGGAGCGGCTGGAGCTGCTGGAGCGGCTGGAGCGGCTGGAGCTGCTGAAGCTGCTGGAGCGGCTGGAGCTGCGGGAGCTGCGGGAGCAAGGTGCAGCACCTTGCTGGTGCAGCAGCTGGTGCAGCAAGGACACATCGACAAGGGACTAGCGGAGCCGGAGTTCGAACCGCCAACCCTCTGATTGGCCCTGCCAATCTCTACTTAGCCACAATCGCCCCCGATTGCATTAGAAGTATTCTCATACTTTTCTTGCCTAAACAATAATGTTGATTGGAGAACAGCATGAAAACATGATCATATTTATGTGTTAAAGAAAGAAAGATGAATGGATGAAACAACTCTGCTATACAGACTGTATTTGTCCTTATTTCACATGAGTAGCACGTGAACGCAGGAAATGAAGTGAACCGGGATCACCCTCTCATCTGCCAACTCATATGAAACCGCTGCAGTGTTTTGATGTCCTACATTGGTCTAAATCCTGATTAAAGGCCATTGATGTATTCAGATCCTTTACTTAAATAATGGCAGCAGTAATACACAATTAAATACTTCTCTACAAGTAAAAGTTCAAAACATTACTTTAGTAAAAGTATGTAAGTAAATTATTATAAGAAAAAAAGGTTCGATCCTGATTTAAAGGCCATTGATTGAGAAAGTATTCAGATCATTTTACTTAAATAATGGTAGCAGTAATACACAATGAAAGAGACTTAAAATTGAGTATGTTTACATGGCAACATTACTTCTGATAAAAACAAATACGAGTACTTGTTGTATTAAATGTAATTGTAATCGCGCACACACAGGACACCTATGAGAGGAGGAGCTGGTCCTCGTCGTTTGTTTTGAATTTGTAGAAACAATAGAGGAAGCGTGTCGACCCGAAAAAGAAGACATTCCTCCAGTTGTGTATTATTGATCCGCTGACGATGGAGAAGCTGACCGGGTTGTGTGTGCTGTTAGCGGCGCTGAGCCTCGCCGTAACCGCAGATAAATTCTTTACGGAAGGCGGTAATCTCACTCTGGACGCGAGTCCTCCTTACCCGGACCTCATTATAATCATCGTGTGGAAGTTCAGAGGTGATCTGCTGGCTGAGTGGATCAAAGACAAGGTCCCTGTGGAGTTTTCCCGCTCGTTTAATGGCCGCACAACCCTGGACACGAAGACTGGACGGTTGGTCATCAACAGCATGTCTCAAGCCGACACGGGCGTGTATTCAGTGGAGATCAACAACAAGGTCCAGAGTGTGAGCTACACGGCTAAATGGATCAAGAGCGTCCCCCAGCCTGTGGTAGTGATAAAACCATGGGGACATGGATATTATACAGAGGTGTGTATTGTGAGCTGTGATGGAGACACTACAGAGGCGGAACCAGTCACCTACAGCTGGAAGATAGGAGACCGGGAGCTGTTGGGAAAGGACATTAAAATCACCGTCATTAAGAACAGACGCGATAAGTTCATCACGTGCCGGATGACTAACCCACTCAGTGAGAAAGTTAGTGAAACCATGATCAGTCCGCTCTACCGGGGGGACGAGCCGGTGCCATCCTTTGTGTGGATTATGTGCGGTGTGTTCGTTGTGCTCGTCGCTGTGGCTGCTGGTGTGGTTGTGGGTGTGTGGATGTGTGTGGCCATGTGTGTATTTAAGATATGCTCCTTCCAAAATTGAGGCCCCCACAGAACTGCTCCTGCATATAAATCAAGAATTCAGCCTGAGGAACTTTCACTTTACGACCTAGAGACTGTATGAGGTTTGTCCTCAGAGTGCTGTTTGCTACTGAAAACATGAACATGTTTGTGTGATTTTTAGCTTCCAGCTGTGTGCATCATACACTGTTACTTACATTAGAAGTATTTTTATACTTTTTTTGCCTAAACAATAATGTTGATTGGAGAACAGCAAATTGTCAAATTGCTTCTTATAATGCATCTCAGGAACGCTGTCACTATTTTTTTATGCTTTAATTAACAGTTGAAGAAGAAGAAGAAGAAGAAGATTGAATGTACATTGTGTAAACATATATTACACATGCTTTTATGATAAATAAAGACAAGAGTTAATGTCGAAGCATATATGTATGCCATGTCATTGGACTAACATCTTTTTATGCACTGTTTTCTGTAATATTGTTTGGCTTTTACTATTTTTGTCCATTTAGTTTACTGTATTTTTGTTTAAGTCTGGGGAAGAGGATACACTATTTTCATTTGATTTGCATATGAATTGTTTATATAAAGTGCCTTGACAATAAATTTGTGACTTTGCTTTACAGACTGTATTTGTCATTATTTCACACGTGAACGCAGGAAATAAGCGAACCCGGAAGTGAACCGGGGATCACCCTCTCGTTATCAGATAAGTTATCAGATAAATTAGTAAAAACTACAATTTTTGTTAGCATTTTAAAGTTTTGATTCGCATATGAATTGTTTATATAAAGTGCCTCGACAATACATTTGTGACTCTGCTATACAGACTGTATTTGTCATTATTTCACATGACACGTGAACGCAGGAAATAAGCGAACCCGGAAGTGAACCGGGGATCACCCTCTCATCTCTCCTCCTCTCTGTGCGGTGATGCTCGTAACGTTAAACCAGAGAGACGCCGCCGCCTGTCCGCCGGACCGGGGATGGATTTAGAAGAAGCTCTTCAAGTTGTCGGTGCGTTTGGACCCTACCAGAAGCGGGCGGTGGCTGTCCTTGTCCTGACACAGGTTAGTGCATTTTTAAAAACAACGTTTTGTACATATGAGAAAACAATAACCGCGGTAAGCTTTCCGGGTTTTCACAGCTTGTAGCGCGACGTGGCTCTCATGCGCTATAACGTTGCTGTGGACCAACACAATAACACGTGTTGGCGGTTAAACATCATAACGTTAGAGCTGTCGCCACGTGTTTACAATTTAGCTATAGCTACGAGTGCAGCAACTGCACTCAACAAACCCTGGATGCCTACGTTGACACGCGCTGCAAATGTCGAAGTTGTTTACATTTGGGCTATTGAAAGGAAATAGCTAGTAGCTACGTCATTCACTCGCCCACGTATTCCAAACTATTTAAGTAAATCCCCCCTCCCCATGGTATGTAATATGTAATGTCACTTATATCAAATTTGATCGCACATATTGGCGTCATGATTAAAGTTAGCCCTCCTTCTAGCTAACGCTAGCTAGTTAGCTTGCTCACCAAACTTAAATCCCAGAAGTTTCCACACGATGTGAGTCTGGTATTGATTTAAAGTCAGTCAGCTGATGCAGTGAAGCCTAAAGGAGCTGCCAACTCACATGAAACCGCTGCATAGCGGTTTGATGTCCTAAATTGGTCTAAATCCTGATTAAATGGCCATAGAATGGAGGAAGTATTCAGATCATTTTACTTAAATAATGGTAGTAATAATACACAATGAGGCTTTTTAAACAGTTCATTTAGTTTAGGAAGTAGGATAATTTTCGCAACACATTAAGGAACCCAGATCACAGAACGTATATTTTAAACTTTATTTTGATGTTGGAAAATGTTACACAGACATCTGATGAGACGTGTGTCCATGTTTTTTAGACCATGCCAACAGGTGCTGTAGTGGTGACGTTAATGTGACTTCTCATCTCTCAGGTTGGTACCGTAGTGATCTGTGTGTTTCAGGTGTACATGGCCTGTCAGTCCATGCTGATCGTGCTGGTTGGATCTACTCCAGAGTACCGCATCGAGCCGCAGGACGTGGTCCCATCCAGCCAGCAGGAGCTCCACCAACACGTCTCCTTTACAGAGGACATTGACTCCATCGTGACAGAGGTGAGGGAGCTAGAGTTCATAAGCGTCATCGCTTTGGCCCAACCAAACGCCGCTGATTCAGCATGTGTGCTTCTCCAACTCTTCTCTGTGTTCCCCAGTGGTTTCTCATCAAGCAGCAGGCCTATAAGGTCAGTCTAGCCGGATCGCTGTTTTTCGCCGGGCTTCTGGTCGGGAACATCGTGTTCGGGCCGCTCTCCGACAGGATCGGAAGGAGACCTGTTTACTTGACGGGTGAGGACAATCTCAGACCAGGATCAGACAGATTTGATCAGACAGATTTTTGCGCCGGATTTGAAAATGTAAACATTTAAAAGAAGTAGGTAGAAAAGGTTTCGTCCTGTTTTAAGTTTAACAGATTTTAAATGGGAAGTTTCAGTGATAACAATTCTGAAATATTTGCAATATTTGAAATATTAGGAAAAAAAAAAAAAATAGATAGTGGTTTCAGATCGGTACTCTGTACCAGCAGGTACTCGCTGTGAGGTATCGTGAGAGATAAAGTTGGCTTGGTGCATCCCTAATTATGGCATTATACATTTGCTGTGGAGAACATGTTAGGACACATTTCTTTTCATCAGATAATTACTGCTGGGCAGAAAGTGTTAGTTTACACTGGGATTATCAGAACCTGCAAAGAGAAAGAGAGAGAGAGAGAGATTTGAATGTTTCAGGTGCGTTTACGCTGCATGCAGACATAAAAACAATACATCCACGAAGATACAACTCTACGCTGCCCCTCCTCCTCATCTGTTTCTCTGTCTCCCAGGTCTGTTTTTTGAGGTGATCTTCGGGTATGTGACCGCCTTCGCACCCAGCTATGAGGTCTTCGCCGTGTCTCGTCTCCTCGTGGGGCTGATGAACGGCGGCATCGGCCTCGTCGGCTTCGTTCTCACTCAGGAGTACGTGGGCAGGTCCTACTGGGCCATGACCGGTACGCAAACACCAGAACAATCCCATCATACATCACTCTATATGATGTGTTGGTTTGTACCTGCTGCCAAATTAGTTGATCTTTTGTTTTGAATATTTTTCAGGTAAAATACTGAATGTTCAGGGACCAAACCTGTGTTTCTTTCTTTCCATTACAAGGCGGTCACTTTAGCCTCTGTTGGGAACGTAGAGGAGCGTGTTTGGTTATCAGCATCTAAGAAACTAAATTCTTGACATCAATAGAAATATTAATGTCAGTAACAATCATTAATGATTATTAATAATAACGGGGCACCACCCTGCGAACAGGGACCAATAACCAAACAATAAAACTAAGTCTCATAATTAGCGTTCACTCATAATGTCAATAGTCTGAGTACTATTACACATTCAGAGTGAAAGTGAAGGTTTATGTTCGAGCACAGGCCACTACATCCAGTTATTATTACACACATATGCACAAGTAATCACAGACGACTGCTCTTTAAAATATAACAGAGTTTATTAAATAAAATAATAAATGATCAAATCAAGTAATATCAAAATAAACAAACACTATCATACAATTATATGTCTAATACCAAAAGTCAAATGAATAAAGTGGGGTAAGGATATGTATATAGATATATGTACATGTGTGAGTGTGTGTGTGTGTGTGTGTGTGGAAACAAAGGGGGGGGGCCTACTCAAACAGTGATGGTACGTAACCTAAAAAGGGGCGTGTGAGCCTACAAGCAAAGATGGCGGAGTCTATTGACCCGCGACAAGATAGCTGAGAGGTGGCTACGTGTAACCACGTGGGACGGCGCACAATGTGGGTTGGGACAATAGATTACGCGACCACGTGTCTGAGAGGTTCACCCAAAATCAGTGAATCTAACTATGTGTGTGCGGGTTAGTAGGAAGAGAGGGAGAGAGAGAGAGAGAGAGAGAGAGGAGCTCTGAGCGCGGTGCTCAGCGCTGCAGTGAGAATGTGAGGAACAGCTGATCACTCGTAAACTCTGCGGTCGGATTCTGAACCGACCGGTCACGCTTGTACGGTGATAGTTGCGGTTCTAGATCTCACTCACAGAGCCGATTTAAAGAACAGAGAATAAAACCAAACAAAATAAAAGAATCCCCAAAACAAAACACATCTTTATCACTGCGGTGAGATGCGAGTATTGCTCTCTTATCACCCCGAAACTCGGTCGGCGAGACGAGGCTTCGCCACAGTGGTTTTGGTCTTTGAAGTGATAAAATCACAACCTCCACATCCACTAGCAGCGACGGATCTAATGCAAACAGTTGCGGCAGGAAATACACAATATAACGGGACTCCGTGGTCCGCGATGCTTGCGCAATAACACGTTATAACACGACAGTAACTTAACGTAACAAGACACAGGAATAACAACGACATAACGAATAGGCTAAATTAAGCTAATGCTATGCTAAGCTAAGCTAGGCCCAGATACCAGTAACTCTTACTTGTAGAAGCTTCGTTCGGTAGGGTACGTTTCCCGTGGTGGGGATCACTCGGCCCTCGAGTAGCCGCTGGCTCTCGGTGGCGCGGCCTCGGGGCTGGCTGGCGCAGACTCGGCCTCCTCGCTGCAGAGAGGGGCTTTTTAACTTCGGCTGAGGGACGAGGTTTGGGTCGTCCTTCCCGGAAATCTTCGGCGAGGAAAGATTGTTACCTTCTGCCGGCGGTGTGTACACAAAAAGGGTGGGAGAACGGGGCATAGGAGTTATCCGTTCTCGCACTACAGGATCCAAAACTCAAAATAAAACACAGTCTGTTCGACCAGCGAATGTTGCATGTGACCTGATAGGATTTGATGAGGCCGCGGTTCCTCGTGGATCTTCTTGTCCCCTGGACGAGTCCGGAGTGAAGAGGCCTTGTGGACCTCCTGACACCAGCGCGTGTCCGGGGTGAAGAGAGCCTTGTGGATCTCCTTACACCAGCGGTGTCTGGACGGAAGAGAGCGAATGGCGTTTCCTGCTCGCTTATAAACCAGGTCTCGAACAGTGGGGGGCCATTTCTTGGCCAATGAGGGGCCAGGATCAAGTTTTGGCTGTGCTGGGAGGTGTAGTCATTCATCTTGGAGTTTCCATCAGACGTTGTATGACAGGACGGAGCATGGGTGCTTCTAGACTAGGGCCAGATCCCAACACCTCTAAATGACCCTGCAGTTCCTAAGCTGTTGAATCGATTTTTAAAATGTAATTTCCATCTTCAGGGACGTTGACAAGCATAAGTTTTGCAGTCGGCATCGCACTGTTTGCAGCTCTGGGCTACTTTATCCGGCCGTGGAGGACCCTGGCCATCGTGGCCAACTCGTCTGGTATCCTGTTCTTCCTGATGTCTGTGTGAGTACGAACCTCAGAGATGAGATGAGTCCACACATAAAACCAGAACAATTAGAAGCCTTTCCTCTGAGGAGAGGATTCTAAAACACACACATGGATTGGATAGATATCGTGTAAGGTTCGATCAGCACCAGTTTCAAGGCAATACAGGAATTTCAAGAATGTAAATAAAATGCAACTAAAGCAGAATACATTAAATTTTGTGTGCATCATTTAGCCTATTCTTTTTTTTACAAATCACAATATAGTCACTAAATTAAGATATAAAGAATGCATGTTTTGTAGCTCATGAGATAAAAACATAAACACACTTGTGTAATTTGCTCCAGTGCATTTTAGCATTCAGAAGAAGTTAAAACCTGAAGAGTAATCTATCTGTTAGCATCGTAGTAACGTTATGAGTACTGGCCGAATATAAGAGGACCTCCGCGTTTTTTAACACGTGTTTTTGGAAAAGGAATCTGTTGTTTTGAATATGTAAATATGATAAAGCCTCCGCTCTTTTAAACGCTATATCCAGAAAATCATATTTGTGCCAAAACAATGATCTCTCCTTACCTCCTTTCCTCCAGAACTCTTCCAGAGTCTCCTCGCTGGCTGTATTCTCAGGGTCAGACGGAGCAAGCTGAAGAGGTAAAATACATTTATGCAATCGCAATGTCTGGGTGTAGTTAAGTGCTGAGGCTTGTCGTAGATTTAAGCCCCAAGATTTAGAGAACAACACATATTGGGGTCACTTCTTTTCATTGAAAACATTATGAGCTCTAGAAAAGATCGGAATTAGAAGTGGCTGAGAGATCTGACAGGATTTACAGCAGCTTACATCATCATGCAATGGCAACGTGAAACTCGTGAATTGTGCATGATCTTTGAAACGTCGTTCCTGACTGTTCATCTCGTCTTTACAGGTTCTGCGCTACATGGCGCTGAGGAACGGCAACGCTGTCAAACACCTGACACTTCTAGTTGTGTATTATTGATCCGCTGACGATGGAGAAGCTGACCGGGTTGTGTGTGCTGTTAGCGGCGCTGAGCCTCACCGTAACCGAAGACAAGTTCTTCACAGAAGGCGGTAGTCTCGCTCTGGACGTGAGTCCTCCTTACCCGGACCCCATTACAAACATCCTGTGGGAATTCAACGGTAATCTGCTAGCTGAGTGGATCAAAGACAAGGTCCCTGTGGAGTTTTACCGCTCGTTTAAAGGCCGCTCATCCCTGGACACGGAGAATGGACGGTTGGTCGTCAACAGCATGTCTCAAGCCGACAGGGGCGTGTATTCAGTGGAGATCAACAGCAACGTCCAGAGCGTGAACTACACGGCTAAATGGATCAGGATCGTCCCCCAGCCTGAGGCAGTTCTAAAACCATTGATTTGCACATCTTCTTCAGAGGCGTGTAATGTAATGTGAGCTGTGATGGAGACACCAAAGACGCGGAACCAGTCACCTACAGCTGGAAGATGGGAGCCAACGACTGGGAGCTGTTGGGAAAGGACATTGAAATCACCGACATTAAGAATGCACCGATAAGAACTTCACGTGCAGGATGACTAACCCACTCAGTGAGAAATTTAGTGAGACCATTAACAATCCGTTCTACCGGGAGGACGAAGCAGTGGCTGGTGCAATGTTTTTCTAGGTACTAGGGCTGTGCCACATCCAATCAAATTCAACAAACTTCCCAGTATGATTTAATGCAAAAAAAGTCACGGTATCAAACACGCATGACTAATTTGCAGTTAAATATTTAACATTTATTCCAACACGAAAAAAGCAGTACATAACACTTTGACAAACACGTCAGAATATCTTATTTTTGTCACCCTCACAGGCAATTCAGTAGAATATAATAATATACATATCATATAATATAACACACACACACACACACACACACACATATCAATCTACTCGACCAAAGGGGTGAAAATATTGAATTACCCACCTCTAGCAACGCATCTTAATTTCTTTATTTTGGACAAATTAAAGTGTTTTCTATTCTTTGTCTTTTTTAATTTAACAGAAGATGCTGATATTGACTCATCTGTGATTCTTTGAGTAGTGTCACCATGAACTGGGCAGGCTGACACAAGTACATATGAGGAACTGGAGGATTCTTCAGTGTTAATGGAGCCGATGAGACAGATGCACTTATAAATTGCTTATAATAATGCACCTTAAGAACGCTGGCACTATTTTTTTTCTGCTTTAATTAACAGTTGAAGAAGATTGATTTCTGTAATATTGTTTAGCTTTTACTATTTTTGTCCATTTAGTTTAGTGTATTTTTGTTTAAGGTTGGAGAGGAGACACTATTTTTAAGTTTTGATTTGCATATGAATTGTTTATATAAAGTGCCTGGACAATACATTTGTGACTCTGCTATACAGACTGTATTTGTCCATATTTCACATGAGTAGCAGGTGAACGCAGGAAATGAAGTGAGCCCGTAAGTGAACCGGGATCACCCTCTCATCTGCCAACTCATATGAAACCGCTGCAGTGTTTTGATGTCCTACATTGGTCTAAATCCTGATTAAAGGCCATTGATGTATTCAGATCCTTTACTTAAATAATGGCAGCAGTAATACTCAATTAAATACTTCTCTACAAGTAAAAGTCCCGCATTCAAAACATTACTTTAGTAAAAGTATGTAAGTAAATTATTATAAGAAAAAAAGGTTAGATCCTGATTTAAAGGCCATTGATTGAGAAAGTATTCAGATAATTTTACTTAAATAATGGTAGCAGTAATACACAATGAAAGAGAGACTTAAAATTGAGATTTTTTTCCATGGCAACATTACTTCTGCTTAAAATAAATACGAGTACTTGTTGTATTACATTTAATTTATTTTTAACCGCGCACACACACGGACACCTATGAGAGGAGGAGCTGGTCCTCGTTGTTTTCGTTTCGTTCCCATAAACAGGACAGGAACAGTGTCGACAATCTGTCGAAGCGAAGCGACCTGAAAAAATAAGCCGTTCGTTGTTTTTTTGTCTGACATGAAGATCGATATTCCTCCAGTTGTGTAATATTGTTCCGCGGACGATGGAGAAGCTGACCGGGTTGTGTGTGCTGTTAGCGGCGCTGAGCCTCGCTGTAACCGAAGACAAGTTCTTCACAGAAGGCGGAAGCATCGCTTTGAGCGTGAGGCCTTATTACCCTGATCCCATCAAACACATCCTGTGGAAGTTCGGAGGTGATCTGCTGGCTGAGTGGAATAAAGACGATGCTCAACTGGAGTTGTACCGCTCGTTTAAAGGCCGCACAACCCTGGACACGACGAATGGACGGTTGGTCGTCAACAGCATGTCTAAAAATGACACGGGCGTGTATTCAGTGGAGATCAACGGCAAAGTTACAGAAAATAGTGTGAGCTACACGGCTAAATGGATTATTACTAAGCACGTCCCCGAGCCTGTGGTAGTGATAAGAACAGCATGTACAGCTTCTTCAGAGGTGTGTGGTGTGAGCTGTGATGGAGACAACAGACGCGGAACCAGTCACCTACAGCTGGAAGATGGGAGACAAAGACTGGGAGCTGTTGGGAAAGAACATTGCAATCACCGTCATTGAGAATGCACACGATAAGTTCATCACCTGCCGGATGACTAACTCACTCAGTGAGAAAGTTAGTGAAACCATTATCAATCCGTTCTACCGGGATCCGCCATCCGTTGTGGGGATTGTGTTCGGTGTGCTCGGTGTGCTCCTGCTCCTGATCCTTTTGGCTCTTGTGGGTTTGTGGAAACGGCGACAGCAGCTAGATCAGGAGCTGATAGAGCAGGAGCGGCGGGAGCAGCGGGAGTGGCAGGAGCGGCGGGAGCGGCTCATCGACAAGCAACTGGCGGAGCCGGAGCCGGGGTTCGAACCGCCAACCCTCTGATTGAAAGACGGCACTTAGCCACAATCGCCCCCGATTGCATTAGAAGTATTCTCATACTTTTCTTGCCTAAACAATAATGTTGATTGGAGAACAGCATGAAAACATGATCATATTTATGTGTTAAAGAAAGAAAGATGAATGGATGAAACGACTCTGCTATACAGACTGTATTTGTCCTTATTTCACATGAGTAGCACGTGAACGCAGGAAATGAAGTGAACCAGGGATCACCCTCTCATCTGCCAACTCATATGAAACCGCTGCATAGTGTTTTGATGTCCTACATTGGTCTAAATCCTGATTAAAGGCCATTGATGTATTCAGATCCTTTACTTAAATAATGGCAGCAGTAATACACAATTAAATACTTCTCTACAAGTAAATCAAGAGCGTCCCCCAGCCTGTGGTAGTGATAAAACCATGGGGACATGGATATTATACAGAGGTGTGTATTGTGAGCTGTGATGGAGACACTACAGAGGCGGAACCAGTCACCTACAGCTGGAAGATAGGAGACCGGGAGCTGTTGGGAAAGGACATTAAAATCACCGTCATTAAGAACAGACGCGATAAGTTCATCACGTGCCGGATGACTAACCCACTCAGTGAGAAAGTTAGTGAAACCATGATCAGTCCGCTCTACCGGGGGGACGAGCCGGTGCCATCCTTTGTGTGGATTATGTGCGGTGTGTTCGTTGTGCTCGTCGCTGTGGCTGCTGGTGTGGTTGTGGGTGTGTGGATGTGTGTGGCCATGTGTGTATTTAAGATATGCTCCTTCCAAAATTGAGGCCCCCACAGAACTGCTCCTGCATATAAATCAAGAATTCAGCCTGAGGAACTTTCACTTTACGACCTAGAGACTGTATGAGGTTTGTCCTCAGAGTGCTGTTTGCTACTGAAAACATGAACATGTTTGTGTGGTTTTAGCTTCCAGCTGTGTGCATCATCCACTGTTACTTGCATTAGAAGTATTTTTATACTTTTTTTGCCTAAACAATAATGTTGATTGGAGAATAGCAAATTGTCAAATTGCTTCTCATAATGCATCTCAGGAACGCTGTCACTATTTTTTTTATGCTTTAATTAACAGTTGAAGAAGATTGAATGTACATTGTGTAAACATATATTACACATGCTTTTATGATAAATAAAGACAACAAGAGTTAATGTCGAAGCATATATGTATGCCATGTCATTGGACTAACATCTTTTTATGCACTGTTTTCTGTAATATTGTTTGGCTTTTACTATTTTTGTCCTTTTAGTTTACTGTATTTTTGTTTTAGGTTGGGGAAGAGGATACACTATTTTGATTTGATTTGCATATGAATTGTTTATATAAAGTGCCTTGACAATAAATTTGTGACTTTGCTTTACAGACTGTATTTGTCATTATTTCACATGACACGTGAACGCAGGAAATAAGCAAACCCGGAAGTGAACCGGGGTTCACCCTCTCGTCTCGCTCCTCTCTGTGCGTTTTCTTTTGCCGGCTCTGGTTTCGCCTTCTTTGGCACTTGTCCCTCCGTGTTTTCAGACTCTGGGTTTTTAGGATAATGCAGCATTTCAAAATTAAAGCCCTTCAAAATCTCATTCATGAGCTAACTTCAAATCACATTCATAAGACAATTCGTCTAATTTCCGATTCGATTTTAGAGGAAATGATGCATAGTTACAAAATCATTTATAATTATAATCTGAAAAATAACAAGTTATCAGATAAATTAGTAAAAACTACAATTTGTGTTAGCATTTTAAAGTTTTGATTCGCATATGAATTGTTTATATAAAGTGCCTCGACAATACATTTGTGACTCTGCTATACAGACTGTATTTGTCATTATTTCACATGACACTGAACGCAGGAAATAAGCGAACCCGGAAGTGAGCCGGGGATCACCCTCTCATCTCTCCTCCTCTCTGTTCGGTGATGCTCGTAAAGTTAAACCAGAGAGACGCCGCCGCCTGTCCGCCGTACCGGGGATGGATTTAGAAGAAGCTCTTCAAGTTGTCGGTGCGTTTGGACCCTACCAGAAGCGGGCGGTGGCTGTCCTTGTCCTGACACAGGTTAGTGCATTTTTAAAAACAACGTTTTGTACATATGAGAAAACAATAACCGCGGTAAGCTTTCCGGGTTTTCACAGCTAGTAGCGCGACGTGGCTCTCATGCGCTATAACGTTGCTGTGGACCAACACAATAACACGTGTTGGCGGTTAAACATCATAACATTTACAATTTAGCTATAGCTACGAGTGCAGCAACTGCACTCTACAAACCCTGGATGCCTACGTTGACACGCGCTGCAAATGTCGAAGTTGTTTACATTTGGGCTATTGAAAGGAAATAGCTAGTAGCTACGTCATTCACTCGCCCACGTATTCCAAACTATTTAAGTAAATCCCCCCCTCCCTATGGTATGTAATATGTAATGTCACTTATATCAAATTTGATCGCACATATTGGCGTCATGATTAAAGTTAGCCCTCCTTCTAGCTAACGCTAGCTAGTTAGCTTGCTCACCAAACTTAAATCCCAGAAGTTTCCACACGATGTGAGTCTGGTATTGATTTAAAGTCAGTCAGCTGATGCAGTGAAGCCTAAAGGAGCTGCCAACTCATATGAAACCGCTTTTTAAACAGTTCATTTAGTTTAGGAAGTAGGATCATTTTCTCAACACATTAAGGAACCCAGATCACAGAACGTATATTTTAAACTTTATTTTGATGTTGGAAAATGTTACACCGACATCTGATGAGACGTGTGTCCATGTTTTTTAGACCATGCCAACAGGTGCTGTAGTGGTGACGTTAATGTGACTTCTCGTCTCTCAGGTTGGTACCGTAGTGATCTGTGTGTTTCAGGTGTACATGGCCTGTCAGTCCATGCTGATCGTACTGGTTGGATCTACTCCAGAGTACCACATCGAGCCGCAGGACGTGGTCCCATCCAGCCAGCAGGAGCTCCACCAACACGTCTCCTTTACAGAGGACATTGACTCCATCGTGACAGAGGTGAGGGAGCTAGAGTTCATACGCGTCATCGCTTTGGCCCAACCAAACGCCGCTGATTCAGCATGTGTGCTTCTCCAACTCTTCTCTGTGTTCCCCAGTGGTTTCTCATCAAGCAGCAGGCCTATAAGGTCAGTCTAGCCGGATCGCTGTTTTTCGCCGGGCTTCTGGTCGGGAACATCGTGTTCGGGCCGCTCTCCGACAGGATCGGAAGGAGACCTGTTTACTTGACGGGTGAGGACAATCTCAGACCAGGATCAGACAGATTTGATCAGACAGATTTTGCGCCGGATTTCAAAATGTAAACATTTAAAAGAAGTAGGTAGAAAAGGTTTCGTCCTGTTTTAAGTTTAACAGATTTTGAATGGGAAGTTTCAGTGATAACAATTCTGAAATATTTGCCAACAGTGATGGCCTGGAAAAACTGGAAAATGCAATTTTCAATTTTACAGCTGTTAAAAACTACTTACAAATTCAGCGATCAATACATTATTTGTTTTTCACAACCTCCTACATAATATACAACGTTTTATAAAGCATCTTGGATATTGAATTCAGTATTTTTGTCATTATAATAATTAAATTTTCCCATGATTACTTGGATGTACTCAGTCACGGAGAGCTACAGAATCGATGATACATATTTTGAATTTAGGGAAGAAAAAAAAGCGCGTTTACGCTGCATGCAGACATAAAAACAATACATCCACGAAGATACAACTCTACGCTGCCCCTCCTCCTCATCTGTTTCTCTGCCTCCCAGGTCTGTTTTTTGAGGTGATCTTCGGGTATGTGACCGCCTTCGCACCCAGCTATGAGGTCTTCGCCGTGTCTCGTCTCCTCGTGGGGCTGATGAACGGCGGCATCGGCCTCGTCGGCTTCGTTCTCACTCAGGAGTACGTGGGCAGGTCCTACTGGGCCATGACCGGTACGCAAACACCAGAACAATCCCATCATACATCACTCTATATGATGTGTTGGTTTGTACCTGCTGCCAAATTAGTTGATCTTTTGTTTTGGATATTTTTCAGGTAAAATACTGAATGTTCAGGGAACAAACCTGTGTTTCTTTCTTTCCATTACAAGGCGGTCACTTTAGCCTCTAAATGACCCTGCAGTTCCTAAGCTGTTGAATCGATTTTTAAAATGTAATTTCCATCTTCAGGGACGTTGACAAGCATAAGTTTTGCAGTCGGCATCGCACTGTTTGCAGCTCTGGGCTACTTTATCCGGCCGTGGAGGACCCTGGCCATCGTGGCCAACTCGTCTGGTGTCCTGTTCTTCCTGATGTCTGTGTGAGTACGAACCTCAGAGATGAGATGAGTCCACACATAAAACCAGAACAATTAGAAGCCTTTCCTCTGAGGAGAGGATTCTAAAACACACACACATGGATTGGATAGATATCGTGTAAGGTTCGATCAGCACCAGTTTCAAGGCAATACAGGAATTTCAAGAATGTAAATGAAATGCAACTAAAGCAGAATACATTCAATTTGTCAACTAACCAATTTTTTTTGTGTGCATGTTTTAGCCTATTCTTTTTTTTACAAATCACAATATAGTCACTAAATTAAGATATAAAGAATGCATGTTTTGTAGCTCATGAGATAAAAACATAAACACACTTGTGTAATTTGCTCCAGTGCATTTTAGCATTTAGAAGAAGTTAAAACCTGAAGAGTAATCTATCTGTTAGCATCGTAGTAACGTTATGAGTACTGGCCGAATATAAGACGACCTCCGCGTTTTTTAACACGTGTTTTTGGAAAAGGAATCTGTTGTTTTGAATATGTAAATATGATAAAGCCTCCGCTCTTTTAAACGCTATATCCAGAAAATCATATTTGTGCCAAAACAATGATCTCTCCTTACCTCCTTTCCTCCAGAACTCTTCCAGAGTCTCCTCGCTGGCTGTATTCTCAGGGTCAGACGGAGCAAGCTGAAGAGGTAAAATACATTTATGCAATCGCAATGTCTGGGTGTAGTTAAGTGCTGAGGCTTGTCGTAGATTTAAGCCCCAAGATTTAGAGAACACCACATATTGGGGTCACTTCTTTTCATTGAAAACATTATGAGCTCTAGAAAAGATCGGAATTAGAAGTGGCTGAGAGATCTGACAGGATTTACAGCAGCTTACATCATCATGCAATGGCAACGTGAAACTCGTGAATTGTGCATGATCTTTGAAACGTCGTTCCTGACTGTTCATCTCGTCTTTACAGGTTCTGCGCTACATGGCGCTGAGGAACGGCAACGCTGTCAAACACCTGACGCTGAAGCGTGTCGGTGCTGCTAAAGCCGGTAATCGCAGCGGGCGTGCGGGTGTCCTGCAGCTGGTGCTCCATCCAGTCCTCCGTCTGAGGACGATGGTGCTCATGTATGTCTGGTGAGTGTAGCACCACAGAAGAAGAACAAAACGAGCCCAAAGCTGTTAAAACTTGACTTATGCTGCTGGTTCAATTCCTGCTCCTACCACAGACTCAGATGCTGCTTCTTTCTGTCCATACAAGCATAAAAGATATGAGTTTTCTGTAGTTTAGTGTCTCAACAGCTGTTGGATGGATTGTCATGGCATTTTGGTCCAGATGTTCAGAATTTGTTTTGTGATAAATTGAATTCCAAAAATGTTGCACATTCCATCCTCCGGTCTGTCTGAGGTTAACACGCCGCTGATATCAACTGTAGGAATAAGCAGAATGTTTGCTTCTATGATGATGAAATATTTAAGTAGTCTGGGAATGCATCATGCTGTAAAACCACTGTGGTTTGTAACATAACTACTGTGGTTTCTTCTGTAGTGATTAGAAATAAAGCTACTGTGAGGAGCAACTGACATGTTTACCACTTAAAGGATTATGTTGTGTGTACTAGTGCACACACACATCTCTACATGTTCACAACTTAAAACCTTTTCACCCTCTGGCCTGTTTCTGAACTTACTTTATCCCGGCTGCTAAATAATCAAACAGACTTTTAACAGTTTGGCTTTCCGTTCACTCGGCATTATAGATGTGAAAAACTGCTTCTTTTTTTTAGAGTAGATCAGGTTAGTCTGGTTGTACTCTAGATAATATATATAGTTCTCTGTTGCACAGTTAACAGTAAACAAGCTGCTCTGCAGGAACTGATGGTGCAAGATGTGAAACACAAAACAAGAGAAATGTCAAGGAGCGGCTGAGTAGGCTGAAGATCTAACTTACAACCAAAAACAGATGCAGCTTTTAGTCACATTTGTGTGTGTGTGTGTGTGTGTGTGTGTGTGTGTGTGTGTGTGTGTGTGTGTGTGTGTGTGTGTGTGTGTGTGTGTGTGTGTGTGTGTGTGTGTGTGTGTGTGTGTGTGTGTGTGTGTGTGTGTGTGTGTGTGTGTGTGTGTTGCAGGTATGCGTGCAGTCTGGTGTACTACGGTCTGACTCTGGGAGCCGGTGACACGTCTGGAAGCCGTTATGTCAACGTAGCCATGTACGGCCTGGTGGAGCTGCCCGCCTACCCGCTCTGCATGTACTTCATCAACAAACACTGGTGAGACAAACACACACACAATAACACACACTATTTAGCTCACTGACCCTGTGTACACAGCTCAAAGTCGATCTTCCTGTCTGGAGACGTTGTTGATTTATGAACAGTATTTGATGTTTTGTGACCCTTTAGTCACAGTGTTCTTTGCCCAAATCCACCACAGGGTTAATGTTTTAACATGAAGTGTTGCAATATCAGAATCTGTGTACTAGCTAATGAAAAACGACTTCCTGCTTCATTCAACCAGCATTAGACTTCATTCTACTTAAATTGCTGATTTGTACATGTTGGGAACGTAGAGGAGCGTGTTTGGTTATCAGCATCTAAGAAACTAAATTCTTGACATCAATAGAATTATTAATGTCAGTAACAATCATTAATGATTATTAATAATAACGGGGCACCACCCTGCGAACAGGGACCAATAACCAAACAATAAAACTAAGTCTCATAATTAGCGTTCACTCATAATGTCAATAGTCTGAGTACTATTACACATTCAGAGTGAAAGTGAAGGTTTAAGTTCGAGCACAGGCCACTACATCCAGTTATTATTACACACATATGCACAAGTAATCACAGACGACTGCTCTTTAAAATATAACAGAGTTTATTAAATAAAATAATAAATGATCAAATCAAGTAATATCAAAATAAACAAACACTATCATACAATTATGTATCTAATACCTAAAGTCAAATGAATAAAGTGGGGTAAGGATATGTATATAGATATATGTACATGTGTGTGTGTGTGTGTGGAAACAAAGGGGGGGGGCCTACTCAAACAGTGATGGTACGTAACCTAAAAAGGGGCGTGTGAGCCTACAAGCAAAGATGGCGGAGTCTATTGACCCGCGACAAGATAGCTGAGAGGTGGCTACGTGTAACCACGTGGGACGGCGCACAATGTGGGTTGGGACAATAGATTACGCGACCACGTGTCTGAGAGGTTCACCCAAAATCAGTGAATCTAACTATGTGTGTGCGGGTTAGTAGGAAGAGAGAGAGAGAGAGAGGAGCTCTGAGCGCGGTGCTCAGCGCTGCAGTGAGAATGTGAGGAACAGCTGATCACTCGTAAACTCTGCGGTCGGATTCTGAACCGACCGGTCACGCTTGTACGGTGATAGTTGCGGTTCTAGATCTCACTCACAGAGCCGATTTAAAGAACAGAGAATAAAACCAAACAAAATAAAAGAATCCCCAAAACAAAACACATCTTTATCACTGCGGTGAGATGCGAGTATTGCTCTCTTATCACCCCGAAACTCGGTCGGCGAGACGAGGCTTCGCCACAGTGGTTTTGGTCTTTGAAGTGATAAAATCACAACCTCCACATCCACTAGCAGCGACGGATCTAATGCAAACAGTTGCGGCAGGAAATACACAATATAACGGGACTCCGTGGTCCGCGATGCTTGCGCAATAACACGTTATAACACGACAGTAACTTAACGTAACAAGACACAGGAATAACAACGACATAACGAATAGGCTAAATTAAGCTAATGCTATGCTAAGCTAAGCTAGGCCCAGATACCAGTAACTCTTACTTGTAGAAGCTTCGTTCGGTAGGGTACGTTTCCCGTGGTGGGGATCACTCGGCCCTCGAGTAGCCGCTGGCTCTCGGTGGCGCGGCCTCGGGGCTGGCTGGCGCAGACTCGGCCTCCTCGCTGCAGAGAGGGGCTTTTTAACTTCGGCTGAGGGACGAGGTTTGGGTCGTCCTTCCCGGAAATCTTCGGCGAGGAAAGATTGTTACCTTCTGCCGGCGGTGTGTACACAAAAAGGGTGGGAGAACGGGGCATAGGAGTTATCCGTTCTCGCACTACAGGATCCAAAACTCAAAATAAAACACAGTCTGTTCGACCAGCGAATGTTGCATGTGACCTGATAGGATTTGATGAGGCCGCGGTTCCTCGTGGATCTTCTTGTCCCCTGGACGAGTCCGGAGTGAAGAGGCCTTGTGGACCTCCTGACACCAGCGCGTGTCCGGGGTGAAGAGAGCCTTGTGGATCTCCTTACACCAGCGGTGTCTGGACGGAAGAGAGCGAATGGCGTTTCCTGCTCGCTTATAAACCAGGTCTCGAACAGTGGGGGGCCATTTCTTGGCCAATGAGGGGCCAGGATCAAGTTTTGGCTGTGCTGGGAGGTGTAGTCATTCATCTTGGAGTTTCCATCAGACGTTGTATGACAGGACGGAGCATGGGTGCTTCTAGACTAGGGCCAGATCCCAACACCTCTAAATGACCCTGCAGTTCCTAAGCTGTTGAATCGATTTTTAAAATGTAATTTCCATCTTCAGGGACGTTGACAAGCATAAGTTTTGCAGTCGGCATCGCACTGTTTGCAGCTCTGGGCTACTTTATCCGGCCGTGGAGGACCCTGGCCATCGTGGCCAACTCGTCTGGTATCCTGTTCTTCCTGATGTCTGTGTGAGTACGAACCTCAGAGATGAGATGAGTCCACACATAAAACCAGAACAATTAGAAGCCTTTCCTCTGAGGAGAGGATTCTAAAACACACACATGGATTGGATAGATATCGTGTAAGGTTCGATCAGCACCAGTTTCAAGGCAATACAGGAATTTCAAGAATGTAAATAAAATGCAACTAAAGCAGAATACATTAAATTTTGTGTGCATCATTTAGCCTATTCTTTTTTTTACAAATCACAATATAGTCACTAAATTAAGATATAAAGAATGCATGTTTTGTAGCTCATGAGATAAAAACATAAACACACTTGTGTAATTTGCTCCAGTGCATTTTAGCATTCAGAAGAAGTTAAAACCTGAAGAGTAATCTATCTGTTAGCATCGTAGTAACGTTATGAGTACTGGCCGAATATAAGAGGACCTCCGCGTTTTTTAACACGTGTTTTTGGAAAAGGAATCTGTTGTTTTGAATATGTAAATATGATAAAGCCTCCGCTCTTTTAAACGCTATATCCAGAAAATCATATTTGTGCCAAAACAATGATCTCTCCTTACCTCCTTTCCTCCAGAACTCTTCCAGAGTCTCCTCGCTGGCTGTATTCTCAGGGTCAGACGGAGCAAGCTGAAGAGGTAAAATACATTTATGCAATCGCAATGTCTGGGTGTAGTTAAGTGCTGAGGCTTGTCGTAGATTTAAGCCCCAAGATTTAGAGAACAACACATATTGGGGTCACTTCTTTTCATTGAAAACATTATGAGCTCTAGAAAAGATCGGAATTAGAAGTGGCTGAGAGATCTGACAGGATTTACAGCAGCTTACATCATCATGCAATGGCAACGTGAAACTCGTGAATTGTGCATGATCTTTGAAACGTCGTTCCTGACTGTTCATCTCGTCTTTACAGGTTCTGCGCTACATGGCGCTGAGGAACGGCAACGCTGTCAAACACCTGACACTTCTAGTTGTGTATTATTGATCCGCTGACGATGGAGAAGCTGACCGGGTTGTGTGTGCTGTTAGCGGCGCTGAGCCTCACCGTAACCGAAGACAAGTTCTTCACAGAAGGCGGTAGTCTCGCTCTGGACGTGAGTCCTCCTTACCCGGACCCCATTACAAACATCCTGTGGGAATTCAACGGTAATCTGCTAGCTGAGTGGATCAAAGACAAGGTCCCTGTGGAGTTTTACCGCTCGTTTAAAGGCCGCTCATCCCTGGACACGGAGAATGGACGGTTGGTCGTCAACAGCATGTCTCAAGCCGACAGGGGCGTGTATTCAGTGGAGATCAACAGCAACGTCCAGAGCGTGAACTACACGGCTAAATGGATCAGGATCGTCCCCCAGCCTGAGGCAGTTCTAAAACCATTGATTTGCACATCTTCTTCAGAGGCGTGTAATGTAATGTGAGCTGTGATGGAGACACCAAAGACGCGGAACCAGTCACCTACAGCTGGAAGATGGGAGCCAACGACTGGGAGCTGTTGGGAAAGGACATTGAAATCACCGACATTAAGAATGCACCGATAAGAACTTCACGTGCAGGATGACTAACCCACTCAGTGAGAAATTTAGTGAGACCATTAACAATCCGTTCTACCGGGAGGACGAAGCAGTGGCTGGTGCAATGTTTTTCTAGGTACTAGGGCTGTGCCACATCCAATCAAATTCAACAAACTTCCCAGTATGATTTAATGCAAAAAAAGTCACGGTATCAAACACGCATGACTAATTTGCAGTTAAATATTTAACATTTATTCCAACACGAAAAAAGCAGTACATAACACTTTGACAAACACGTCAGAATATCTTATTTTTGTCACCCTCACAGGCAATTCAGTAGAATATAATAATATACATATCATATAATATAACACACACACACACACACACACACACATATCAATCTACTCGACCAAAGGGGTGAAAATATTGAATTACCCACCTCTAGCAACGCATCTTAATTTCTTTATTTTGGACAAATTAAAGTGTTTTCTATTCTTTGTCTTTTTTAATTTAACAGAAGATGCTGATATTGACTCATCTGTGATTCTTTGAGTAGTGTCACCATGAACTGGGCAGGCTGACACAAGTACATATGAGGAACTGGAGGATTCTTCAGTGTTAATGGAGCCGATGAGACAGATGCACTTATAAATTGCTTATAATAATGCACCTTAAGAACGCTGGCACTATTTTTTTTCTGCTTTAATTAACAGTTGAAGAAGATTGATTTCTGTAATATTGTTTAGCTTTTACTATTTTTGTCCATTTAGTTTAGTGTATTTTTGTTTAAGGTTGGAGAGGAGACACTATTTTTAAGTTTTGATTTGCATATGAATTGTTTATATAAAGTGCCTGGACAATACATTTGTGACTCTGCTATACAGACTGTATTTGTCCATATTTCACATGAGTAGCAGGTGAACGCAGGAAATGAAGTGAGCCCGTAAGTGAACCGGGATCACCCTCTCATCTGCCAACTCATATGAAACCGCTGCAGTGTTTTGATGTCCTACATTGGTCTAAATCCTGATTAAAGGCCATTGATGTATTCAGATCCTTTACTTAAATAATGGCAGCAGTAATACTCAATTAAATACTTCTCTACAAGTAAAAGTCCCGCATTCAAAACATTACTTTAGTAAAAGTATGTAAGTAAATTATTATAAGAAAAAAAGGTTAGATCCTGATTTAAAGGCCATTGATTGAGAAAGTATTCAGATAATTTTACTTAAATAATGGTAGCAGTAATACACAATGAAAGAGAGACTTAAAATTGAGATTTTTTTCCATGGCAACATTACTTCTGCTTAAAATAAATACGAGTACTTGTTGTATTACATTTAATTTATTTTTAACCGCGCACACACACGGACACCTATGAGAGGAGGAGCTGGTCCTCGTTGTTTTCGTTTCGTTCCCATAAACAGGACAGGAACAGTGTCGACAATCTGTCGAAGCGAAGCGACCTGAAAAAATAAGCCGTTCGTTGTTTTTTTGTCTGACATGAAGATCGATATTCCTCCAGTTGTGTAATATTGTTCCGCGGACGATGGAGAAGCTGACCGGGTTGTGTGTGCTGTTAGCGGCGCTGAGCCTCGCTGTAACCGAAGACAAGTTCTTCACAGAAGGCGGAAGCATCGCTTTGAGCGTGAGGCCTTATTACCCTGATCCCATCAAACACATCCTGTGGAAGTTCGGAGGTGATCTGCTGGCTGAGTGGAATAAAGACGATGCTCAACTGGAGTTGTACCGCTCGTTTAAAGGCCGCACAACCCTGGACACGACGAATGGACGGTTGGTCGTCAACAGCATGTCTAAAAATGACACGGGCGTGTATTCAGTGGAGATCAACGGCAAAGTTACAGAAAATAGTGTGAGCTACACGGCTAAATGGATTATTACTAAGCACGTCCCCGAGCCTGTGGTAGTGATAAGAACAGTATGTACAGCTTCTTCAGAGGTGTGTGGTGTGAGCTGTGATGGAGACAACAGACGCGGAACCAGTCACCTACAGCTGGAAGATGGGAGACAAAGACTGGGAGCTGTTGGGAAAGAACATTGCAATCACCGTCATTGAGAATGCACACGATAAGTTCATCACCTGCCGGATGACTAACTCACTCAGTGAGAAAGTTAGTGAAACCATTATCAATCCGTTCTACCGGGATCCGCCATCCGTTGTGGGGATTGTGTTCGGTGTGCTCGGTGTGCTCCTGCTCCTGATCCTTTTGGCTCTTGTGGGTTTGTGGAAACGGCGACAGCAGCTAGATCAGGAGCTGATAGAGCAGGAGCGGCGGGAGCAGCGGGAGTGGCAGGAGCGGCGGGAGCGGCTCATCGACAAGCAACTGGCGGAGCCGGAGCCGGGGTTCGAACCGCCAACCCTCTGATTGAAAGACGGCACTTAGCCACAATCGCCCCCGATTGCATTAGAAGTATTCTCATACTTTTCTTGCCTAAACAATAATGTTGATTGGAGAACAGCATGAAAACATGATCATATTTATGTGTTAAAGAAAGAAAGATGAATGGATGAAACGACTCTGCTATACAGACTGTATTTGTCCTTATTTCACATGAGTAGCACGTGAACGCAGGAAATGAAGTGAACCAGGGATCACCCTCTCATCTGCCAACTCATATGAAACCGCTGCATAGTGTTTTGATGTCCTACATTGGTCTAAATCCTGATTAAAGGCCATTGATGTATTCAGATCCTTTACTTAAATAATGGCAGCAGTAATACACAATTAAATACTTCTCTACAAGTAAATCAAGAGCGTCCCCCAGCCTGTGGTAGTGATAAAACCATGGGGACATGGATATTATACAGAGGTGTGTATTGTGAGCTGTGATGGAGACACTACAGAGGCGGAACCAGTCACCTACAGCTGGAAGATAGGAGACCGGGAGCTGTTGGGAAAGGACATTAAAATCACCGTCATTAAGAACAGACGCGATAAGTTCATCACGTGCCGGATGACTAACCCACTCAGTGAGAAAGTTAGTGAAACCATGATCAGTCCGCTCTACCGGGGGGACGAGCCGGTGCCATCCTTTGTGTGGATTATGTGCGGTGTGTTCGTTGTGCTCGTCGCTGTGGCTGCTGGTGTGGTTGTGGGTGTGTGGATGTGTGTGGCCATGTGTGTATTTAAGATATGCTCCTTCCAAAATTGAGGCCCCCACAGAACTGCTCCTGCATATAAATCAAGAATTCAGCCTGAGGAACTTTCACTTTACGACCTAGAGACTGTATGAGGTTTGTCCTCAGAGTGCTGTTTGCTACTGAAAACATGAACATGTTTGTGTGGTTTTAGCTTCCAGCTGTGTGCATCATCCACTGTTACTTGCATTAGAAGTATTTTTATACTTTTTTTGCCTAAACAATAATGTTGATTGGAGAATAGCAAATTGTCAAATTGCTTCTCATAATGCATCTCAGGAACGCTGTCACTATTTTTTTTATGCTTTAATTAACAGTTGAAGAAGATTGAATGTACATTGTGTAAACATATATTACACATGCTTTTATGATAAATAAAGACAACAAGAGTTAATGTCGAAGCATATATGTATGCCATGTCATTGGACTAACATCTTTTTATGCACTGTTTTCTGTAATATTGTTTGGCTTTTACTATTTTTGTCCTTTTAGTTTACTGTATTTTTGTTTTAGGTTGGGGAAGAGGATACACTATTTTGATTTGATTTGCATATGAATTGTTTATATAAAGTGCCTTGACAATAAATTTGTGACTTTGCTTTACAGACTGTATTTGTCATTATTTCACATGACACGTGAACGCAGGAAATAAGCAAACCCGGAAGTGAACCGGGGTTCACCCTCTCGTCTCGCTCCTCTCTGTGCGTTTTCTTTTGCCGGCTCTGGTTTCGCCTTCTTTGGCACTTGTCCCTCCGTGTTTTCAGACTCTGGGTTTTTAGGATAATGCAGCATTTCAAAATTAAAGCCCTTCAAAATCTCATTCATGAGCTAACTTCAAATCACATTCATAAGACAATTCGTCTAATTTCCGATTCGATTTTAGAGGAAATGATGCATAGTTACAAAATCATTTATAATTATAATCTGAAAAATAACAAGTTATCAGATAAATTAGTAAAAACTACAATTTGTGTTAGCATTTTAAAGTTTTGATTCGCATATGAATTGTTTATATAAAGTGCCTCGACAATACATTTGTGACTCTGCTATACAGACTGTATTTGTCATTATTTCACATGACACTGAACGCAGGAAATAAGCGAACCCGGAAGTGAGCCGGGGATCACCCTCTCATCTCTCCTCCTCTCTGTTCGGTGATGCTCGTAAAGTTAAACCAGAGAGACGCCGCCGCCTGTCCGCCGTACCGGGGATGGATTTAGAAGAAGCTCTTCAAGTTGTCGGTGCGTTTGGACCCTACCAGAAGCGGGCGGTGGCTGTCCTTGTCCTGACACAGGTTAGTGCATTTTTAAAAACAACGTTTTGTACATATGAGAAAACAATAACCGCGGTAAGCTTTCCGGGTTTTCACAGCTAGTAGCGCGACGTGGCTCTCATGCGCTATAACGTTGCTGTGGACCAACACAATAACACGTGTTGGCGGTTAAACATCATAACATTTACAATTTAGCTATAGCTACGAGTGCAGCAACTGCACTCTACAAACCCTGGATGCCTACGTTGACACGCGCTGCAAATGTCGAAGTTGTTTACATTTGGGCTATTGAAAGGAAATAGCTAGTAGCTACGTCATTCACTCGCCCACGTATTCCAAACTATTTAAGTAAATCCCCCCCTCCCTATGGTATGTAATATGTAATGTCACTTATATCAAATTTGATCGCACATATTGGCGTCATGATTAAAGTTAGCCCTCCTTCTAGCTAACGCTAGCTAGTTAGCTTGCTCACCAAACTTAAATCCCAGAAGTTTCCACACGATGTGAGTCTGGTATTGATTTAAAGTCAGTCAGCTGATGCAGTGAAGCCTAAAGGAGCTGCCAACTCATATGAAACCGCTTTTTAAACAGTTCATTTAGTTTAGGAAGTAGGATCATTTTCTCAACACATTAAGGAACCCAGATCACAGAACGTATATTTTAAACTTTATTTTGATGTTGGAAAATGTTACACCGACATCTGATGAGACGTGTGTCCATGTTTTTTAGACCATGCCAACAGGTGCTGTAGTGGTGACGTTAATGTGACTTCTCGTCTCTCAGGTTGGTACCGTAGTGATCTGTGTGTTTCAGGTGTACATGGCCTGTCAGTCCATGCTGATCGTACTGGTTGGATCTACTCCAGAGTACCACATCGAGCCGCAGGACGTGGTCCCATCCAGCCAGCAGGAGCTCCACCAACACGTCTCCTTTACAGAGGACATTGACTCCATCGTGACAGAGGTGAGGGAGCTAGAGTTCATACGCGTCATCGCTTTGGCCCAACCAAACGCCGCTGATTCAGCATGTGTGCTTCTCCAACTCTTCTCTGTGTTCCCCAGTGGTTTCTCATCAAGCAGCAGGCCTATAAGGTCAGTCTAGCCGGATCGCTGTTTTTCGCCGGGCTTCTGGTCGGGAACATCGTGTTCGGGCCGCTCTCCGACAGGATCGGAAGGAGACCTGTTTACTTGACGGGTGAGGACAATCTCAGACCAGGATCAGACAGATTTGATCAGACAGATTTTGCGCCGGATTTCAAAATGTAAACATTTAAAAGAAGTAGGTAGAAAAGGTTTCGTCCTGTTTTAAGTTTAACAGATTTTGAATGGGAAGTTTCAGTGATAACAATTCTGAAATATTTGCCAACAGTGATGGCCTGGAAAAACTGGAAAATGCAATTTTCAATTTTACAGCTGTTAAAAACTACTTACAAATTCAGCGATCAATACATTATTTGTTTTTCACAACCTCCTACATAATATACAACGTTTTATAAAGCATCTTGGATATTGAATTCAGTATTTTTGTCATTATAATAATTAAATTTTCCCATGATTACTTGGATGTACTCAGTCACGGAGAGCTACAGAATCGATGATACATATTTTGAATTTAGGGAAGAAAAAAAAGCGCGTTTACGCTGCATGCAGACATAAAAACAATACATCCACGAAGATACAACTCTACGCTGCCCCTCCTCATCTGTTTCTCTGCCTCCCAGGTCTGTTTTTTGAGGTGATCTTCGGGTATGTGACCGCCTTCGCACCCAGCTATGAGGTCTTCGCCGTGTCTCGTCTCCTCGTGGGGCTGATGAACGGCGGCATCGGCCTCGTCGGCTTCGTTCTCACTCAGGAGTACGTGGGCAGGTCCTACTGGGCCATGACCGGTACGCAAACACCAGAACAATCCCATCATACATCACTCTATATGATGTGTTGGTTTGTACCTGCTGCCAAATTAGTTGATCTTTTGTTTTGGATATTTTTCAGGTAAAATACTGAATGTTCAGGGAACAAACCTGTGTTTCTTTCTTTCCATTACAAGGCGGTCACTTTAGCCTCTAAATGACCCTGCAGTTCCTAAGCTGTTGAATCGATTTTTAAAATGTAATTTCCATCTTCAGGGACGTTGACAAGCATAAGTTTTGCAGTCGGCATCGCACTGTTTGCAGCTCTGGGCTACTTTATCCGGCCGTGGAGGACCCTGGCCATCGTGGCCAACTCGTCTGGTGTCCTGTTCTTCCTGATGTCTGTGTGAGTACGAACCTCAGAGATGAGATGAGTCCACACATAAAACCAGAACAATTAGAAGCCTTTCCTCTGAGGAGAGGATTCTAAAACACACACACATGGATTGGATAGATATCGTGTAAGGTTCGATCAGCACCAGTTTCAAGGCAATACAGGAATTTCAAGAATGTAAATGAAATGCAACTAAAGCAGAATACATTCAATTTGTCAACTAACCAATTTTTTTTGTGTGCATGTTTTAGCCTATTCTTTTTTTTACAAATCACAATATAGTCACTAAATTAAGATATAAAGAATGCATGTTTTGTAGCTCATGAGATAAAAACATAAACACACTTGTGTAATTTGCTCCAGTGCATTTTAGCATTTAGAAGAAGTTAAAACCTGAAGAGTAATCTATCTGTTAGCATCGTAGTAACGTTATGAGTACTGGCCGAATATAAGACGACCTCCGCGTTTTTTAACACGTGTTTTTGGAAAAGGAATCTGTTGTTTTGAATATGTAAATATGATAAAGCCTCCGCTCTTTTAAACGCTATATCCAGAAAATCATATTTGTGCCAAAACAATGATCTCTCCTTACCTCCTTTCCTCCAGAACTCTTCCAGAGTCTCCTCGCTGGCTGTATTCTCAGGGTCAGACGGAGCAAGCTGAAGAGGTAAAATACATTTATGCAATCGCAATGTCTGGGTGTAGTTAAGTGCTGAGGCTTGTCGTAGATTTAAGCCCCAAGATTTAGAGAACACCACATATTGGGGTCACTTCTTTTCATTGAAAACATTATGAGCTCTAGAAAAGATCGGAATTAGAAGTGGCTGAGAGATCTGACAGGATTTACAGCAGCTTACATCATCATGCAATGGCAACGTGAAACTCGTGAATTGTGCATGATCTTTGAAACGTCGTTCCTGACTGTTCATCTCGTCTTTACAGGTTCTGCGCTACATGGCGCTGAGGAACGGCAACGCTGTCAAACACCTGACGCTGAAGCGTGTCGGTGCTGCTAAAGCCGGTAATCGCAGCGGGCGTGCGGGTGTCCTGCAGCTGGTGCTCCATCCAGTCCTCCGTCTGAGGACGATGGTGCTCATGTATGTCTGGTGAGTGTAGCACCACAGAAGAAGAACAAAACGAGCCCAAAGCTGTTAAAACTTGACTTATGCTGCTGGTTCAATTCCTGCTCCTACCACAGACTCAGATGCTGCTTCTTTCTGTCCATACAAGCATAAAAGATATGAGTTTTCTGTAGTTTAGTGTCTCAACAGCTGTTGGATGGATTGTCATGGCATTTTGGTCCAGATGTTCAGAATTTGTTTTGTGATAAATTGAATTCCAAAAATGTTGCACATTCCATCCTCCGGTCTGTCTGAGGTTAACACGCCGCTGATATCAACTGTAGGAATAAGCAGAATGTTTGCTTCTATGATGATGAAATATTTAAGTAGTCTGGGAATGCATCATGCTGTAAAACCACTGTGGTTTGTAACATAACTACTGTGGTTTCTTCTGTAGTGATTAGAAATAAAGCTACTGTGAGGAGCAACTGACATGTTTACCACTTAAAGGATTATGTTGTGTGTACTAGTGCACACACACATCTCTACATGTTCACAACTTAAAACCTTTTCACCCTCTGGCCTGTTTCTGAACTTACTTTATCCCGGCTGCTAAATAATCAAACAGACTTTTAACAGTTTGGCTTTCCGTTCACTCGGCATTATAGATGTGAAAAACTGCTTCTTTTTTTTAGAGTAGATCAGGTTAGTCTGGTTGTACTCTAGATAATATATATAGTTCTCTGTTGCACAGTTAACAGTAAACAAGCTGCTCTGCAGGAACTGATGGTGCAAGATGTGAAACACAAAACAAGAGAAATGTCAAGGAGCGGCTGAGTAGGCTGAAGATCTAACTTACAACCAAAAACAGATGCAGCTTTTAGTCACATTTGTGTGTGTGTGTGTGTGTGTGTGTGTGTGTGTGTGTGTGTGTGTGTGTGTGTGTGTGTGTGTGTGTGTGTGTGTGTGTGTGTGTGTGTGTGTGTGTGTGTGTGTGTGTGTGTGTGTGTGTGTGTGTGTGTGTGTGTGTGTGTGTGTGTGTGTGTTGCAGGTATGCGTGCAGTCTGGTGTACTACGGTCTGACTCTGGGAGCCGGTGACACGTCTGGAAGCCGTTATGTCAACGTAGCCATGTACGGCCTGGTGGAGCTGCCCGCCTACCCGCTCTGCATGTACTTCATCAACAAACACTGGTGAGACAAACACACACACAATAACACACACTATTTAGCTCACTGACCCTGTGTACACAGCTCAAAGTCGATCTTCCTGTCTGGAGACGTTGTTGATTTATGAACAGTATTTGATGTTTTGTGACCCTTTAGTCACAGTGTTCTTTGCCCAAATCCACCACAGGGTTAATGTTTTAACATGAAGTGTTGCAATATCAGAATCTGTGTACTAGCTAATGAAAAACGACTTCCTGCTTCATTCAACCAGCATTAGACTTCATTCTACTTAAATTGCTGATTTGTACATGTTGGGAACGTAGAGGAGCGTGTTTGGTTATCAGCATCTAAGAAACTAAATTCTTGACATCAATAGAATTATTAATGTCAGTAACAATCATTAATGATTATTAATAATAACGGGGCACCACCCTGCGAACAGGGACCAATAACCAAACAATAAAACTAAGTCTCATAATTAGCGTTCACTCATAATGTCAATAGTCTGAGTACTATTACACATTCAGAGTGAAAGTGAAGGTTTAAGTTCGAGCACAGGCCACTACATCCAGTTATTATTACACACATATGCACAAGTAATCACAGACGACTGCTCTTTAAAATATAACAGAGTTTATTAAATAAAATAATAAATGATCAAATCAAGTAATATCAAAATAAACAAACACTATCATACAATTATGTATCTAATACCTAAAGTCAAATGAATAAAGTGGGGTAAGGATATGTATATAGATATATGTACATGTGTGTGTGTGTGTGTGGAAACAAAGGGGGGGGGCCTACTCAAACAGTGATGGTACGTAACCTAAAAAGGGGCGTGTGAGCCTACAAGCAAAGATGGCGGAGTCTATTGACCCGCGACAAGATAGCTGAGAGGTGGCTACGTGTAACCACGTGGGACGGCGCACAATGTGGGTTGGGACAATAGATTACGCGACCACGTGTCTGAGAGGTTCACCCAAAATCAGTGAATCTAACTATGTGTGTGCGGGTTAGTAGGAAGAGAGAGAGAGAGAGAGGAGCTCTGAGCGCGGTGCTCAGCGCTGCAGTGAGAATGTGAGGAACAGCTGATCACTCGTATACTCTGCGGTCGGATTCTGAACCGACCGGTCACGCTTGTACGTGATAGTTGCGGTTCTAGATCTCACTCACAGAGCCGATTTAAAGAACAGAGAATAAAACCAAACAAAATAAAATAATCCCCAAAACAAAACACATCTTTATCACTGCGGTGAGATGCGAGTATTGCTCTCTTATCACCCCGAAACTCGGTCGGCGAGACGAGGCTTCGCCACAGTGGTTTTGGTCTTTGAAGTGATAAAATCACAACCTCCACATCCACTAGCAGCGACGGATCTAATGCAAACAGTTACGGCAGGAAATACACAATATAACGGGACTCCTTGGTCCGCGATGCTTGCGCAATAACACGTTATAACACGACAGTAACTTAACGTAACAAGACACAGGAATAACAACGACATAACGAATAGGCTAAATTAAGCTAATGCTATGCTAAGCTAAGCTAGGCCCAGATACCAGTAACTCTTACTTGTAGAAGCTTCGTTCGGTAGGGTACGTTTCCCGTGGTGGGGATCACTCAGTCCTCGAGTAGCCGCTGGCTCTCGGTGGCGCGGCCTCGGGGCTGGCTGGCGCAGACTCGGCCTCCTCGCTGCAGAGAGGGGCTTTTTAACTTCGGCTGAGGGACGAGGTTTGGGTCGTCCTTCCCGGAAATCTTCGGCGAGGAAAGATTGTTACCTTCTGCCGGCGGTGTGTACACAAAAAGGGTGGGAGAACGGGGCATAGGAGTTATCCGTTCTCGCACTACAGGATCCAAAACTCAAAATAAAACACAGTCTGTTCGACCAGCGAATGTTGCATGTGACCTGATAGGATTTGATGAGGCCGCGGTTCCTCGTGGATCTTCTTGTCCCCTGGACGAGTCCGGAGTGAAGAGGCCTTGTGGACCTCCTGACACCAGCGCGTGTCCGGGGTGAAGAGAGCCTTGTGGATCTCCTTACACCAGCGGTGTCTGGACGGAAGAGGAAGAATTCTAGCTGTGCTCAGGCTTATAAACCAGGTGGCACAACCAGTGGGGGGGCCCTTTCTTGGCCAATGAGGGACCAGCATCAGGTTTCTGCTGGAGCTGGAGGGTGTGGTCATCCGGCATGAGGTTTCTTGTAGACCCCATGTCAGGCGTTTTGGTGAAAGGAAGGAACATGGCTGCTCCTTTGTTTGAAAAGCACGTGTGAAGGTCTCAGCCAGCCAGGACAGCAGGGTCAGATCCCAACATACATGTAGATATTTCCATCAGCTGTGTTCAGTTCGACTACTGTTTGTCAACTGTGTCTCTCTGTTTGACTTAAGACGTTGTTGAAAGCTCGAGGTACATAATGTCGAGAAGTGTCCTGTTTAAAGCGTCCACCGATGAGTCATTGTGTGTCTTGTCTTTCAGGGCTGGGAGGAGGAAAAGCATGGCCAGTTTCCTGTGTCTGGCCGGCACTTCCTGCTTCTGCACCATGTTCATCCCCGAAAACTCAGGTGAGAGGGTGACGCCCACTTATACAGAGGAACACACTTCTGAACGCAACTGATCTTAAATGTGTGAGGAAACAAACTTAACAGGTCCTGAATATTTAAAATGTTTTGAAGTAATGCTCTTATCTAGAGTGACAGGAATGAATATAACATTAGATTAAAGGTGGTGTATACACGATTGGAAGGATTTCGATCGCCTTTCAACCGGTGGCTAGCAGCTAACGGTGCTAACAGTGATCCGTTTGTGTCTGCAGGGACCTTGCTGAGCGTTACGTCATTTGCGCTTCTGGGGAAACTGTTGGTGAGTGCAGCGTTCAACATCGCCTACGTCTACACCTCTGAACTCTACCCAACAGTTATCAGGTGAGCTAACAGTGCAGACTGCATGTTGAATTATTCACAGACATCACATTTAATGATTTATTTTTTTGTTTCAGAAATGCTGGTTTGGGGGTTTGTTCCATGTCGTGCAGAGTTGGAGGAATCCTCGCTCCGTTTGTTCCTTCCATGGTGAGGGCAGTTCTGTTCATGCAGTTGTACTTCCTCTTTCTAGATAAATGCACTTCATGTAATTGTCTTTCGCTTTGGGTTTCACAATCAAAACGATTACGAAATACAGAGTTTGGTGACATTGTGCAGGTCTCCTCTTCTCCACAACAAACAGACAAGTGATTTAAACCAGTAAAATACATAGTTAGAAACAACCAAGCTCTAAAATGTGTGAGTAGATAATATAACATTCACTTTGACAGGACTGTTGACTTTGTAACACACAGGGTGAAATATATTAGATTATTAGATTTAAACTCGGGTAACCCATGTGAGCAGAGGTGTAACGTTAACCTGAAGATATAGTGACACCTAGTGGTGGTTTAGGTGACTTCAACAAGGCTAAGCAACTAAACCACATGTCCAGTTTGATATTTAGTTAAATAATTAAAACTCATAAACAGTCATTTGTTATTTTAATACATTTTAGTGGATTAACAAAATGAATCTTGTAATATAGGTTATTGTACAGAACATTTGTATTAACTCTCTCCTCAGGAGACACAGACAGACTTTATTTTTCTGATGTGTGATGTGTGTGTGTGTGTGTGTGTGTTGCAGCGGGCTCTCCACACCTCCATGCCTTTCACTGTGTTCTGTCTGAGCGGTCTGTCTGCAGGCTGCCTCGGCCTCCTGCTGCCTGAAACCCTCAACGGACCTTCAGCAGAGACTCTGGAGGAGCTCAGCAGCCCGAACCACAACAGAGTACTGGAGAGCAAGGTGATAACACAACACTGAGAGAGAGGCACACGTCTATAACACAACACTGAGAGAGAGGCACACGTCTATAACACAACGCTGAGAGAGAGGCACACGTCTATAACACAACGCTGAGAGAGAGGCACACGTCTATAACACAACGCTGAGAGAGAGGCACACGTCTATAACACAACGCTGAGAGAGAGGCACACGTCTATAACACAACGCTGAGAGAGAGGCACACGTCTATAACACAACGCTGAGAGAGAGGCACACGTCTATAACACAACGCTGAGAGAGAGGCACACGTCTATAACACAACGCTGAGAGAGAGGCACACGTCTATAACACAACTCTGAGAGAGAGACACACGTCTATAACACAACGCTGAGAGAGAGATGCACACGTCTATAACACAACGCTGAGAGAGAGATGCACACGTCTATAACACAACGCTGAGAGAGAGATGCACACGTCTATAACACAACGCTGAGAGAGACACACGTCTATAACACAACGCTGAGAGAGACACGTCTACAATACAACACTGTACTGTCAGGTAGACTGTCCTGCCAACAGGTAACCCGAATGTAATGATATAATCCACCTCCATAACTTAAACAAACAGGAGACACAATATAGACAAAACTGGCAGCCCACCCCTAACAACTCCTGGAGACACAAAGCCATCAGCTGGGCAATGATCTTACAGACGACAATACAAACTACATTTGGCAGCTCCTACAGTTTTCTGACAGATGAAAAAACTTGATAACGTAATTGAACATTGTGACAGGCCTAATCACCTCTTCCCCTCATCATCAGTTATGATTTGCACTCTGCATCACCTTTCTTTCTTTCGTCATGTCCTACTTTTCTTTTTTGTTTCCCCACAGGCTCTTTTGTATGAAGATCACAAACGTAAATCAAACCACGACTGAAGCCAGCGGTGTCGGGTCTCCGTTACCAGAGCAGCAACGCAGATTGTCTTCACCTCATTCCTTATGAAACTGCTGCCTCAAGAAAACAGTGAACTCTCCCTGTTATAATTAACTGGACTGACTAGCAGTTCCTCTTTTTTTAACGGTCGACCCGCTGCCTTTAGTTAATCTCCTGAATGTCGTCATGGTCTTTGTGCCTTATTTGGAGGTCGACCGCTGAGAGAGACAGATATGTGACTTACTTTACATTCCAGAGATGCCGGGAAGTCGGAAAATCAAACTTGCTGATAGCAAAAGTGTAATGAAGCGTGATGCAGTTATCTGACATTACACACACTCTACACATGCCGACTTCCAACATGTTAAGATTCCTCAAAGTACAGTTAACTTAGATTTTTAGGACCATAAAATGTGCTTGATGCTAAACCACAAAATCTTTCCCATGCGTCTCTGGCGGTTAGCTCCGTCCTGTCGCACGCTTAAGTGTAATAAGCCAGTGTTGTAGTCAAGACCACCTAAACCCGGTCAGAGCGTATCTGTATCGAGACCGAAACGAGACCAAAACTTTGAGTGTTTGAGCCGAAGTGAAGACCGGAACCAAGGCAGTAAGAGTCCCACTCTGCATGACACACTTTCAATAATAGATGTGGATCATGCGAACCACAGGTTCTCCTTCCTTGATCTGAAAGAGCACACCTTGCACCTTTTTATTTTCTGTATGGGCTCAGCGCTGCTTGATATATAAGAACTGCCGTGTTCCTGATTTGGGGATGTCGTATAGGTTGGGGCTTCCATTGGTTTCAGATTTTTCTTTTACATTTTTATTCTGTTAAATCTGGGAATCTTAAAGGCTCTTTGTGCTTAAGCATATAAATACTATTATTATTATTATTATTATTATTACACTAGTGGGCTACTTATCTCTGCTTTCTTATGGTCAAGGAAATAAATACGCAGTAAAATAGTGGCTGTAATTTCATCAGAGATGTTAGTTGCGTTTGTTGGGTTCAATTCTGACGAGCATTTATTGGGGTTAAAATAGGAAGAAGAATGCTCGACCTCAGAACGAGAACCTCACTAAACATCTTGATAAACGTGAATAAGTAACCAGCAAAGAATGTCAAAGAAAACGCCCAGCAATCAGCTGTTTAATAAATTAGTCAAAGCTTTAATCTTCACCGTTTGAGTCATAATCATGCAGCACTACAGCCTGAGGGTCAGTCAGGAACTTATGGGGGGGATTTTTGGGGAAATCTGAATCGTAGTCATGTAGGTCTGAATTGTCTGACGAGCAGCTGGTGACAGTGGGACTGAAACATTTCAGGGATTTCACCCCCAGCTGAGAGATGCTTAATGTTTATTTTTGTAAAAGGAAAGAAGCTTTGCACAGAGTGTTGACCACAAAGCAGTGATCAGTCGACACACTCATTTATTATGGTGCCAATGTGTGTGAAACAGTTTAGACTTTAGATAAATAGTAATCAATCAAACCACAACTCTGGAACAAAAACTTAAGTCATTTTTTGTACGTGCATCAAAGCATGTCATCACTGCCCTTTGTGCCTTCTCATGTAGCCTTGAACTCTAAATGCTTTTAAAGAAATAAAATGTAAGATATTGTTGAGATGTAAATAGAGATATAGGAAATCGGTTGTCTGAGATGTTTTATATGCCATCAGTTTGTATTGTATCTGTATACAATCCTACTCTTACAACGTGCACTATGAAGATATTCTGTGCATACAATGTCTCTGGGTCCTTCAAATGTTAAATGATCTATTTATGTTAAAGACAGTAAACGACTGGAAAACATGAACATGACGGGTCTTGTTTCCTTCACTCTGGTGACACTGCAGAACATACTGTTGTCTTTACTTACAGTTTAACTTTGTGTCCCCTAACATTTCATTTCCTCCAAAGATTTGGCCATACTTTGAATTTAAAACATTCAAAATTCAAGTAACATTATCAAAAGAATGTTCAGAAGAAACAGTTTTGATGTTGAAGCCAATGCAGAAGTGCAGTATTGTCACACTTCATGAATGCTCAGAGCATGGTGCACATGAGGCAGGTTAGTTTACAATGTGCACACTGATGAGAAGCCGTTTACCTCTTTTATACCTCGGAGTGGTCCCACCTCATGTATCTTTATTTGCTCATACTCCCCTTGGTTAAGGCTGCTTCTTATCTTATTCTTATTAATAACAAACAAACCCTCTGTTCTCCAACAGGCCAGGGTTTGATCCTTTTGTACCTTTCCCGATATGAGACCACTTCTCTCAGAGGCCTCTTAGTACACTATAGGTATTCAAATGTGTGTGTG
Organism: Anarhichas minor; assembly: GCF_050575085.1. Taxonomy (NCBI): domain Eukaryota; kingdom Metazoa; phylum Chordata; class Actinopteri; order Perciformes; family Anarhichadidae; genus Anarhichas; species Anarhichas minor. The sequence goes on from NW_027466515.1 coordinate 870,515, forward strand.
AGATTTCTCTCACACTTCTCATGCTGCTTCATACTTCTACTCCACAACATATCAGAGGGAAATATTGAACTTTGTACTTCACTATATTTAGCTTTAGTTACTAATTACTTAACAAATGACATTGTTGCAAAAGAGGTCTTGTGCTCGGATGATTTGACCCAAACATTTTAAGTAATAAAAGGAAACAACCTTTTGTTTTATTCTGATAATAAATTAGCTCAAGATAATGGCATAATCAACTTTTATTGTCAAGATAATGATATTAAAACATTTTTTTAATCATGCCTGTTTATGACTTCCGTAGATTGATTATGCAGTGTGTCAGCAAACTCACTTTACACTTCGATGGTCTCCTGTTGGCTATAAGATAAGATAATCCTTTATTAGTCCAAGAGTGGGGACATTTACAGGATTACAGCAGCATAGTGGATAGTGCAAACAAGAGATTTAGTAAAGAAAAAAGTAACAAATATAAAAGAAAAAGCTCAGTGGTGAGCAGGAGCTGCTGTAAAAGGCTGCCACTCGTGCGGCGCCGGAAGTCATGTCCAAACTTTGTTTTGAAATGGTGTTTTTGTATAATAGCTGGAATGTTTCTGAGGAAAAATGTTTAAAATGCAGGACTTTTACTTGTACTTTACTTGAGTATTTAAACAGTTTGGAACAAGTGCTTTTACCTAAGTAAAGAGTCGAAATACTTCTTCCACCGCTGGTATACATTCTGAATACTTTATTATTAGTATTTTATTAACGGGGTCAATGGCGTCAGGAATCTCTGGTGCACTCACACGCAGTGACCAATAGGCGTCACTGTAAACCTGTCAGCGAATCAGAGAGCGAGCCGGGGGGCGGGGGAGGGGGGGACATGACGTCATTGTTGGGGTATTTTCAAGATGGCGCTGGACCGTGGCCGGTATGCCACTGGTGCAGCCAGCTAAAAAATACGTTGATGGGGATTTAATTAATCTTCTGTCCGGCGGCGACGTTGCATTTCTTCAAGGCGGAACAAATACTTTTACTTTAAGACATTAAGAAACTAAGATGTTCCACCCGGTGAGTGTCAGGTAATGTTGAAGGCTAAAATGGTAGCCCCTTCTTCCAAGAACAACAAAACCTGCTGCTGTTGCTGCTGCTGCGGAGGAGGAGCCGGGACGACCGGGCAGGAGGACTCGTTGCGGGATTTAACGCCCGGGGCCGAGGCTCGCTCGACGGACTAAAAGTGGTCATGGACACGACGAAGGAGAACGGAGGAGGGTCGTTCGTCGTCGACTTAAACGAGAACGAAGAAGGCGGAGAGACGGAAGCCGGGAAGGGGCTGTATGTGACCGGTAACGAGAGGAATGTAAACAGAGACACCTCGGTACAGCACGAGAGGGGGATCATGTTGGATTTGGTCGCGGCGGAGAAGTACCTCCCCGGCCAGATGACTGGCAGCTGTGTGATTTCGGGGGTCCTGAACGGATTCACCGAGTCATTCGGCCAGGAGGAGCCGACGATGGTCGGAGGAGGGCTCGGCCTCGCAGGGACCACAGGCGCTTCCTGTCCAGCTGTGCTCGGGGGTCGGGTTTCAATGGACCGGCAGCCGCCTGCGGGAGAGAGCGAAGGGGAAACCCCAGATTCCGACGACGTCACCCCGGGAGAAGAGGCCACCGGCAGTGGCAGCATCAGGACTTTCCTCCCCCTCGATCGACTGCCGTGCACGGGCAAGCACCAGCGGGACTGCGCGTGCTCCACCGCGGCCCTGCAGCGTCCAGATGTAAAGATGCCTAACGGGGATGTTGACAGTCCGGATGTCGGTTATTGTAAACAGATGGGCCCGCTGGTTCTGGGCCAGAGATTCGGTCTGTGCGACGTGGACTGCGAGGAAGTGAAAGTTGTAAACGGTGGTTTACACATTGTGACCACAGCAACATGTGACTGGTCCGACTCGGACTATTCCCCCGAAAAAGGGCAGGAAAACGGGGCCGGGTCGGGATTTTGTCTGAGGAGCCAAAGCGACTACAGCGGGACATTGGTCTCTCAGTGCCCGGGGGAGAATTCCACAGAGCCCCCTCACTTCCTCGACCCATCCGAGGACTCCCCCACCCGGGGATCAAGTGCCAAACTCCCGTCAACCCTCTCCAACGTGAACGGCGACCGCGCGCTCTCTGAACCCAACATCAGGCAGGACTTCAGTGACCTCAGTGTGCCCGTCAGGCCGCAGAGTTTGAGGACTAGCTCCAACGTCGTGTTGTCCCTCAGCTGCGATGCCACCCCGTTGTCCCCCGACGAGGGGTTTTATTTCGGAGATGAGGGGTACGAGGAGGACTTCAGGAACGTGTTGGAAGCGGGTCGCAGGCAGAGCGCCCCGGATAATCTGCCCGATCTGTCCGAGCAGACAGACGACTCGGACCCCCAGCTGATGCCAAAGAGGTTCGGCATAGCTGATTTCTTCACCAGGTAAATATAAGTGCTCGATCCGTCCCCTGAGTCACATGTAGGCTGTCAACACACAGCCCCAAAGCAAACCAAACAACCGTTACTTTAACCCAAACATACTCTGAGTACCTGGTTTATTCTACCCTGCAAGGGCCTGTCCTCATCTACTTGCATTTTAAGATTTGACTTTATATATAATATATAATCCTCACTCCTTAACAGACTATTTGTAAAGACTTCAATATTCTACTAACTATTAAAATCCCTGTTTCTGCACCACTCCTGATTTACTACAGAAAGGCAGAATGTCCACTCCTCTTGTGCATTCATCCCCGTTTACTGTAGATTTTAGGGAATGCAGTAGTTCACACTCCACACACTAAAGCTGCAAGTCACCCTGACTTTAATCCCAATTTAAACATTTAAATTACCACATTAAAGACCAACACTTGAGTGGTGAGATTCCCCCCCAGAAAATACAAAAATTACTCTTTTTATAACGAGAGAGAAAAACATAAATATTTCAGCATGGCCTCGAATACAGAGATACAACACACGCTGGCAATGAGCTCCAGATACACTCGAATGTGTTTTTTTGGCAGGTTGAGTTGTTTTCAGTTGAAGTGAAGAGCTGCTGTTGAGAAATTGTTGTGAGGACTCTTCGTCCTCTCGATCACTGCCATCATGCTTCATTCCTCATATTCTGCCTCGAGCTTCACCTGCTGGAATAGAGAGCACCGTTTTTGTTGTTTGCCTCCTATGCCAAACAGGTCGGGATGGCAATAAATGAATTTATTCCACATATGCAATCACAAGTGTTTGTTCAGAGGCGTTCAGGTTGTTCATGGATGGATATGTGGACACAGTGGCTCCACAGCGCTGTCTTCAAATGTCTTGTTTTGTCCGACCGGACACCAGAGATTGTTCGATATATTTGCACGATAAAGGACTACTTGATCGTTTCAGCAGTAGCAACATTTCAACCTGTGAACCACATCACTGTGTACATCTGCATTCCTCACTAACGGTCTTCTTTTGTGTTGCATAGAGAAGAAATGGAGACAGAGAGACGGGTTTAAGAGGGTTTGGAAGGAGGGAGAGAGACTTCTGGATATAGAAACCCGGGCGGACACCTTTCTGATCTGTACATTTGTCCAATCACGATGTTTGTATGTTGTTTGATGAAAACCCTCTATGACAGCGTAGATACATGGAGTTCAATGAGTAAACCAGAAATGTATTTTGGTCAGCTATTACGTTTCCTTAACGTGGTTTATCTGATGAATCACAACATTAGGAACTGCTTACTCTGGCTGTTTATTTGCCGACTAAGATTTATTTCGTAATTACGCTCCAATCGGAGCCCGGTTACATCAGCACAGCAACACATCTCATCTATCCCCGTCAGAAAAGGGAAACGTGACATTTAGCAACTAAACAGATTTCTCCTGCAGAAATGATCTTTTTGTCATTCCTCACTCATACAACATGTTTCCCTTTGTCCACATGAACCCTTTGCTTCTACATCAGTGATTACTTTGTGCCCTAAAAGAGGCCAGAGATATGGTGTAATAATTCCATATTTAACATCAGCTTCTGTTCTTATAGCGGGATTAAAGAGGATGATAGCCGGGCGACTTGACCATTTTGACATATATCGGCTTCTTTTCATAGAAATGGCAGAGCTGCAGTCCGTGGTCTATGGCTGTGTAACAGCTCGCATGTTAATCGTGCCCCAGTTCCGCGTATGTGCAGTAAGTGATACAGCAGGGCTCACTGAGCAGTGACTCAGTGCAGCCTCTTTCCTCAGGGCTTCGCCCACATTCACTGCTCCCTCTGCTCCCTGGCTCATCCATCGGGCCGATTCATCACACCGTTTAACCTCCGCGATGTTGTGCCTACATGTCCGCCTGTCATCAGGTGTGAAAAAGATTCAGGCTTTCTTACTTCCTGAAAAATGTATATTTTTGTCACAATCACATGATCCTTTTTCAACAACCACACTCGCAGGCCTTAAAAAGTGTATTTGTCTTTGTGTCACTTTTGACATTTACAGTATTTGATGCTACATTGTGAAGACGGAGCTGTAAACATTAAGAAGTATTGCTTTTTTAAACAAATTAGCTTTATACCCCCCCCCAAACAATTATTATCCAAAATCAAGGTAATTCAATTAAGGAAAGATGTTTTTACTCTGGTATAGTTGACACAATGTCTCCTTCTACTATTCATCATACCGTAACCTCCGATACATGATTGTTAAACATGTCCCGTTTAAACTGTGCTCGTCCTGGACGGAATGTACAGAAACAAGGTTTTAGTCTGCCGCACCTAGACCTCGTTTCTGTCTGACACGCCCCCATCTCGTGCTCAGACCGACACCAGGAAGCACGTGAGGCCTTTTTCGGGAATCGGAGGAGAGTGGAGCAGGTTGGTTGAAGCCCGCAGGTAGACGTGTCGTCTGTTTGTCTTAAACCGTAGAAACTATAGGAGGCAGAGGTGAGACTGCTTCTACAGCCACATCTCTGCTACCGGACGTCCAGGCCAAACGCAACAACGCCGTCTAACAAACATGACAAACGTTAGTGGGGGTTTAAAATAGGCTGAATGTACAAGTGTTTGTCTAAGATGTGGGCAGTTCACTCTTGACCTTCAGCTAATGCAATGTGAATCCAGCATTACATCACAACGCGGTTTTCTAGTGCTGGTTGTGAGGATAGTCCAGATCCACTTCATTTGGTCCTGATTCTCCTTTGATACAGAATCAGATTCGGTGCTAATTTTAATGATACTTTTGTTTTTCCCACAATACTATACTGTTTCCAGACCTCTGAAACGTCATCCACATCTTAGATTTCTTTAATTATTCAAATAGATCCGGTGTTGTGCTCATTGATGACTGTAGGGATTAAGAATGTGGCCAAGAAAATGTAAAAATATCTATTAACAATAGCATACATTTGAAATAAATACCCCCACCGCCTCCTAGACACTCGTACTATCTTGCAGCTCTACTTCAGTTTATGTCTTCATCCAATTTCAGACATCTGATCACTACCATTATACGTGAGAGGAACTGCACCCTGACAGCATTCTTGTAAAAGACGTACAAGGAAGTGAAAGACGGCTGAGTGCAGTTCTTAGAGCCAGAGGGAAATTCTTTCTCTGTGACTACTGATGCAGTGAAATGTTGTGCAGCTGGCAGGTGGAGGAAAAGTGTTTGTGAAATCTCCGTCTGTGTCTGGGCCTGGTTTTTGGGTTGGACGCGGGCCTCGGCAACTGGCTCGAATGTCACGGCGTCTCAGAGGAAATCCAGACAGACGGAGAGAAAAGCTCCACGCTGGCTGTGTGGTTCTCACTGCTGAGGGGTCAGTGGTAGAGGAGATCAAACCAGCTCCAACTAACAAATACAAGCAGGAATGCTGCTTTATTTAAACTACAGCTATCAGCCCGAAGCAGATTTACAAAACAAAACCTTCACCGTCTCAACACCAGCTTGTTATAGTAACATGTTGTGACTTTTCTTGTTCAAGGTTCAATTTATCCATCCGTAAAATCATGGACATTAACAATAACACTGCATCCTCTCATTTGTGATCAGCCGAGGTTGAATGGCACTGAAATGTGAGAGAAACGCAATCATCTTTAAAAAGAATCTGAAGGTAAACCGGCCAAGATGTTGGTATTGGAAGCGTTCTGATTTCCGTTTGTAGTCCGAGTAGTCCGTATTTTGTGACTGGCAGGTAAACAGAGTGGAGAACAGAAGAGGCAGCACCCATCGGCTGTCATCTGACCTCTATTATGCGTTTTATTAGCCAAAAGATAAACTGTTAAATGAGTGTAAACTGGCTACTTGATTGGCTGCATCAGTGAGATTCTGGTGTTATCTGAAGGGGTGGTTGAACCATGTGGTGCGTATATATAATATGTTACTGAGCCATTTGGTAATCCCTTTTTTTGCATTACATAACAGCAACTTTGTGCTGTCACATCATGGCCAACAAGTAAACTATTAGTACAACAGTTCGCCCCCAAAAACACAACTAAAGTGGTTTTGTTCACTATCAAGAGTGCTTCAGCGTAATGTGGACCTATCAGCTGTCACCTGGTGGTGTTTGGTGTTTGATTGAAGGGCCAAGAAACACGCATCAACCCATCGGCAATGTCTCTCTTCCGAATTTTCTCAACGCATCCTGTTCTTGTTTGTCCCCGCTGATTCTCTGTGTTCATTTTCATTAGTTTACAAACGCTTCATGCTTTGGAATTAGATTTCCTCTCATCACCTTCGTGGTTAATTATTGACGACCACACATCCTGTGCACTGCACCGAGGGAATCGGGTTCGATCTTATCACGCGCACGTTGTGTTCGTGGCTTCTTTCTGGCTCTTTCTTTTTTAAATGTTTAGCTACAGGTGTGTGTCTGACTCCAGCGTGAGAACAAGCTTCTGATCTGAGGAACAGCTCGTTGTAACCGGCACAAAGGGAAACGTCGTGTTTTATGTTTAGCGTGCTGGAGTACGAGTAGTGACAACCTGGCCTGTTAGATCTGACTAACGCTGCTAGCATCTCATTTTGTTCTCTCCAGAAGGCCGACACATCATCTATTAGCTGTATCCACACTCCGATAACTGTTGCAGGTTCAGTGTTTGATCCTCATGTTTGTGATCTTTATGCTTCCCACAATTACAACACAACGGTCTGATTTGTCATTGACTGCAGTTGGTGAAACCCAGACCGACTGAACAGAAAGTTTAGAAAATAACTTCCGCTTTTCTGTTTCTGATGTGTTGATTCACTTCACAAAAGAAGACGCTGTCTACTTCTGCTTCAATACACTTTTTACTTCAGCAACATCTTCAATGCAGGAAAAAGCAATCAACAAAAATGAACTGTTTGTGCATATTAATATGTGTACATTTCCTAAACACTGAATGTGCTGTCAGGAAGAGTCCAAGTGTTGGTCTTCAAAGGGAGAGTTTGTTTTCTGACACTTTGCTGGATTCTCACACAAACACTTCAGAGTGAAGAAAGTTGAGCCAGCAGAGAAGGGAGGAATAATATTTGTGTGTGTGTGTTTTCACTTCCTTTTCATAATCCTCCAGTTCCTCTTTCTCTTTCCACCAGCTGACCAGCAAACTCTTCTTCCACTGAAACAAATTCAAAACTGATGAGCTGGCAGCTTTTTTTTTTTTGCTCCAGCATCATTTCAAAAAGCGCTGCAGCTGCACGACTGTGGTTATGATGATGATGATGATGAGAGATTAATCCCCTTCATTACATCTTCACTCTTCATAACGCCGTCGCTTTTCTCATTCGTTTTTGAGGAACTGAATTATTTTTCTGCATCTCTTAAGTCGTCAAGAACTCAACATTTCAGAAGCCACTCGGATAATGTGATGAAAAATGTGTAATTTAGAATGAATTATAGGAAAATAAACAATATTCTGAGATAGTGCATGTTAAGTATCCACTTATTGATAACAGAGGAACTTCCTTGAAAGAATAATATAGAGATGTTCATTAGAAGAATGCCAATTAAACACTATTTACTATATATATATATATAAATAAATAAATAAATAAATAAATAAATAAATAATGAATGTGACCCATAAAATAATGTTACCAACAGGTTTTCAACGTTAAGTTAATTTAGAAGATAATGGGGACCCTGGTGAATGTTCAGTGATTTGGTTAATTTGTTATGTAACGTTTGGTGTATAAATTGTGTTTTAACAACATGAACTTACATATTTTACTTCAGTATAGAGGTCAGATGATCTTACATATTGATGATATATGTCAGTCAGTCTCTCTGTCAGTCAGTGTATTGCAACATATTGTCATTGCTGTGTTGACCAAAAGGTGCAGTTTACAGTTTCAGTCGGACCTGCAGCAAGTGGAAAGGTTTTTTCCGGGTGAAAGTTTTTCCGCTCGTTGCTTTTGAAGAGACAGATTTTTTGCTTTTATGTTTTGATTTGTGGCTTCCTGTGTGGAGACGGTTTCCTGCAGCGATCATATCATCAACACCAGAACTACATTTGGACAAACAGGGAGAATGTGCAACATGTTGCTCTGATGCACAAGTTCTGTACATGAACATTTGATACAGTGAGGCTTTGTGAATATGAAAAAAACAGTATAAATGTTTTTGAGGACAAGTTCTAGGAAAGATACGTTTTAGTTATGAGTCCGGATCAGCTTAGAGATTTATACATCCACTTCATTGCCTCCAGTTCTCTTTAAGTTTATTAAGAATATACGTTTTGTTGAAGTTTAGCTGTGATACTGATTCCTTCTGTCTCTCTTTCAGGAGCCTGTTTACTAGGAAATCCAAAGAGCCCAAGGCATTGTCCCACAATGCAACAGGGTGGCGACTGTTCGGCAAGACAGCAGTTCGAGAAGATCCAACTACAGACCCCGACTCCACCGAGTCCACACAGCAGGTCGGCTCTTTGAACACACTCGCATCATCACCGCCATCTCCAGGATAGCGACATCTTTCTTTTCTGGTTTATGTTCTGCAATAACAAACCAGCTCTGATTCATTCGTAGCAAAATAAAAGGTTTAAATGGAAATCTACTGCGAGGAACAATAGTGTCCGAACCATTGACTCCTCTCCTGTGTGTGTGTGTGGCAGTGTGTGAGGTTGCTTTTATTTTCTAATAATGGACTACAGATCAGATAACAATCGGCTCTCACAGTAACCGTGTTACTGCAGTGCACATTCACTGTGTTAGCTTGATTTCTCTCCACCTGGTTTCCTGTGTACACGTAGATACAGTGAGCAATAAGTGCTGAATCAGTGTGCTGTTGTGTATAATGTGCAGCTTTTCTCTCTAGTGTTGTAACTGTAAACTGAATAGCTTTGTGTTTTAGACTGTCGGTCAGGCCAACGTCACTTGCAGACGTCCGCTTGGGCTCTTAAAACTTGTTGAGTATGCGTGGCGTTTATGTTTGTGAAAGGTTTTTATACATAGTTTTAGGTAAAGTCCAGATGCTGCCTTGTATTTCTGTGTGACCAAAGAAGTTAAAGGCTTTAAATACAGGGAAGTGCAGCGTGTCATCAACCCTGCATCAGATGTTTGATTGGTCGGCCTGATGATGGTGTGTGTGCGTCTGGCTCCGGAGGCTAATGCAGTTAGCCTGCATCTGCTTACGTACAACATGGTGGCTGGAAAGAGACTGTTAAATGGATTTACTGTGTGTGTATGTGGTCGCTAGGCAACTTACACACACTGCCTGCAGCTGAGGATGCAGATCATTACCAACCCTAACCACACACACTCACACACGCACGCACACACTCTCAATTCAACCCTCTATCCTCCACCTGCTGCGGGTATAAGGTCTTGCCAGCAATGACACACATACACACTCAAACATACACAGCTGTTCCTCTGCTGTCGTCTAAAGCAGGTGGTATCCTACACACACACACACACACACACACACACACACACACACACACACACACACACACACTGCTGCAGCAGCTTTGTTTCTCCAGTTGAATTTAATTAGAGGTTTGATTTTCATATCAGAAAAACACAAAAAAAAGCGCTAAGAGTGTGACACAGCTGCTTCCAGACAATCCTCCAGCTGCAGGCCTCGGCACCGGCCCGTCTTTGCTGCAGCACCCTCGATGAAGACGGCAAATCCCTGCGATGCTTATTGCAGCTGCAGGGAGGATCTGTGACCCTACTGTGTAGTGTGAAGGCAGAGGAGAAAGACTGAAAGCTGACGGTGCTGCAAACCGTCTGACGGCCGCTGGCCTTTGCGCTCGCTCAGCTCACATGATGAAGGAACCGGCCAGATGTGGTTTGGCTTCAGTTGGTTGACACGTCAGACACAAAACTATGGAGGGGGAGGCAAAGGAGGCGAAAGGCTTACTTCATTTAAACTGTTTCCTTTGAATTCAGACTGTGCAACAACGCAGGAATTACTACCAAGGATTACTGTGAGTCTGATCATGTACTAATCCTCATTATCACCGGGATTAATCAACAATCATTTCTGCAGTTTGCACGCTTTTTGCATCTTGATGTGATTCCTCTGCAAACATCACACTCTAACTAAAAGTATGTGGACTCACCACAGACCCACGACAATACAATAGGACGCTCCATGACCTCATTCTCTGTTATTAGAAACCAAGAGGACCCGTGAAGGTCTTCAGATCGTTGCATTGAATAATATTTTGACTACAGTGTGCTTCCAACTTTGTGGAATGTTTCAACATGACAACACGACCGTGTCCCCATGCACAAAGCCAGCTCCATAGAGAAGTGGTTTTGCTAGTTTGATGTGGAAGAACTTGACTGACCACACCCCCCCCCCAATCCCCCATCCGACGCCTTTGGGATGAACTGAAACACGACTGTGAGCCAGACCTGATCACCCAACGTTGTTGTTGTTGGATCTCACGGATGATGTTGTGGCTGTAAAAACTCTGTAAATGATACACAGCAGCTTTCACGACGCAGTTAACTGACTTAAATCACCTGATTTTATACATATGACTCTCACTTCGTAGTGAAACTGATGACAAAGCAGCAGCAGTTGAATTTTCCATCATCACAGTCCGAGAGTGAACTCGTTCTCCCTCTGCTGGCGATGCTCAGAGATCCGTGTATGAAAGGCTTGTTGTCTCGTTGACCCGCAGCTGTCCTGCTCCTCTGAATGAACTGTTTATTGTGCATCACTTCGACCGTTAGACCTCAGATACAGAAGTTCCCCTTACACATGGACACAAACGTGGACATTCATTAAGCAACCTATAGGCCGCAAACATGCACACACGCACTCGTAAACAACGTTCACACCACGTAGATGCTTCGTCGCTTTGATGGTGCACGAATGAACAGACACCCACAGATGGAGATTTATTCAGACTGAGTGATTTATTGTCCATCACTAAGTTGAACATAACATAGATAAGAGAGGAGCTGAGATCACTGTGACAGCCGCTGTGTGTGTGTGTGTGTGTGTGTGTGTGTGTGTGTGTGTAGTGTCCACAGGAAGAGCTGGAGGAGGACTTGGGTTTGTCCTCTGGTCCTCAGCTTCCCTCGGCTGCAGGGAGAAGGAAGAACCTGGAGTTTGAGCCTCTTTCCACCACAGCTCTCATCCTGGAGGACCGTCCAGCGTGAGTACCAATCAGAGACACACGTGGAGCTAAAGTTTCATCTCTCACTGGTTCAGTCTGAGGAAATGTGGCTTGTTGTGGTTTTCATATTGATTTTATACGTTATTGATTCTTACTAACTGCCACAGAAACCTGGGTTGATAAAATAAATAAATACTTGATTAATCCTGAAAACAACTGCCAGATCAATTGATAATGGAAATGATCGTTAGTCGCAGCCTTAAAACACTTTAGTTCTAAGTACTTCATTTTCATATTTATTGTATATTGTTGATAAGTAGTGTGTGGTTTGATATAAAAATGTAAAGTGATTCTAGGATGTTTTTGTGCCGTTTTAAGAGTTTGAAGCATACTTTGATCATCATCAGGATAATGTCCTGAATCTGCATTTGCATATAGTCCATGCTTAGTGTCAAGTCATTTTTTTTAAGTGCAAAGTCTGACTGGTTCTCTGCATTTCAGGAACCTACCGGCCAAATCTCTGGAGGAAACTCAGAGACACAAAATGGAGTACGATGAGATGGTCGCAGGAGCCAAGAGGAGAGGTAAACACAAACGCACACAAAGAGCAAACGGCACCAACTAATTGCAACCAGCGTCTAAAATTGCCTCTTTTCCTCACCTGAACAATCTTCCTCACTTTATTTGATGCAGAGTCATTGTTCTGCTTTGATTTGATTGGCTCAGACAGAGAAAGTTTGTCAACAGGAAGACCAAAGATTAAATGCAAGCAAAACCTGGTACTCTCTCTCTCGCTCTCCCTCTCTCAGAGATGAAGGAAGCCCAGAGGAAGAAGCGTCAGATGAAGGAGAGGCACAGACAGGAGGACAGCATCTCCAACGCCATGGTTGTCTGGAACAACGAGATCCTGCCGCACTGGGACAACGTGTACGTCTCCACAGCTCAGTGTGTGTGTGTTGTGTACACAGCGTGTGTGTTTTGGTGTGCAGCGTGTTTATTTTTCTCATTGTGTGTGCAGGAAGGGAACGAGGCGGGTAAGGGATCTCTGGTGGCAGGGACTTCCTCCCAGTGTCAGAGGACGAGTGTGGAGCCTCGCCATCGGCAACGAGCTCAACATTACACCAGGTACAAACTGATTGTTACAAGCAACAATGAATTAATTTCTGATCTTTTCTGTCACATGTGGAAGTGAAAACCTGATTCTCGGTTTGTGTTTCTCTCTTTGTGTAGATCTGTATGAGATCTTCCTGTCCAGAGCCAAAGAGAAGTGGAGGAGCTACAGTGAAACCAGTTCAGTCAACGACAGTGAGAGTGGTACGACGCATCACCGCTCTGAATTATTTGCCTGAACGAGGGCGCGTCTGGTTTAGAGCGGAAACGCAATGACTTTGCTTTATCATCCTTAACCGTCTGTTTTTAAGCTCTAAAAAGCTGTTATATCTTCAAATTCCAACTCTCTGTGCAGACCTTAAACTACCCCTCTGGCAGTGAGAGTGATTATAAAAACACTGTCGATGTGTTTTTGTATGCAGACTCTGATATGCTTTCATACTTTTGTAATTCAATCTACACCAAGAGACATTACGTCATTATTGTGTATCACATTATGTAAAGTCATTAAAAATGTCCTCATATGGGATTTTTGAGTCCATTTTCATACGTCGTCCTCCTGGTCACTGCTGGCTGATCAATGTGGTACTTAAAAACCACTTGATCACCGTAGTGTAGCTGCTGAGTGTTCCCAAATATCACTCATTGTTTACAACACTACCAGTGCTTGACAGGAAGAATGTGTACAGTACAATGGGCGGGGCAAAACCGTAAGACATGACTGTTCAGGTCTGAAATGAGCCTGACAGTCAACTTGAAGATGTGCCATAAAATAAAACGTACACAACCTTCTAAAGTGAGATAAGACGCTGAAACTCTCTCCCGTGTGTTTTCCTGTTAGACGGAGGGGCGTCTCTGGCTGACAGGGAGTCCAGTCTGGACCTCATCAAACTAGACATCTCCAGAACCTTCCCCTCTCTCTTCATCTTCCAGAAGGTATTTATTCTGTAACAGCTGCTGTGTGGCAAGGAGTGTGTGTGCTCTTGTATTTCTATCATTGTGAGGACAAGTTGGTTTTAGAACTTCAGAGTGTGGATGTTTTGTCTGTTGTTGCCTTCCGCCACCATCATTTTTGAATGCGTTTGAATTAAAATCCTAACGTTCTCTCGTCTCTCTGCAGGGTGGTCCCTACCATGACCTCCTCCACAGTGTGCTGGGGGCTTACACCTGTTACAGACCTGACATTGGCTACGTGAGTTTGATTATTTGTCCGCCCTCAAAACAATAATAGGGAATATTTAATTGTTTACAGTCAGAATTGAACTGAATTAGATTTTATCCTGCAGGGTTTGAACGGTTTCTTTGCCTTTTCACATTGTACACATTTGGTGTCTAATGTTTAGACATAACCCGTTGCGGCAAGAATCCACACTAATAGCCCGTCTTTAATGCTGATCTGGAGTCTGTGTTGTTGTGATGTTTCAGGTCCAGGGAATGTCATTTATCGCTGCCGTGCTGATCCTCAACCTGGAGGAGGCCGAAGCCTTCATCACCTTCGCCAACCTGCTCAATAAACCCTGTCAGATGGCCTTCTTCAGAGTCGACCACGAACTGGTACACACACACACACACACACACACACACACACACACACACAATAACTGTTATCTATGTTCCTCATTTTGTTCCCGTATGGCCCAGTCCCTCATCATCTCTTTACTCTCTCTCCGTCTGTGTCAGATGTTGAAGTATTTTGCAGCCTTTGAGGTTTTCTTTGAGGAGAATCTGCCTCGTCTCTTCAGCCACTTCCAAATCAACAACCTGACCCCTGACCTCTATCTGATCGACTGGTACGTATTAAATACTCCATTGTCTTTGAAATATATTGTATTCAGATGTCTTAATCATGTAAAAGTATGTTTTTTCTTCTATATTATGAATTGTCTAATTGACTCCTTTTCCTGATTTTTGTACTCGAATGAGAGCCTTTGATTTTGTGAAGTAAAAGTATGATTCTGTGTGTCCCTGTCCAGGATCTTCACTCTGTACAGTAAGTCCCTCCCTCTGGACGTGGCGTGTCGGGTGTGGGACGTCTTCTGTCGGGACGGGGAGGAGAGCTTGTTTCGGACGGGGCTCGGTATCCTGCGCCTGTTCGAGCAAGTCCTGCTCCAGATGGACTTCATCCACATCGCCCAGTTCCTAACCCGCCTGCCGGAGGACCTGCAGGCACACACACTCTTCACCGCCATGGCCAACACACACATGATCAGCAGGAACCGCCGCTGGGCTCAGGTCAGCATCACACGCACAGAACAGGGCTCTGAAAAAGACTTTCAAATGAGTTTTAAATAAAAAGTAGATATTGATTTTCTCCGTTTCCTCACAGGTGTTTTCTGCATTGATGAAGGATGTAAATAAAGACACGGACAAAAACTCCAGCCCGGCTTTGAGAAGCTAACACTAGCCACCCTCGACGCCAAACGACCACCTTTCTTCAAACTAATCGTCAAACGCAAGCTGTGAAGGTTGAAGCTCATGCTAGCCAGCCATGAACTTCAGAGGAAAATGCGAGCTCGCCGTGTCAGCACCGCTAACATCCGAGGTTAGCTGTGAAGCTTGAAGCTACGTAGCCTGAAGCTAAACCTTCCCCCCAGAGGCGTCGCTACGAAGCTTGAAGTGAACACGAGCCAGCCGTGAAGGTGGAAGCTGAGGTCAGACTTTTGTACCGGAGACGAGCTGTTGGCCTGCGCAGGTGAAGGAAGAAGCGAAATCTTTGTTGGAACCCGAGCGGGAAACCAAAGTGGTTTGTTAATTCTAAACTTTAACAGCCATTGTCAGTATTTCTCCAACAGATTTTCGGAGAAGCGCCTGTTGTTGTTGTAGCAGCAGTGTCACTGATCTACCAGTCTACCAGAAGCGGAAAAATTAAAACTGACTTTCAGATAATATGCTGTTATTTCACCTGCAGACTGGAAGGGAATATTCACACGCTTGTGGGAATCCTGCCTCCATGTCGGGACACAAACACCGAGCATTGCGCCCCATGTAATTCTCCTAAACGGCTCAAATTCTCATTTTCGGTGCTAGCGATTTTCTAAAGGCTTCAAAAATGACCTCTGTGTTTAAATTGTTATTGTAGCTCCTCGTAGGTTTTGATTTCACACTACTATTGATTTGCATTTTTTTTTGCTTGAACTCTGGATCATCTGAAATCTGCAGTAGCATGGCTGATGCTGATATACTGGTTGTAGCTGATAAATTACCTTCCCACTTTAATATCCTAGCTTTTTAAAATGCTCATCTGTAGGCGAAAACACACGGGAATATGGGAAGAGAACGCAGCACACAAAATAATGGGGGAAATGGAATAATTTTGTACAATGTAGTCTTTCTGATAATTATTAAGAAATCAAATAATGCACATCTCATCAGTGATTGTAATAAAGTACAAGCAAAACTAAATATTTGGATGTTTTACAGAAAATGTCATCCTTAATATCAAAATCAAAAGGTATATGGGGGAAGTTAGTGATGGTGGACATAGAAATTCACTGTCCTTGTTGTTCAACCAAACAATATTTTTAGAGTAAAAAAACAACTCTGGTAGAGTTTCTGCTGGTAATTTATTGACATGAAATCATAAAATGTGGATTCATATCAATTGTTGCTAAAAAAGACAGAAGTGTCAGCTGTTGAAAATGTTGTTTGGGTCAAAATGATCCATATGAACCTTACATGTAGGAGCGCGGGTTTTAAATCAGTGTTTCGTGGATCCAGATCTATCAGAGAACTTTATATATGCAGCACTGAGCTGCATCATGGAGACACAACTACACAGAACGAGCTCAAACTAAATGCACGGGGCATTAAGTGCCTCATTGTTTCCTCTCTCTGTGGTTGGAGGGAATGCAACTAGACGACCAAGGTTCAATAGAAACATGTCGGCAAAACATGCAGATACCAGAGCAACAATACTGACTTTTAGCTTTTACTAGTTTCAGCTTGAGAACGAAGCTTTTTAGTCTTTGCAGCAGAACTTTTGTCGCTTGTTCCATCGTCTGTGAGAATGCAAAAATTGATTTCAGCAGCAGATTGAAAGTTAATATTAATGAACTCTTAAAAAAAAGCACCTGCACATTTTACAGCATTTTCATACGAGGAAATGAGAAGTTTAGTATTTTTACATAATTGCGTGGGAGATACTTCATTTTAACATAATATCTTCCTCTCGAACTTGAGGTTCTGCCTCAACATAACACTCTCCTCCATTGTAAAGAGTCTGCTGCTGACCTTACTGCCCCCACAGCCAATTAATCAATTAGTTGATCTACAGCTACTTATATGATTAATTAAAGTGACATTCTCTCAATCCAGCTTCTGAAATTTGACGTTGGATTGATTGTCAGAATAGTTTCAGATCAATCGTTTTTAGAGCTGAAACAATAAGTATATGAACATAAAATGACTCCATTAACTGAGAGAATAATCTGCAGATTAATTGATGATAAAAAATAGTCATTACTCACAACCCTGTATGCAGCGTTAACCTTTAAAGGAGGCACTCTGAGGAAGCTCTCATGCCTTTTAAAAGCAAGTTTACATGTTCTCTAAAATACTGAATGAAGCAACAAAGATGGAGTTTATCTTCCTGTTCTAGATCGAGCAGCCCCGAGTGATTCCATTTATTTAATCTGGATTATAATCTAACAGTACGCCGCCCCGTCAGGTCTTTTGGCCTGTTGAAGTTCTTTACATCACCTCCGTGTCCGCTTTGTCGCTTTGTTTTTAGCACTCCTTTGATTTCCACACACTATAAGCCTTCACCTCCATTTCATCCCTACCTCTCGATGACCATTCCACACACACACACACACACTACTGATGGCGAATACTTTCCACTTACCTACCAGCAAATGAGCAGGCCTTAAAAACGTGGACCAAGCAGCCACACTGTAGTTTTCTCACAGTGTGAACTTCCGCGTCGACTGCAGCTTTTATCGGTTGTTGAAGCAGAAAGCTCACTGGAGACGACGAGCAATCCTGGAGGAAGGGAGAGGAAGAGGAGGTGGGAGGGAGACGAGAGGTTAGGTGAGGCAGTAAGACGGGACGTGGTTTTATTTATGCATTTTTTAAAAGTTCTGTCCCCCTTTTTTATTGAAAATGATTAAGTTATTGTTGCTACAACGGCAACGAGTGATTCCTGCAGAAATGCAAAATGTCACCGTGTAGAGCGATAAAATGGAAATGAATTGATTGCAAAGTATCACGTATTAATGCTTTGAGAAGCAAAACTAGTCAAACAAGAAAGTTTTAGAAAAGACAGTGAGATGTGTTGAGGGTCAGATTGTCTCTCAGCCGAGCTCTTCCTGTCCTCCAGGTTGCATCTTTTCTGGTGAGTGTTTCTGCATCGCACCAGTGTTGCACCAAATGACTCCGTGATGAGGGTTTGTTGTACATCAACCAACCAGAAGCCAGTATTCATGTGTCCAAGCTGGTATCAGTGTTGTTTTGGGGGTAAACTCACCATCCAGCTGAATTGTTTATGTTCATCGAATCATGTAGGCGAGATGTGATTTATATACATTTTATTTTTGCTTTACGCTCCATCAGATAACTACAGAAACTTCTGCAAACTCTCACGTACTTTACACTAAGACAGCCTCATAACCTCTCAGCTATTTAGGGAGTTAACTCAGACACTGTTGTGTTTTTCAAAGTAAAATTTGACACAGACTGAATCAGTAATACAGGTGTTAGAAGCAGCATGATTTCATACAGTTAAACATGCATAATAAATATATAATAAACGCATGCATGTCCAAAAATTTTGACGAAAAACTGCAGTTTTCACTGGCATCACATTCGTTATTCAGCTACAAACACACACAACTCTTAAAACACCTCCAATGAAAATAAGCACTTTGTGAACATGAGCTGCTCTTTTTAACAGGTACACTAATTACACCGAGCGCAATTAAGCTCAATAAGGAACTTGCAGTAATTGTTGGTTTAAAGGTAATAAAATCCCATTAATGAACAGGTTTCTTCTCCAGGTTTCCATTAATCCACCATAAATCTGATCTAACAAAAAAGATCAATGTGACTCCTGTGGTTTTATTTTTGTATTTTTGAATCCTTATTTACTACATACCTGTGATCTTTGGGGGAGTCTGTTATCATTGTGTGCCTGCAGCCTTGTTTGTTATAGCTCGATGGACTTTTCCCAATTTTCAGTTTGTCTCATGGATCCGGAGGTTTTCTAATACAAAATAAATGATCTCAACCCTTAAAACTTAACTTAAAAATGGCCAAAATTGGAGTTGCATGGGTCTTAGACAACGATATCCATTTGCCACCCAAAAATCTTCAATCTGTATCATTATTATTCATAATAAACAATGTTGAATTCAGTTGTATTTGAATTGGTTTTGGCCAAAAATCACGCTTAATATCCCAAAATGGAAAATGTGTCGCTTAAACACAAATATTTCTGTGCTGATAGCAACACGTTTAATTTATTTTAAGCTCTTTTATTATTTTATTGAAGGTTGATCCTGATATTTGATGATTTGTTTGTTCCAGTATTAATATGTACTATACGCTATATGAATATTTGTTGTCATGTCAATAAATTACAGTTTCTCTGAGAATGCATTTAATGTCGGTGTCTGAAACAGTTACACCAGAATGGTAAAAGGTTCTACAAATGGGATTCAGAGCATTGATATAGCAGCAAACAACCGTTAGCTACGTAGAGACATAGTGGAGCAGAGAACAACGTCACTCCCCCTCTGCCAGCGCTCTGCTAGCCCTGTTAGCACCTTTAGCCGCTGCCTCAGGTGTTGCCATGTTGAGAGTCACGTGGAGGCAACAGATACGCTCTAAATCCTGTACAGAGAACCTTTTACTCATCAAGACATTAAATTAGCAAATTATAATTGAAACATGTTTCCAGACTGTTTCTCAGTATCCATGCTCAGTATTGATCATTCTGACCGGACAAACTGAAACAAATGACAGCTGTTGAAGTAAACGATGTTCCAAACTAGACGCACAAATGTATTGAGGATGAACGAGGCTACTGTCTGTGTGTTTGTGCTCATCTTCACTCTTTTAGACTCCTTTCATTTGGAAGAAAAAGGTGCAAATTTGTCTTGTTTCTAGGCAGGAGATACATTGACAGTAATTCAAAATGCTCAGCAGGTTGATTTAATTAACGTTCCCTCATCCCACTCCAGATTATTGATGACATATTCACACAGCTGCAGAAAGGAAGATGAGATTAATTAGACATTTCCCCTCATATATGTTCCATGTACTCATTTTATTTATCATTTATTCATCATCGCTCTTAGTTGTATTTTTTACTTTCATGTAGATTCATTCAGCTTTTTACGTTTGTTTATGCGTTTTATTATTTTTTTGTCAAATTTCAGTGGAAAGGTTTTTTCATAATGCCTTACAGGTGATGTAAATAAACTGTAAAAAGTGTTTTTTCTTTTCATATAATGGCCACTAGTTGAATGTGTAAATAAATATCTCAGCAAACTGACTTCTTTCTGTCATTTAAATCTCAACTTCAACTTCAACTTCAACAGCACCAGCTGACGGCCACAACACATTATACTACTATTACAACATATACTATGACTGTTTTATTGCATAATATATTGTGACATACTATACTTTGATTATTATTATTTTTTTCACTTTTTATTAAAACCTTTTTTTGACATATACAATTACTTTTTTCTACAGTATTTAACATAAAATATGCTTCAGTGACTGATATTTACTTGCAAATGGAATCAATTTCATCCGCTTTATAGGGGAACTAAAGTTATTGTAATCGTTGGAAGTTGTGCTATGTCCACTTCAGACCACTAGATGGAGACTGATGACCAGCTGTAACTTTCAGAGCTTTATTCTTTGAGCTGTCAATGGACACATCAGGTTACTGTGAATATCTCATCATCATTACTCTGTGAGCAATTAGCAAGAACACATCATGTGAGTCTCAGCCCATGGTACAGTTATGAGAGGTGTAGTTGACTGATAGTGTTTGGTCTTTGTTAAACTAAAGAGGTCATTTAATTTGACTGTCCAATGCAGATCTGATCCCCATTTGCAGAACACCAGTGGGATTGTTAAGCTTCATTGGGTCTGAGAATGGTTTTGTGTGCAGATTAAAATCAGTATTAAAAAAAAAAAAAATCTGATTTGAATCCGAGTGTGAACATCTGTGGTTTGAACCTCTTTAGCAGTGAATCTTGGTCAAAGCGGTGCAGATATACGGCGACCACACTCAGGGATCTCAGGTATTTCCGAGTCCCTGCGGTGGAAGTGAGGCGAAGCCGCGAGGGGCCTCTCGCCGCATCTGAGCCACAGGAAGAATCCGTGGAGGTATTTGGCGGCAGTCTGGGGGCTTTCCTGTGGAGGTGGGGCTGGAGGGGAAGAAGGAGCCTGGTGCCCCGGGGGCCTCTGGGATACCACAGCAGGAGGCAGGGAGGCCGAGGTCAGGGCAAAGGAGGCTGCATGGAGGGGAATGGATGAGAGTTTAAAGAGAAGGAAAAACACCAGCAGCAACAGAGTGGAAATCTGGAAAGAAACACTGACAAATAAATCAAATGTCAAATCAATCAGTGGTGTTGATGGACACAGTCCACAATGTAACACACAAGAGGAATAGAGAGCAGTGTTCCTTCTCTAGAGCATAAAGAAAAGGCATAACAACCTCCAGTTTACCTTAAAAACATTTTGAACGTTTGACGTCAGTGGTTTGTTTACTTGACATCTGGTTGCACAGGAAGCTGAAAACATGTTTTCTTCTAGCTCAAACATCAGCTAAGTCTACGAGTCATAACCATCATTCTAAAGTGCTCCTGCTTTCTTTGCAAGTTAATATAATATCACTTTGATTGAGAAATTTCCAAATTTGTTTGTCTAAAAAGTTAAAATGGCATCTGTTGGCACATGCACAGTATTATTAGTACAGAACATACATTTCTTGTACACCAACTTTAAAAAGGGGTATATTATGAATATAATGCAGTGTGTATTTTACAGGCCTAGTATTAGTATATAGTGCTGGGTCTTTTTAAAAGCTGCAAACTGGCCAGTTGTAATGCATCTCATGCAGTTAAAAATGCATTTTAAAAATGTAAATAACATATTTTAAAGAGAAAATACTGTAAAAAAATAAAATCTTAATATCACTGACCTTTAAGGAGTTTAGCGTCTCACTTTGCTGCAGAGATGTATATATATATATATATATATATATATATATATATATATATATATATATATATATATATAAAAAAGATATTGTCTATACGAGTAGGATTAGGTAAAAACAAAGAAACCGGAGGAAGGAGGGTGCAGACTATGGGTCAACACAGTGTTTCCTGTCCCCTGGGATGTCTGGTTGCTCTGGATGACTGGATCACTCATCTCTCCTCCTGCACTCTTTCATCTCTTCCTTCGCTCTCTCCCTCCTCCTCCACTCATCACTCAGTCACTACAGGCCGTTTGGTTTCTGTCCACATTAACCTCTGCAGAGGGTTGTCCAGCGATCATACCACCGTTACTGAGACTACCACACCATTTGATTGACAGGTAAAAACTGAGATGTCACCTGTCGGTGAATATTGAAGAACCTTAAATTCCAGCCCATCATATCAGGTTATGAGAACACCTACTCACAAACTGCATTTAAGTACAACTTTGAAGCAGTATTTTAATTTCATACTCCACTACATCTCAGAGGGAAATGCTGTACTTTTATCTGACAGCTGGAGTTACTAGTTAGTTTAAGATTTTACAGACAAAACATATCAGTTTATAAAATACGATACTGTGCTGAATAAACTATGCAACAATATGTAGAATAGTTTAAATGTGCTCCAACTTCACCAACTGTAGCATTATAATGCTGCTAACACGTTAAAGCATGTGTAATAACATTCCAATAATATATAACTTTCTGAAAGGATCATTCTGCCCAACAAGTACTTTTATTTTAATACTTTAGGTACATTTTGCTGTTAATGCTTTTGTAACTTTACTTAAGTGAAATCTTGAAAGTCAGACTTTTACTTTTAAAAGAAATATTGTTTTAGTGCGGTATTTCTAATTTTACTTAAGTTAACGATAGAAGACTTCTTCAACCATTGCATAAATATCATATATTAAACTAGATTTCAGCTCCACAGAGTCCTCATCAGGATGCAGTTATTAGAGTTATTATTACATTAATCTATACACTTGAAGTAACGTTCTACTGAAAAGCCAAAGTCTGCACTGAATGACTTGACCTGTCTGACAAGTTTTAATATTAGACTTTTTCTTCTCATCTGTCACAGTGAAACCCTTTGAACTCTTCGCCTTTACAAGTTTAATCTAATTTGAGTTTATTTGGATGTTCCGTCTGCATGTCCACAGGTTTTCTATGTTAACTGTATATGAATGGATAGGAGAGCGTGACATAGAATATCCAATCAAAACTGTTCCTGAGACTGAAAAACAGTGTTGAACACAAACAAGGAAAGACATGTTGTTCTCCTGTGTGTCTTTTTCTTGTTTGCATCTGTGTTTTGTATGGCACTACACATACCATCATGCTTTAGGTGATGTAAACAGAGGGGTGCAATCATGGAGTCTTGTGAGTTAGTTTTTGTTGGCTACACCTGAGCACCAGCGTTTCTAGTCTCATTACATGCATCGGGTCTTTTCAAAATAACCTTCCATCTTCACAGGAAGGTTTAGGCAACAAACCCACTTAGTTTGGTTTAAGAAGTTAACTTTAATTTCTAGTGACTCACGTCACTACCGACTCCCGTAAACATTCACTTTTACTTTCGACGGGACATGAACACCTCTCCTGACTCTCCAACTGAGCAACATACTGATCGGCGGCTCATTCATGTGTGCATCGTCTTCCCCGTTTTATGACAGTATCACTTCTTTTTAGGTTCACTTTTGTATTTCAAAAGTTATCACCATTGGATTATTAATATTACTACCCCTGATAAGCTTCTTTGAGACCTCCAAATTAATTAATCTTTTGAGTGTTTACCAAAAAAAAAAGAAAGAGAAAAAGCTGTAATAATGTGACATAAAAGCATGAGGCAGAACACTACCGAGGGGTGTCCCACCTGTGTAAATGCTCAGACCTCAAACAGTGACAGAAACCAGTTTCCCATTAGGTCAGTGGTCGCCCCGGGAGGCCAATTCTCTTTAGCTCCCCTTTCACTCGTCATACAGCAAACACTGCTGGGTTGGGTGGAGGGAAAGCCGCTAGGCGCCGAGTTGCAATTAGACGCTCCATTATATAAAGGCATATTCAGATAACAGGGGCACCAATGAGGTCAGTACATGCCTTTTGTTGTGGGATTAATGAGATTTTTAATAAAACAAAAAAATGCCCCCTTCCTTATTGTCATGACCTAATGAGTGTGTTGGTGGCGCCGGGCCACGTTGGTGGGAAAGTCCCGCGGTCGTAGCAGTCTCTCGGTAGCCCCCCCTCCACTTCATCCCTCCTTCCTTTCCCTGCACCTGCATCAACCCAGTGCTGCCCCGTGCTTTCCGGACCCCCCCCCCACCTCCAGTGTTTGTATTCAAAGCTAGGAACCAAAGGAGTGTTTAATTACCATAAAATGCTATCGGCATTTAGCCCTCTGACAATATGAATGGCAACATAGAGCTCATTGAGGTTATCAACAAGGGGACCACTGGTCAATTGGGTCATTGATTTGGATTGTTTGACAGACCCGGAGCCAAGGCCGCAGGAGCAAGCAAAGTTCAAAAATCCCCCTCAGTTGAATCGAGAAGTTTGTCACAGAATCTGTTGGAAGGGGCTGTCAGGAGTGATTAGCGGGCATGAAAGGGCTCAGCGATCAAACGGGGCCTGTCCCAACGCTGCACATTTAATTAGAATTTGCATGCCTTTGTTCCTGACCCTTCAGCAGGCATGATCTGATTACAAGGGTGAACAGTTACCACCAGGGGAAAGGGGAACTTGCAATGTGCAACTGTACTTATTTGTCGAACGAAACTAATCAATTTTTAAAAAACTAAAACAAAATTAGCCTCGCTTGGTCTCTGCAGCAAGCTGGAGGATCAACAAAACAGCTGGAGGGATGCTCAGGTTAGGGTGCTTCTGAAACGATGTACCTCGCCTTGTGCTTAATTTCTGTCTCCCACTGAATTGTGGGAGTTTGGAGAGTGGAGAGGGGGGGGGGGGGGGACTGAGGCGCTCACTGGCTCATTAATTGGGAGGCACAGCGCCCTTTGACCCCAATGATGCAGGGTGACAGGGAAATTGAGGAGAGGCGATTGGCTAGCAGCTTCAGCGGTTGAACGTGCCACCAGTGGTGTTCCAGAGTGGAAAAGGGCAGCACTGAACAAAACATTGCTCTCTTCCTTTTTCTTTTGTTCTTCCTCTGTTTTTTCTCTCCCAAGTTTCCTCTTCTTTCTGTATTCCTTCCCTTTCTTTCAATCTTTCACAAATATTGGTAATGGAATTTTAATTTATATATTTATTATGCATTACTTTGTATTCTTCTTTCTATTCTGTATGGATGACACCTATTGCATGTCCGTCCTGGAAGACGGATTGATTCTTTGTTGCTCTTACAGAAATGTCTCCCATTCTCTGCTAAAGTTTGTTTATTTTGTAGAGTTTTAAATACATTGAAAGGAGTGATCATTGTCATATCAAATTTTTCATTTTTGGCTACATGGATAAAACTCACTTGACTTATGATCGTGAGCTTTAAGATTTCAATTCAACACTGATTATAAAGGAAAAATTATTTTATGAAACAACGAAAAACAAATAACTGCACGGTGATCAGACTGGAAGGGCTGCTAATGGATATCCAGAAATAACTGATCATTTAAGGGGTGTCGAAATTTTTTTTTTTCAATCATCATGCTGTACCGTAGTATTTTATTTGGTTATTTGAAAAAAGTGACACATTTTACTGCCATATTTAGAAAGAATAATAAAAATGTTCTGAAATGTGTCCTGAAACCTGTTCTGTATAGTTAATGCTGTTATTGTGAAGCATTTTGTAATCTTTGTTTGGAAAAGTGCTATAAATCTGTAGCTTTGCAGTCTTCTAATCATATTAACAGTTGTTTTGTTTACAATTATAAAAATGTGTTTATCAACAAAACCTCAGTTCTAGGTAATACAAATTATTGTAAAGACAAATTTTATTTTGCAAACTATCTGTTAATATTTGCATTTACTTTATTTATATTACCACTACTGTACACTAGTCCACCACGGTATTATATTTCATTTAATTGTTTTCTATTACTATATTTTAACATCAACTTTCACCAATACATTTTTACCTGTACTAAAACATGTTGTAGTTGCATTGTTGGAGGGAGCCCGAGAACAAGAATCTGATTTCCAACCACTGATTCCCTGTAATTGTTGTGCACATGACAAATTAAGACAAGAAATTATATATTATAACAGCAATTATAAAGTTTCATGTTTTTTCAATTGGTAGATATTAGTTGTAAAATGAACATCCTGCTTAAATGAAGGTCAATATGTACGTGTAAAATATATATACACACGGCTGTGTGCAAGTGCTTCAAAACTTAACTTAAAAATGTAAGATATAATTAAACTTGCGGCTTTTTTCGATGGACCCTACTAGCATAACAGAAAACATTTGAATTAATTAACATTTTGTAATTTAAATAAATGAGAATTGTATTCGTTTCAATAAAAAGGTTGCATACCGAAAAGAACATACTATTATTAAAATTATAATAATTATTATCATCAATGTTTTTTATCACTATAATCATGATCATCTTTTAATTGCTATTATGTGACATTTAAAATACATTTAGGCATGGCTACTTATACAATAATAAATAAACTTAGTTTTGTTTATTTTCCTTCATCATGATTGGTTGAGTAGATTGTTCTTTATTATCTCTTTACTAACGTTTTGTTTGTTTTTTATTAACTGCCATTTCATTTTCACCAAAGTCTAACATCTTTTTTTAATTTGCTATTGTCACAAGACCAACAACTTTTTACACTCATGTTTGAGAAGTTACATGTAAATTCAATGTCGTGTTCTGAATCAGTAAAAGGTGATCTGATTTGTTCTGAAGGATTACATTTGGGCAGAAACGTTTGTAATTGTCGGGCTTGTATTTTGCGTGATGGAGGTCATTAGTGTGTTGTGTTTGCACGTCGTCTCCTCTCCCGTCTTTGTTAAAGTGTCTCCAGTGTATCTGGGATGGCGGCACGCAAACTGTCCAGCTCCCACGTCTCTTTACCTCCACACGCCTCTTGGATAACCATCTCCTCTTTTTTCTTCTTCCTTTACCTCTACTCCTCCAGCCTCTCCGCTGTCTCTTCGTTTTCAGTCTATTAAGAGGTTTGCTTAATGGTTTTCCTTTGAATGGAAGAAATATGCTAAACTAAATCAACCTTTCCAGAGCACATGAATTGTTACGATGCAACAATTACACACGATTTTCATTCTTTACACAATTTCTTCTGTCACTTTTCATGTGAACAACCATGTGCAACACTATGAATTTCTTCCAGAACAATGTCTGAAAAGGTGGACTGTTCTCCACGTATTAAACAAATATCCCGTTTTACAGCACAACACTTAACTTCCGATGACGTACCAAACTACTTCTGTTCAGGCATAACCTGACCCTTTTCCTCTTCTCCTTACCCATCTCTTCCACCCAGTAGTCCTTCATGTCCCTTCATGTCCTCGCCTCCATCTCATCTTTCCGCGACTACCCCTCACTTCTATTCATCATCACGCTATATTCTTCTTCTTGCTACTGCAACTATTCTCCTTTTTCACCCCAACGCCACCTTTACTTCTTTGTTCATCTGCTTCAACTTTTTTGACTTCCTCACTTGTTACTCCAAGTCTTTGTGCCACTCCTCAATCAGCAATTTAGATTTTCTAAACCATTTCAGGGAGTATCCGCATAGGCTAAGATGATTATTATAACAAAGCTTGTCCCCTGATTTTCATGAGGAAAATGCAATGAACGAATACTTGTTTGAACCAAGAAAGAAAGATGACGCACAGACTTGGGTCTACGTCTTTTCTACACCCTTCATCATCAAACCTTGCCATATGTTGGCAGTCTACTGTTTTATTCAGACAGTTTCGGTCCACTGTTCCTCTTGTACTTTCCATTACGGTTTCTTCTTAATTTTGTCAAAAAAATGACGTTTGCAATTACGTCTTTGAATCTGCCTTCCATCGTCACAACTTGCCATCTGTTGGTGCCGACAGTCCACTTGTACTTTTGATGACGTTGTTTGCTTTGTTAATGTTTCATAAGAGAGAAAGACAGAATGCTCTGGGAATCACTTTATAGCAGGTCATTTTCCAAATGACAAGAGCTGACGTTGGAATGACGAAAGTTGAAATGATATGATTTCGCTCGCCAAGCTTGGTGCACCGAGGCGGAGAAACAGGCTCCTTGTGCTCGGCCGCGGTTTCTGTACTCTCTGAACCCTGAAATAATGACCCTTCCTTGTTCATTAGTGTCTACGCGGTCAATCATAACACATCAGAAATGAGTTTAGCATTCAGGCGCAGGACAATTGACCTTGTGTGTGCCCTTCCTCACCAGCGAGCTGTCACAGGGCTTCATCCAAATTGAGGCAATTAGCTGCGATGTGTCTCCCCCATTAAGCTGAGTGTCTCCACTGTGTCCTAATGACAGCAGCAGGACATGGCCTAATCAGCCGCACCGTCTATCCAGAGTTCACATCCACTCCTAGCTAGCACACCCAGGAAGAACAAGAACTGGGGGTCCCAGCCACAAACCATCTGCAACCAGGCAGCATGAGGAATAAATGTTCAGACAAACAGCAGCACTGAGGCTACAGGAGGGTCAGATAAGAGAAAACAGGTTTGACTCAGCGTATATGTAGTCCAATATCTGTTTTGGTGTAACGTAAACCAAAATCTTCGGTGGTTCTGTCAAATACTGAATCAGTTGATTCTCCTCATGTAATAACAGCTCAAGAATCTTATTGTTTAAGCAATTAAAAGACACATCAGGTTCTCTTTTAATATCATTTGGGAATTGCTAAGCCAGAACCAAACTTTAACCATTCATGTGAAGGCAGGGTTTGATTTATATTCAGAACATGTACCCTAGCTGCTGCTGCGCCATTAATAGGGTCTCTCCCAAATGGTAATTACTCTCACTGCCAGAGGGCGGGGACAAAACTGCAGTACTCCAGCTTTAAGTAAATGTACAATGTTAACATTAGCTGAACATTTTGGCCATAACAAGTGCTATATTAACGAACATATGTTAACATTAGCTGCCATCATTGGCTACAACAAGGTCTATGTTAACCAAATGTACAATGCTGACATAACTGCCAACTCTGGCCATAACAGGTTACAATTTAAATATTAGCTGCTAACTTTGGCCATAAAGAGGTCTATGTAAACCAAACATACACTCATTTTAGCTACTACTATTAGCCTTAACAAGGTCTATGTTAACCACGTGTGTTGTGTCGGGCCTGTGTATCGGGCCAGCATAAGCTGTTGACCATAGTTACCTGTATTAGGTAAACAATTATTTGCTGTGTATGTATTATCCCTGTTTTGTTGACATAGCCGGGCAATCCCAAGACTAGTAAAGAAAAATAATCAAATGCCAATTGTATTACCTGCCAACTATAACGGCAACGGTAAAGGCTAAATGACACAGCTAATCTTCCAGGCCTAAACACATGGAGGAGGTTCCTGACCCAGCCCCAACAACGTCACTGGAACACAATTGTTGAGGCTCAAAGCAAAAGCAATAAAGAAATAATTTCATCTATGGATTAGGAAAGCTTTTCTAGTGATGCTACTCATATGCTAACTGCTCCTTTTCAGTAAAAGAAAACAAAAGAAACCACTAACATACCGAATTAAAGTGCAAGGTTGAGACTCACCCATTTAGATGCTCCAAGAAGGAAGAAGTGTGCCTTTAAGGTAATCCTCAGCGAAAGCCAACACAGTTATGTACCTGAGTTTGTGATAACGCAGCTATGTGATCAGTGCTACTTCAAATGTCTGCAATCAGTTTGTAGTGCAACAGGTAATTCACATTTACTAATTGACAACCCAGGTAGCCACTCCCACTAATTGACAACACGGGTAGCAACTCCCAGAAACAGCTACATCACTCATGGTTTGGTTTTAGAGGTTTTAGTTTGTAATTCAAATGGGCATGTATGATACCATCTTAAAGCATGAATCATACCGTTTACTTTAATGTATGATACCTCTATCTATCTCCTTCCAGCAAGGAGTTATTATGCAAATTGTAGTACCCATGATCCTTTGCAATTACTGGGGTATTTTAGTTCTGTCACTAAATAGGAAGGGCCAGCAGTTATTGTTTGAGGTAAGGAAAAAGAGAAGAATAGAGAAAATGTAATAGTACATTTTTTTAGTGTTACCATGGAATGTAACAAAGTGAGTTACAGAGCTTGTTGATGTAACATAATTTGTGCCTGCTTGATTTGTCTGTGTGTGTGTGTGTGTGTGTGTGTGTGTGTGTGTGTATGTGTGTGTGTGTGTGTGTTTCTATGAATGAAATAATAGCTTGTCTTGTTTAGCGGGTAGTTAACAGTGAAAAAGGCTAATAGGCCTGACCTGCCGCTCACCCCGGAGCAGCAGAAACAGAAGGAGAAAGAAAAACAGAGGGATGAGAGGAGCCTGTATTCTTCTTGTGCATGAACGAGAAGGGTGAACGAGGAACGAACCAGCGCCGGGTGGTGGATTAATTTAGATTGTGCCCCTCTGAAGAATGGAGGGAGAGATGGAGGGAGGGACGGCTGGGAGGCTCCAGTCAATAGAGCCGCTGATGGGAAGAGAGAGGAACAGAGGGAAGAGAAGACACAGATGCAGAGAAAATGTCTGCACGTTTCTGTTTGAGTCTAATAAAACAAAACTATTAATTTTACAGTTTTGTGTTTTTGTTTTAGCTGCCTCGTCATATCAAGATGCATGTCCACTGGAGGGTCTAAGGGTAGAGGATACTGTATGCTGTGCAGTTTGTAAAACACATTTGTAACAAATATACATTCTAAACGTAAAAAAAGGCTGTACATTAGCAGTTAAATTAGGTCACAAATTGTAAAGCACAGCTGTAACACATTAACTTCAGTTAGGAAAGATTAATCATAAAAATTTGGCAAGATACCGAGTTTAGGTGATCTGATTTTCATAGTTCTGTTCGTTATTTATGACAACATTGTTGTAAGTTGATGTTAATGCTGGCTCCCTACTTGACGTAAAGAATATAAACTAGACTTTTAGTCATCTTCGTAATACTTTAAACATGGCATAAGTATGAACTGCAGTTGTGTTTCAGAGCACGAGTGTAATTTTACTACACCAGGGTCTGACAGTCTGTCCTTGGTATTCCTGGTTCTGGTTCTCTAGTGCCTTCCTCACCTCCATTGTACACCTCCAGGTGGAGCAGCGAGGCAAAGCTCTGCCCCTGGCTGGAGAAGGAGCAGCTGCTGCCGGGCGCGGAGCTCTTCATCTCCCACCGGAGCTCAGCTTGCAGGTTGAAGTCGTCAGCGAAGCCGGATCTGGGTCCGTCTGCGGTGGGTTGGTTGCTGCCCAAGGCCCCGCTAGAGTCTGAGCTGAAGGAGTTTCTGGTGAACCTACATGATTTCCTCTGATTTCCAAATCCTACAGAGTAGCACAGCATTCAGAATATCTATAGAAATAGCAAATCTCACTCTATCCTCTTCTGCTTCTTGCATAAAGGGAATACTGAATATTACTGCTATGAATAACAAATAACAAAATTATAACAGCTACTAAAATGGCATGTAAACAAATCCATCCAAATCCATCTGCTGATGAAAACAGTGTGAAGGTTGAAAGCTCTGGAAAATGCTTTTTTTCTAAGTTCATTTGACAACGGACAATGCTGCAAAAGCTATTGTTGATCTGTTGTCCCTGATGTTTTACTATCATTCTTTATTTTTAATTTTACAACCTGCCAACAACATATGCATTCATGAAACGTCTGTTAGTGAAAGTACACAGAAAATCTGATGGAGTTAAACATGTGGTGGATTGATGGATTGCGCAACAGGAGGTATTACTCCAGACAAGGCCGACAAAACGTCCTGCAGCCGTTGTGTATTTGTTGTTCTAACCTTATCAACTCAATACACCTCAGAGGGGACTGGCGCTCGACCGGCCCCTCCTCTTCAATAGTTTGGGATGCCAAACCAGGAAGTGACTCCTTATAATAATCACTGATATGTTGTTGTGGAAACAAGCTATAGCACGTAATGATGGCTTTTCTCGCTCGCTGCCACCGCTGCAGTCATGGCAAACGCCTCACTGCTTTCATCGGCTTCCAGTCGGAAAGAGAAGAGGGGCTGCCAGCTACTGACAGAGCAGGGGCAGCCTGGAGTGAGTGTGTGTGTGTGTGTGTGTGTGTGTGTGTTTGTGGTTGTGGCATGTAGTCAGATTGATTGGTTTACGTGTGTGTGTGTGTGTGTGTGTGGTCAGTGGACAGAGCCGATCACAGAGACGCTGCCTCCAGTCTCAGTGATTTACACACTCTGATGCTAAACACACACACACACACACACACAAACACACACACACACACAGTCCGGAAACAGCCATTAGCACTTTAAGTGTTGATGTTTTAACAAGACAAACACAGATCCCTGATCAGCCTGCCAGGGTCTCTGTTGTCAGACTTTGGTCAAACAATAACAAAGACACTGAGGCACTTTGTTGGAGCACATTGGTCACATGTCAGGATGAATGACTGGAAAATGTCTATAAAATGATGCACAAGCCTATTAAAACTTCTCCATTTGATGGATACAGCAGTTTTTCCCACATAATGACTTTACTTGGAAGGGCCGTGCAGGTATACTAACGGCCGCCAAAGTATACACGGCAACTCATTTCAGCTATTTTCATTATAATCTGTCTGAGACAGCAACGCCATTTGCGAATGACAATCTCCCCTCGCTCAACCCCTCCCATCCCAGTGAGCTTTTTTTTCCATTGAAAATACATTTAATACAACTATATAATTCTATATTTATGACGTTTTATATGAAACATTAATTGCGTTCAAATTACTTCTTCATGTATACCACATTTCACCGACCAGTGTAATATGACTTTGGAGAAAAAGGTTGACAGTAACCAATATCGTCTCTAACACTGAACAAAACCATCAACATTTTCAAACAAATGTATGTTTTGTGTCCGGTTGAAAAGACGGCAAAAATAGGTCTTAGACATTCAGACCGAATATCACCCAGTGTTCAAGTAGAAATCAATGTTGAAATCCCGGTAGGTGCTCACTGGGATACCCGTTAGTTTTCCTATCACTAGAGCGATCTACTGACAATCTACATGCTCTGCAGAGAAACACAAAGAAGAAGACGGCTGGCTGAATTTCTGAGTAGAATCGATCAGTTCACAAACGATTAGTAGGCTATCATGAACACCTGCGCATAGATTTGTCCCAAACTGATGCATTCAAGTTAACTCTGATAAAATAGTCCATCTATGTTCTCAGATCAAGACCAAACTCTTCAGCATGTAAGAAGCCCAGCTAGTAAGGATAGCTACTGTATACCGTATTGTTAGAATACACCTGGGTTGTCGAGGTCAGCACACTGTATACTGGGCGTGCCTCCTTCCTCAGACACATGTGAGACACAATTAAACATCAAGACAAAAAGATGAAGTCAAAATGCACAGTGGTCAAACTTTGCTTCTCTTCAAACAAAAAAATGGTGTCTAATTTAAAAGATTACATTCAATCAGAGTAAACTCCCATTTTTGTTCTTTGCTGTTCTGTGTGAACATACACACACACCTACACACACATACACACACACACCACCCAGTGGTTAGTGGTTACCAGGCGGGCTTACTGGTGCGGAACAGAGGACCAGTAAGGGGGTCTGAGATGCTAACTGACAGGCCCAGTGTCTGATGGGGCAGAGGGGCCTGAGAGGGGTGTGGAGGGGTGGTGGTGTTCTTATTAGGCAGCGCTGCGTGGGCTTTGACCTCTCACACACTTCATGAGTTCACTTAATGAAGCCCTGAGCCTCAGCGCCCCTCTCTAGTCCCTCCAGCCTCACATGTGTAATACAGTCGCGACAATCAGCAGTCGGGGATTCTTCCTAAGTCGGTGAGCCCTCTCTTAAAAAAAGAGTTGGGGCAACTGAGGGTTGGTTGTGTATAAAAAAAAATGCATCAAGGTCAAATGCAACACTTGATTTTTGACAAATGTCTGTGATGATGTTGGTGTCAAACTGGTGTCAAAGCAAACACACACACACAAAAGCTGCTCCACAACCTTCAATTAGGTAAATCTATAACTGCATGTCAGGTTCCTCTTGTATTACTGTGACAACACTTTGCCCTTTTCTTTTGTCTTTTTTTAGAGCTAGAACATCTTGCTTGTTCAGCTCATTAAACATCTACTGGATGCTCTGGATACTAAACAGACAGATAGAAGTGAATTTCAAATGTGGTAAGTAGTTAAGTACAATTTATTCAAGCATTGTTCGCAAGTTTTCTAATACACTTATTTGCTTAATACAACTATTTTCCTGATGTCAGTTGTTGATGGATATTTAATATGACACATGACTTGAGCTCATATATTCTGATTAATTCTGACGAAACAAACAGCATAAAGGTGCGTTCAGGTTTATATTATATCATATGACTGCTGTAGTATGTGTGTACTCCTGTCTTCCCCTCAGAACAGATCTGTCTCTTTGTGTCTTTTTCCAAAGACTTTATAAGCAGTCAGGCCACCTCAAACTTTCACTTGAACACACCTTAGTTGTCCCAGAACCTCCTGGATCAGCTATAACATTTTAACAATGCTGTCGTGGTAATGTATCACAATTTGTCCACACTATGGGGTTTGTCTTTTGTTTTAGGTATTTTTGCCACAGCTTGGACACTCTGGTAATCATGTGTCCTCTGTGGTTAAAGTCATGAAACTCAGCATGCAGCTCTGCTTCCAGGTCAGCAGAGCGGCTTTTCTCCCTCCTGTCTATATCTTGACCCCCTCTGCGTCAGCCGGGTTATGTCAGCTTAGCATTGAGTTAGCTATGTATGCGTATTAAAAAGGACTTAGCAGCATGCCAGGTCCTTCCGTCTAGAGCCATGGACACCATCCTCCCTGAATGCCCTGTAACTACCTAACAGGGATTAAGTATTCAAATACGGGCAGGTGAGCAGAACCTTTAGGGACACCACTCAGCCATTTGGTACTTTTTCTAATTTTGACTTCACTTAACTGACTACATTGACTGTTTCCATACTACATAGATAGAATGGCTTCCTGATTTATGACTATAATCAACAATAAAACTCTTTTTGACTAATATACATAATTACTATAGTTCTGATTGACACATTGCTAATGTTGAAGCATGATGTCGGTACTTTGTACTTTAGAAATTTTGTACATGACAGAAGTAATTATTTAACGCCTACAGGAGACGACCACGTAAAACCCAATCCTGTGCCAAGAGGGATTGAGAAACAGTTCTTCAATTTGATTTGCCTTGTAAAGATATATAAACCAGAAAGCACTCAGATAATTGGATCAAAGGGTTAATCTGTAAAATGCAGGGTGTCATGACATGACTGGAATGTTTCATCAACTCTAATGCAATGTGCTCGAGGGGAGGGTGATAACTGCCGCAGATTACTGATAATAAAAGAATTGGTTGCACAACCCAATTATTGGAGGGCAGAGTAAACATCAAATGAAGAGCCAGACTATAATAACCACAAATGAGTGACGACGGAGTTGAAATATTCAACAATATCTACAATGATAATAACGAAACTTGATTTATAGAACTCGAAAGCAGAAACAGAATGATATAAAGATAAAGATATTAAGCACAATCAAGATCAACTCAAATAATAACCACATTGTTGATCCTTTTCTATTTGCTGAGTTAGTTGGTTTGCAATCCTACATTTGTTTAATTAAAAAGAAGAGACAAAATGTGTCTATTGTACACCACAGTGTACTTTGTGTACCTGTACACACAGGGATAGACAATCATTTTGATATTTGAAGAATTGATATATCCTGGCCGGGAATATTAAGCCCTGGTACAAAGAAATTAATAATGAAACATTTCAAGTCAAGTAATGTATGACAAGAGAGTTACGACCATTTAAATGTGTCACACGTACATGTCAAAGTGTGAGTATGTGTGTCTTTAAACCGTTGAAACAGGAAAGCATCGTCCAATTGCGACAGAAGTGTATGTCAAATTCTGAGGATTTCCATTGCTTTTTGTAAAGGCACATATTATCACAATGAGAACCTTTACATGTATTTACAGAGCACTTTAATCCAAAAAAACGCCTCACAATTTGCCTCCCAGTCACCCATTTACGCCTTCACCAGGGAGCTCAGGACTCGCTCTACCTGCTGATTCGCAGCTGCCTTCACTTGGGACAAACTTTAAACACCAAAGCCTCTATTTTGCTAACTTGGCTACCTCTATTTCAAAAGATCTTTACTCTGATTCGCTGAAAGATTGGCTGGGTTACACTCGCCGCCACTGGTAGGCTGCTGGTACGTGCTGACATCAGCAGGAACCGCAGGAAGAAGCCCGGAGGTTCCAGAGAAGCTGCTGAACTTTCCGTGCTCTCAGACATTTGAATTATAGGCTTTCATGTAGGCGTGAAAGCTTGCACAGTCAGGTGTGTGTAAACGTTTATATATTTTAATTTATTATTACGTATTGTTAGTTATTATTGTGTGTGTGTGTGTGTATTTCGTCAGTCGCTGTTTGTTATTTGCCTCCTGGCTGCAGGTGTGACCAGCTGTGCCCCCACTTTTGGGTAATACAACCTTATGGTAAAAAGGAGTGTTACCATGTACCTGCACGAAGGTCTGTGTGCGTGTGAGGAAATCCTTTAATTAACAGTAGTGATACCACAAAACATATCATTATCAGTGCAAACCCTTCCATTTAAAGTTTAACTTGAGTAAAAGTCAACAAGCACTGAAAGTACTATGCAAGAATTTAAAGTAACAGTAGAGGGGTTTGAAGAATGGTGGCGGTCAGACCGATGTACAAAGTTGTTCATCTGACTGCAGCTCTGCTTACATACATGCAGTAAATATAAAAATAATTAGATGCTTGAGGCAAAAAGTGATATAAAGCTGATGTGTTTTTGATAATTATCTGAAGTTTCAGCCAGTTCACATTCCCAAAGCGTCAAATACGGACGCTTTTCTTGTCCCTCTGCGTTTGATACCGACGCACAAGGCTCCCTTTAGCATCAGTATGAGACGCACTAGGCTTTCAAGTAACTACAATGTAAGTTAGATGGATAAACATATTATCATTTAGTTGAACTTCATACATTTTTATATGAGGACTGTGGATTTGTACCCCATCACTTACATCAAAATCATTTCAGGAAGGTACCGACAGGAGTTATTAAAGCCACCAATGTACCCACGCATTGGGAATGACATCTAGGGAAACGTCACTGAACATAATCTGGGTTTTTCTTTTTAAAGGTCCACTATCAAGTATATGATTTGTTTATCTGGAGATAACAATATTACTGAAGAACTGAAGTCTTGCTGATTCCAGCAGAATTCTACAATATTATTCATACCCTATTTAACCAGGGCGTATTGATTTTTAGCTTCAAAGATTTCAAGATCGCACCAAAGTTTTGAATGAGCGGTTTTCTCCTCCTTCCTCCAATTTCCCAGCGTGGTATCGAGAACGTTTGTCTTATTACTCTAACTATAGAACACAGTCAGCACGAGGCAGAGACCCAGTTCCTGTATTTGTCGTTGAATCAATGTTAAACCTGCAAGTTTGTGTTTGTGTTTGCCTTACTTTGTGCTTAAAACCTGTTTTGTGTGTGTGTGTTCCTGTATTAGATCTAACAAGCCCACGTGTGTGTTTGTGTGGCTCAGATCTGTCAGCAGCGGGGTTTCTGTGCCCGGAGTCCAGGGGGATTTGCTCCCCAGGTTTGTTGACTGACCAGAAGGTCTCAGGCTTAAAACCCGCCTTGACCTTTGACCCCGACACTAATTACATATAGCCCGAGTGCTGACGGCTATAATACACCCTGGGATGAATAGAAAGCCTCCCAAGGTTGTCTACAAAAGACACGGAAGCTGCAGAGCCGAAGACGCCTTGAACCTTTAAGCCCGGCCTGAGACCCACGACTGTGAGGGGAACTGGTGATCACTGGAGGGACGAAGAAGTTTCCAAAAGAATTAACATGACCTTTGTTCTGCTATAATCCCACAGACAAATAATATGATGTCATGATGATAAGGTGGCGTTACAGAAAGCGGGTCATGATTGTTCAGCATCAGGGGGGTCGCGGTGGGGTTTTTGGATCCTCAATTAGAAAATACTTTCATGCAAAAAACTTCACCCAATTAGATCAAATCTACATGCAAGTAGAGATTCATACAAAGGTGATGCTGACTTCAGTCTTAAATACAATATACAACACTCATGTTCACAGGTGTTGCAGGCGTTGATCCGCATGTTTAAAAAGAAACACAAAGCTGGCACTACACTCATACACCGGGCATCGCCAAATGGCGGAACGTGGTCCGATCTGAACCCGTGACCGATTTCTGATAAATGAATGAGAATATAAAATAACCGTCACAGATTCTTGTTTTTCCCCCGACAGCCGCAACTGATCCAATTAATGAATTCATTAATCCAAAGTAGCACCTCACACTTTGACCATGTTTGGATTGACTTACAGCTGTGAGTCATTTCTCCGCTATGAACATACAAAAAAAAAAAAGGTACCGTTCCAGGCATACCAGTGATGGTCATGAGAATGGCACTAACTCCATTCAAGCCAAGACCCAAGCAACTGGCAGGGCATACACAGCCCCTCTTCTCTCACTAGGAAACGAAGTAGAAACAAATTTAAACAAAAAAATAAAGAGAAAAGGAGCTACTCAAAGCTCTGTTTGCGCTTTTAATTTATTTTGTCCAGAAGATTCTGTCTCCCCTTGAAATGCCGGCGTTATTATTGTGCCAGGACTAAATGCTTTCATGGTAAAGATAGATACTTCAATGTGTCTGTATGTTAAAATATCCTACTTTGAAAATTAACAAAACAAAATGTTGAGTTGTCATTCCATCAGTGATGTTTTTGACGTGTTTTACGTACTTATATATATTTTTTAAAGATCATTTTTGTGTCCATTCTGTCTTTAAGATAGAGAGAGGGGCAGACATGCAGCAAAGGGCCACTGGTCGGGTTTGAAACCTGGGCTGCTGCGTTAAGGTCTCAGCCTTGCTTCATGGGGCACCCACTCCACCAGGGGAGCTGGACGCCCCTTCCGGAAACATAACAATTGACAACATTTAACGGCGTATTAATCTCTTGAATGGCACTTTAAGATATTACTGTTTTTCTTCTACTCCTGTAATAGTGTTTTTAATTTGTCTTCCCTACATGTTTTTATGACTATTTATATAAGTCTTTAATTAGTCTGCACTGTTTCTTGTCCGTGTTGTCTGCAAAATTAGCTCAGCAAAGTATTTTAATATCTTTATTCTAACGTCAGTAAGGTTAAATCAACTCAAAAACAAGTTGTGATCACATAAACACACATATGTAGATAATGTCAGATGACTATTAGCAAACCTTATTACAGTGCTTTTTTTCTGAAGGGCAACACACTAATACACTAACAAGTTGTCACAATAGCTCATTAGGAAACAATCGGGCGTCTGTGTTTTGACAGTGAAAAAAGCTTTACAAATTACATTAACATGGAGGGAATTAAACCTGCGGTTCAGAATCAACACAGATGGCCTAGAAAAGAAAGGACGACTGTTGGAGAATAATGAGAGAAAACTGAGATAAAGGGAGGATTGAAGGTTAGGGCGGATGAAGGTTAAGCTCAAAGCCCAAATTCTCCGTGATGACAGACATCATGCATCGCAGAGGAAAAGATGGGCGTGACAACCTCCAGTAAAACCACAACCACAAACCAATCACACTTATTCTTTTACGTTCTCACCTACTGAATCTGTGAGTCACTGTTTAAGTGTTTGTTGACTCAAACCTGCATTTCATCATGCAGTCATTTTCCAAAATTATGATTGAGCCCCTATGTGGGCGAGCATCCACCCTGCCTAGGAATGAATTCATCAGTTTTACCCCACAGGCATTTTAACATTTGCCCAGTTCACATCATTTCTACTCTCCCTGTAGTGATATCTTGACACAAATAGTGGTAGTAAGACTTGGATAGGCCTCACATGCGCGAGTCGCATGTGTGAATGTGCATTTGTGTGTTCGTATGTGAAGGTGAGTGCATGTGACACTTCTGCATGTATGTCTGTGTGTGTGTGTGTTAAACATAACTGTATGAAAGTATGTCAAAGCTGTTTGTGTATGATGTCCTGTGCTGGAGCCTCTGTGTGTGTGTGTGCGTGTGTGTGTGTCACATGTTGGTGTGTAGCATTCTGCAATATCGCTGTTTGCAAAACACGCCTCACAGAGCAGGTATGCGTCTTCTGCGACGGCAAACAGGTAAGAACAAATCTGCAGCATCCAGAGGAGATGTGCTGCCTCGGCCGAGGAATCCTTCACATTCTTTCTTTTGTTGTGACTGAGACACACAAATACACTTTAAATCACCTTCACGTCTCCGCAGACGCTGCTGGAAGCGTCTTCATCTTTTGTTTGACCACAAATATTAGAGAGGATCTTAAGATAGATAGATAACAGCATGATAGTTATGTTTATTTTAATTTGTTGAGTGAGCCAGAAGTATTGAGACACTTACAAACGTCGTCAGTTAAATACCAGACAAACTGACATGAAATGAACAAAGGTGCCTCGGGAGCTATTTGAACTTTGGAGTGACGCCTTTGTTTTCCTTGTTTGTAAGTTCTAGTCACAGTTTGGCAAAATGAAGGGTTTAAAATGAGTTGAGATAAAAAATGAAGCAGAGCTCTGCTGTACAATTTAAAGACAATCTCATTTGAGTTTGAAGTTAAATTAAAGAGTTTAATCAAAATGTAGATGCTTGTTTACTCAAATTTAAAAAAGAGGGAGAGGGGTTTGCTCTGTATTCTTTAACACAATTTTACATAGTTTGTTAGATAGCTAATAAGTCAAGTAGTTGCCATAACTTTACTCATGCAGCTCTAATTTCTCCTCCTTTGAGAAAAAGGTGTCGACTGAATTAATGGAGCAATGTGGCCAAATAATAGAAGATAAAAGGAAAAACAATACATTTCACAATAATGAACAATGAGACTGCCTGTTGGACCAATCTTCCTGTTCAGCTCCATAACTTGCTGAACCGGTATTTTGAGACAAATTCAGCAGCAGCATAAAGTCAGTTCCTTAACTTTCTTTGATGAACTTGATGATTTTGCTCAATCCATCTCAAAAAAGCCTTTTTTATAGTTAAACCTTCTCATTTGGAGTTTAAAGTTTCAGTGCAGCATAATTACATTTTATCTATAGGGTTAGGATCAAAACTAAACTGACGCAAAAAGAAAAGTCTAGATTTAATCTTTCTTAATTTTCAAGCTTGTTTTAAATATTCAAATTTGTCGGACAACATTTTCAAGACATTTGAACATTCTTTCAATGAATTAACCATACCAGCACTGTGGCTACGTACAACAGCCTGCTGCGTTGTAATTACTACTAGTTTCATTCATGAATTTATCAGGACAGACACAGGTAACACCCCCTTCCAACAGCAAACACAAACACACACACACACACACACACACACACACACACACTTACACAGGCCCCGAATGCTCTGCTAATCAGCACAGTTAGCCTGCTGTCGCCTGTTGCTAATTGAAAGGTTTGTTGTGTAAACACATCAGCACGACTGGCCTGATTTAGCCTCTATCTCCTCTCCTCCTTCCCCCGCTCGTTCTTCTCTTGCCTTCCCTCCTCTCCTTTCCTTACTGTTAGCTTCCCTTTCACAGACTTTTAGTTGGCACCACATGATGTGCTGAAAGATTTCACGGAGAGTTTGAGGAGCCAGCCATGTTTGTCCAAATGCTCTAACCATCCAAACAGATTGTGCGTGGTGTTTCAGTGAGGAAAGCAAATGCATCAGAGTTTCAATTCAGCCGGCACAGACAGTAGATTTGCAGATGCAAGCACAAAAAATAACTCTGAGCTGCCGGTC
The DNA here is from genome assembly GCF_050575085.1 of Anarhichas minor. Taxonomy (NCBI): domain Eukaryota; kingdom Metazoa; phylum Chordata; class Actinopteri; order Perciformes; family Anarhichadidae; genus Anarhichas; species Anarhichas minor. The sequence continues at coordinate 912,356 of NW_027466515.1, forward strand.
TCGGAGATTGAAGCAGATAAATTGATCCGCGGTTATCTGGCCCCTCAGGATGGAGAGTAAACACAGACAGCAGGCAGATCATCATCGCTATCAGCTCGCTAACTGCTCTGCCGCTGATAACACACAGACACACATATGGTAACCTAAACACACTCATTAGAGAAGAGGATTTTCGGTGACTACTGTTAATCTGTTGGTGGTAGTGGGAGAGACACTTTACAATCACAGATATTTAACTCGTCTGACCTTTTCTCCCCCAATATGATATTCAAACCCAGGCTGCCAAATACTTAGTACTAATGCTTAGACTGTGCTTTTTACTACACTAAGATGAGTCTTCATGTAAATGCATGGTGTTACTGTGAAACACCCAACAAAGACAAAACTAAGTGTCATCCTCAGTAACTGAAGTAAAAGTAATTATTTGAGTCTCCCACCCGGATAAGGTTCCTGCAACAGATGCTTGTGTCAGGTTTGGGTTGCACCTCCTCCGCAGTCATTCCCCATAATGACTCAGTCAAACATTGACAGTAGCAGAGTCACACCAGAGGGATTTGCATACTGGACTGAAATGGATCTGAGCTCATTGAGACAGATAAGTTAAGAGTTTGTTAAATGGCTGCTGTGGTTAAACCTGCCACCCACCACACACACACGCACGCACGCACACACACACACACACACACACACACACACACACACACACACACACACACACACACACACACACACACACACACACACACACACACACACACACATCCATGTATGTTTGTAAATGTTTATACATGAAATTCAAAAAGCTCAACTAAAAAGACATTTCACCAAAACAAACCTGACATTTTAAGTATTTTAATATATTTTTTGTTTCAAATTGTACGCACACATATTCATATTCTTTGGTTTATTGTAATATTTATATATATTTTTTAAAAGGCCCAGAAAAAGTGCCTTCGTAAAATAGTCCCAAAATTTTACGAAAAACTACAAAATGTCTTTCATATTTAAATATGAAATACCAAACATGTTTTTATCTGTCAGATTTTATTTGTGTGTTATTTTATTCTTAAGAAAATGTTTTGGATGTGTGGATGTTGTGGAAAGAATAATGTGAATTGTATTGTTCCTTAAGTACATTTTTGCTTTTCAGCAGCTTGTTCTTAAATAAAGCATCCTTGAACGCATCAACAAATTACAATGTGTTTCTTTAAGCTGATTTTTAATAGAATTTATCTGAAGCCAAAGGCGGCTGTAGTCATGTTTATGAACTAAACTACACAAAACGGTGGTATGGCCCTTCAGCTGTACCTTCAGCTCAGGTCAATGTACCTTCCTCTGAGTCAACACGCTTTAAGCACAGCCGGAGGGCAGCAGCACAATATATGTCGGGTAATTGCTTGTAATTAGCGTCATTAACGTGTGAAGATGTGTATGAGAGAATGTGGAAAAGTGTGTGTGTGTGTGGGTGTGTGTGTTAGGGGTTACACAGAGGTAAGAAGCAGCAGAGTGGAGGAGGAGGAGGAGGAGGAGGAGGAGGAGGAGGAGGAGAATGTCTGCGGTCAATCGACTGAAACCCTGGAACTAAACCAACTGTCTGCTGATGTACCTGTGTGTGTGTGTGTGTTTGATTACTGTAAAACACTGAAGCACACATACGAGTGCAGTGTGTGCGTAAATGCTTTACTTCTATACTTGTGAGGACCCTTATCGACATAGGAAGAATGGAGGATCGCACAAAATGTCCTCACTTTCCAAGAATGTCTCACTCTTCTCAGATTGTCCTCGTTATGGAAACATTACACTTTTTTCCCCAAAAATATCTCCACTTTACAATGTCTTCAAATGTCCTCACTGGCTGAAAAATGTCTTCTCTTTCCAAAATATCCTCACTTGCTAAAGCATGTCCTCACTTTCCAAAAATGTCTTCACATTCCTAAAGATGTTCTCACCGTTTAAAAAATGTCACCATGTCCTCACTTTCCAAAAATGTCTTCACTTTCAAGGTTTAAAACTCAATCTGGTCCTCACAAACAAAAACACACACTCACTAAGTTGATACCACAGCATACCTGAGGCCATGCCATTCCCCGTCCCGTCATCAGAAGATGTAACCTCTCTGCCGTTATTATCATATCAGGTTCACAAAGGCCCTGAGTAGAGGAAGAGAGAGAGGTTTAATACACAGTACATGAACAATAACTCCCACTGATGGACCTTAATGGAGCGATAGACCACCTAGTGTTGATGTCCTCCTTCTTGTCCACAGGGAATCCCTCGGTCGGGTATCTGATCAGCTAGGACAGCGTTTTAGCGGCTCAAGGTGGCTCTATGTAATTGTTTAAATGTCAGTAAAGTTTCCGTAAGTTCATGATCTGGTAATTAGAGTTGTCTGCAGTCTGCAGCGTCTGACAAGGAAGGCGTCTGTTTCCCCTCCGCCTAAAGGCCCTGAAATGGACATTAATAAGAATGGGAAGGCGTTCGTGGTTCTGTTTATTCTACACTGGGTGTCTGCATCGGTCGACATGTTCATGCCACACATGCATGTCATGCATTTTGCATCCGTTGATACTGGCCCAATTTTAGTATTAATATAAAAAAAAAAGTTCCATTCTCCAGAGGAAACCATTTCCTCAAGACCCCCAGAAAACTATGCGGAAAACTCCTGACGTACCCCCGAACACATATATACATATGTGGACAGTATGGAATCTGAAAACATTGAAAACTTGCAACTGAGAGTATCACAAGTATAATTAATACTACCTCTAGCCATGTTTACCCCTCATACTCTCGAGGGCCTTAACTCCTCATAGGTTCAGAGCAGCCAATGAAAATCTCAAGTTGTTGCTTGATAATTTGACATTTGACATTTGACAGGCACTACTGTTTTCATGCACTAAAGTCATAAATAAATTCTTCCTCTACTCAAGTACAATGAAAACATTGCTCGGTCCAGTTTACTGTACACACACTTACAGTAACTAGCTGCAGACCTCTCTTGCTTTTTTCTCTCACGTAGACCTCCCGACCCCGGAGGAGCTCAGTGACCCCGGCTAACGTTAGCGGTTGTCCAGCTGGCAGCCTCTGGCGGCTTCCAGCAGTACGGTTGACTGGAGGGCTGAACCCGCCACACCGCTGGGCTCTAATCCTGTTAAGGAGGAAAGAGACAATTACTCTGCTTTGCTTCGGTTCAGCGCTCAGATCCGCTCCTGCCGACTGCTCAGAGCAAAAACATTCACCTTCACCGCCAAACGGCTGCAGGGGAGTACGCTGTGAAAACCTGCCCTGTTTTTAACCTCTACAGGTGCCACGTGTTGATTTTTCTCTACATCTATTCATCTCTTTTATCTCAACTTCTGTGACTCTAAGTGAAGTGAAATCAAAGTAACACAAACCTGATGTACTTGGTGTGTAAACTCTGTTCAATCTGTTCAGTAGGAGTGTTGTTAAATGCACCTCGGGGCTTTTAAAAATAACAGCACAACACAACAGAAACACCTGCACACCAACTCAAAACCATTCATTTCATATTAGTTACTGTTAACCACTCAATGACACCTGTATCGTCAGCCAGAGTAGCGTCACATAAGAGTAAAAGACTCTATTTTGAGTGAAAGGTAATGTACAAGGTATGAACATTACTTGTTTTGTCATGGGCATGTTTTTGGGATGTGGGAACCATGAAGCTAGTTAATAGAGTGGTCATCTAATCATTTAAAATCATAAAAAAGAAGCTGATTCCTTGGTTCTCGCAGCATTTTAGAGGTGATACACCTCTATCGAAGAACCATGTCAGAGACATGGACACATCGACAGAGAGGCAAAGAAAGAACATGTGCATACACAGCAGGAGGAGAGAAACGCAGTTACAATATTCACAACTGCAGTAATATCAATATAAGCAACACACAAACACCACCTCGCCCACACGGTGGCACAGACCCTGACTTGTGTGGATCACAAACACAAAAAAAGGGTGGATGTCTTTTTTTTTTCCTCGGAGACAGACACAGGGTGGAGCTTAAAGACACAAACGCCTGCTAATCACCACTTGTCACAACTCTGGGTTTGGTTTCAAAAGCTGCATGTCGCTGCATCAATCTCCGTGATCCCCGGCTCGCCTCGCCTCAGCTTCAAAGATCATCTCTCTCTCTCTCTCTCTGTCTCTCTCTCTGTCTGTCTGGAGGTGTGTGTAAGGCTGCATTGTCTTGGCTGCATCATCCAGGCATGCAGGGCGTTGTTGCTCCACTTGTGAATGTCTTTGAGGGACTGTTAACGTGTTGAGCAGCACAGGAGCGCTTCATGTGTACTTCAGTAACAGTGGGCGGGTTTGTCTCTGTGGTAAATTTACCATTTACCAGAAAGATGACGGGGAAGAAGAGGGAAAGGCGAGAGAAATGTTGAGCGACATGCAACACAAATTGTGAACCAGGGATGTTCAGACATCATCAGACAAGATATATATAGTATTTTCTCGGCTAAGTTATCAGTTGTGGCGACTGTGATTTTCCCACCCGCACACACACACACACACACACACACACACACACACACACACACACACACACACACACACAGGTGTTACATCAAATTAGAATGGTGTCGTTTTCAGATAATTGCTGGGATTCAACAATACAACAGGAAGAGACTGCAGCTTTGTCTGAGTATGTCTGACTGTGTGTGTGTGTGTGTGTGTGTGTGTGTGTGTGTGTGTGTGTGTGTGTGTGTGTGTGTGTGAGAGAGAGACACCATTAGGGGGATGGCACCCTGGTGCACATTGTTAGAATGATTGACAGCTTTAGGAACCCAGCTGGCAAAGAAGTGCCAGCCGTGGGGGGCGCACACACACACACACACACACACACACGCACACACACACACACACACACACACATACACAGACCACCCCCCTCATGACTGTGTGGACCTTTCTTGATTGACAGGGTGTCAATCAAAAGTGTGTGTTGCAGACTTTGGCTCAAGCATCTTTTTCTTCACTTTTTTAAGGATGGATGGGGCTGTCACACACACACACACACACACACACACACACACACACACACCAGCCCCTCTCTAAGTAGCTCAATACTAAACAAATTAGCAGATAGTAGTCATATTTCTCATTCAGAATGCGCCGGTCGTCCCTGAGCGGTCCATTAATCATACTGAATTGACAGGGCGGTCCATGATGAAAGCTACCTGTCACGCCGTCCACTTGTGACGCTCAAAAAAAGTCATTCACTTTAACTTCTGCCCTCCCTTTCTTCTTCTTCTTTTTCTTCTCTCCTCCTTTCTGTCTTCTCCTCTTTCTCCATTCTCTCTTTCTTCCAGGGTTTTTTGTTTTCTCAAGCTCCAGCAGCCCCCCCCCCCCCCCCCCCATAAGAAGAAAAGAAATGAAAGAAAGACAGAAGCTCAGGGGGAAGGAAGGAATGCATTGAGTGAGTGTATGATTGACCCCTTCAGTGTATCTCTGTTGCCTTTCAGGAGCTGCATGTGTCAGCAGAGTCAGCCCGCCGCTGAAGAAGCTGCAAAAACTGCAACTCTGCTTGTTTTTCTTTCTCTTACCTGAACTGAAAGTTGACCCGGTCGTCTGCCTGTTGAGTGAGTTTCCTGACCCCATCAGACCTGTTCAAAACCCCCACGGGGCCCTCAGTTTGAGAGTATGTTTTCCAGTTTGCACTTTGGAGATTTAAAGGATCCCCTTTGTACTAATGTGGTACTTGTCTTCCTCTGAATATACATAAATATCATGAAACAATAACCATATTTTGTAGTTAAATAAGTAAGAAAGAAAGAAAACAGGAAAATTAAAGACAAAGTACACAGCGTTAGTACATCTTCAGACGAAATAATAAAAGCCCCCAAAAGATGATGGATATTACATTTGACTATATTTTCTGTGTATTTTCTTATTTGCAATGTTATTATATGTATTATACCGTACATTTTGTGATGTTCACATTGTGCAATATTTGAACACATCGAGAAAATTGGATAAACACATCAGAAGAAAACATATAAGTATCAACAATATGCTTAAATGTAATGCAAAATGTTTAAATTGGAAAACAAATATGCATTTACATTTTTATATTTATCATGAATTTACTCTTCTTGTTTTGTTTTCTTTGTTCAATTGTGGAAAATGTTGCTGTCCAATTTCAACCTTATAAGTTTCATCCAGAATATGATAAATAACTCTGGATTGTTTGTCATTTTCAATTCTGGCCTTTTGTACGTCTGTAGATTAACATCAATGCGGACAAAGGTTCAAACCACGAAACCACGAAAGTTTAAAAGAATATATTGTTTAAATAAATGTCCAGTGCTGCTGTCCTTGTGGTGAGGACTGTCCCCAAAAATCATGGTTGGACATTTTAACGGATAAAGCTACGTCTTGGCAATGGAGAGAGGAAGGCACGTTTGAACCCACACGGAGGTGAAAACCTTTGAGAGGTAAACAAGGAGAGGGCAGATTTAAAGCGTCGGCTCTGAGGGGGTCTCGCGGTCGATGCTGATCAGGCTGGAACGGAGACACAAGCTGTGTCTGACTGCAGCAGAATCCATTCAGCAGAAGGTCAGAGGAGTTTTTCTTTTGGTTTGAACTGTGGCCTCCGTCTCCTCAGACAGCCGACCCAACATCTATAGTCTGAACAAACAAAAATGGCTGTTCGGCACTGTTTTTGTTGGTCTGAGGTTTGAAGACGTAAAGAACCTGATGATCACTTTTTCATCTTTCCTTTTTTTTACCCGTCTCTTTCTCTCTGTTAACTTGAGGTCAGCCTCTGTATTTCACTTTCTCTTTGCTTGTTTCCTTTATTATATCTTCTTTTGTCCTCTGCATTTCTGTCTTAGTCATTTACTTTCTTTCCCTTTTACTTCGCCACAGTTTCTTTGACTACACTTGATTAATTGATCACTAAAACATCCTGTGTGTGTGTGTGTGTGTGTGAGAGAGAGAGAGTGATTTCCTACCACTGTATCTAATGTCTTTTTTAACTTTATCTGACAGATGATTCATCAACCTGATTCTTAATCATGTTACAGCAGAGCGGAGCCAGAGGTGAGGCAGAGCACCGACTCCTCCCAAATATTAGATTTAACTGGAGGCTTCTATCCAAACACCTCACGGTCCCATGAGTGCATCCAGAGCAACTACGGTGGCCCCAGTGGGACTTTAGACGTAACTCTTCATTGACCATGAGCTTTCTTTTTCAATCTCTCTTCCAAACTATGTTTTGAATGTGGTGCGTGTCTCACCAGATTGACAAAACAGATTTATACACATAACAATATTCAGGCAAAAATTAGCAAGGTGTCCATTTATATCAGGCATACCTTCTGGCGGTTGGACCACTGCGTCTCACACCAGCCAATCAGGTCGGTGTCTCAGTTCACAGGTGGGAGAATCATCTGACGGCCCCTGGAGAGAGAGAATAGTGTGTCTGCTCATTTCATTTCATCAGGTTCACCTGCAGGGGTTAGGAGAACAAGACATATCCAGAAAAAGAGACAGAAGGAAGTTTCTTTGCCAAAATTGTTCAGGAAAGTGTTTACTGTTAGTTACGTAATGTAAGAAGAAAAACAAACACAACAATAACAATGGATTATGACAGAGAATTTTGTAAACAGATTATATATAGCAGTTAATGCCACACACACACACACACACACACACACACACACACACACACACACTCTCTCTCTTTTCTCTGCCATCCATCACGCAGGACAAGTGTTCCAGTACATTATGAGTCTCTGTGGGTTTTTACTTTCTCATTAAATCAGCTTTTATTCGGCTGGCCAAACGTCCTTCCTCCTCTCTTTTCATAGTGATTGCGACCCTCCCTCACCTAGCAGGGGAGAGTGCACCCACACCCACACACACACACACACAGCACACACACAGCCAATACAATTACCATGGAGGGCATTAGGAGGGGCAGCTCCCCGTGTGTTTAGCTCTCTCATTGTTCTTGCCGTTTCCCTGCTGCTCGTCTCATCTGTTTGTGTCAGTCTGAGCCGAGCTGGTGCTCCGTCCTACCTGACACCAGATCATACAGTTAATCCAACTATCCAATTCATGTATTGATAACACATCAGTCTGCTCCTTTACAATTAAATCTCCTTCAAGAGGCACAAGCTATGACACAGAGCCGGTTTGAGGCAAACATTGCAGCCACACGGAGGCCCACACAATTAAGCAAATTACAAATTTGATGCAAACATTACACTTCTTATGTTTATTTTTATATGTGCATTTTCCATCCAAAGGAACAGATCTCGATTATTTTGCTGGTTAAATTCCTGCCAGCTTCAGTTGCACTTTAGTATCAGTGAGGAACTCTTTATGAAACAGCTTCAATTTAATACTGATTCCTCGATATGACCTTTAGAAGTAAACAAGACCGTCAGTGAGATGATTGGCTATTTCTATATAGTTATTCTTAATGTTCGTCATTGTGCCAAAGGGTCGGTTTCCGCACAAAATTAGAGAAAATCATGCAGGTTCACCAGTAACTCCATCAGCTCAGTCTCCAGAGGGGCCTCCTCCGGCCAGGAGCAGAGCTTCACCTCGCTGCTCCGCTGGTCCCGACTGGGAGGCAACACCAGCGCCCCGGTGCTGAAGGCCCAGGCCGTATTGCTGGGCCCGCTGGTGGGAAGGGAGGCATGAGAGAACCAGAAACAAGACGTACTCTGGTGCTCCAAACACTTCTGCTTTTGTCCACAGGGACCGCCAAGTTACTTGTTGTAGCTTTAGTCTCAGTAAAATACAGTCTAAAATTGGAAAACGTATGATTTTAATTAGGGACTAATAATAAGTAAACAAGTTTAAGTCTGACTAGATGTTTTCAATTCTATGATAAAGACACATTTGTGTTGGTAGAAAGAGTATTGATGTCCGATACCAGCCCTTAGTGCAATGCTGTGGTTAAAAGACGTAAGGTGGAGCTGCGTGTCGCTATGCGGCGGTGTACTATCTCTCACTCACACACACACACACACACACACACACACACACACACACACACACACACACACACACACACACGTGAGGACAGCATACAGCAGCAAAGCTGTGTTGAGACCAAACACTGTGATACAAAAAACGTAGGAGTCAGTGTGGGCGTGTTGTTACAGGTACAATCGAGACGGTAAAATATGACGCAGAAAGTCCAGTGAAATACTAAGTGAGTAAAACGTATCCACGAGTTTGAACGCTCATCAAATGCGTAAAGTAAACAGCTGAACTATACGTCACGAAGAGAACAAAGTAATCTACCGGGAATGTGCTCTTCAATGAATTTGATTGGCCAGCTGCATGAGGATCGCACACTGGGCCTCAGAGCGCCATCTAGTGGGCCGCAGATCTACTAACAAATGTTTAAATTCAATTTTAAAAAGCATTTGGTAATATACAAAGCTAGTTGTTTAAATATCTAAATGCGTTCAAGAATGCACTTAAATAAAAAACAATTAAATTGAACTATATCGCCACGGCAGTCACAACATATCGTGTTTTGCCACTGTTAGCTAGCTAACACAAAAGTGATGTGGAGAAAACCCAAAGTGTGTGGGTAAGAAAGACAAAGGGTGAGGGTAAGAAGTGAATTTATTTTAACATTATAGCTGACAGTTTACTATTTTTGTCATGTTACATTTTTCTTTTTTTTCTCATCTATGTGGGAAGGTGGTCCTCTGTAATGTTTCTAACAATCACAAGTGGGCCTGAAGTTACAAAAGGTTGAGAACCCCTGAAATAAAGGACAGTCCACACTGTGTATTTTCAAGTGAATCTGAAGGATGGAACATGCGTTGTCTCTCTTTCATTTAAAGAAATAGTTAAGCTTATATCACCACAAATGTACCAATCCACATGCTGACTTTGGTTCTGAGGACAGTGAGGGTGAAACAGAGGTCTGTGTGTGGATTGAACAGATGGATTCTTCAATAGTGTTGATGTGCTGCTGACATAAAATAACTTCAGTGTGAGGAGCTCAGAGAGAACAGAAGAACAGCAGACAGACATAAAGAGATAATAGAAGATATAAACAATTACACAGAGTATGGATGAATTTGAAGACATCTGTAAGTGTTTTTGTCCATTTCTTCTCTGGCTGCAAGTGTTAATTATTCACTATCAATTAATCTGTTGATTATATTTTTCCAATTAGTTGATAGTGAAAAATGCCCAACATGATTTTCCATCTTCAAATGTCTTGTTTTGTCTGACCAACAGTCCAGAACCCCAAAAATATTCGATTAACAATTATATTAAATAGAACATTTCATTAGCTTTGAAGAAAATATTTTCCTCTAATTCTTGTAGAAAACAAATTGTAATAACACAGGAAACACACACACACACACACACACACACACACACACACACACACACAGAGCTGCAGGGCAGGTAGCACCTCGGTTGATGGATAGAGGTCAGAGGTCACTGAGGCAGGAATTGGAGAGCAACCAGAAATGAATGTGTGTGTGTGTGTCAGGTCTTGTTGGGCGTGTGCATGTGTTTAGTCCAGGTATGTTTGTGTGTGTATGTAGGTGGAGTTCAGGCATTCATTTACAAACTCCATCTGACATAACGGACCCATCCCCCAAACACACAAACTCACACACACCTGCACACGCTCAGGTTTCTGATCATTGCACGTTGCAGACAAGAATGTATAACACAAAATATTGATTTTAAAAACTAAAGTTATGGATTTTGACTTTCTTTGAACCAGAGAGAGAGAGAGGGAATTCACAACAGATCAGCAAAGTGAGACAAAACTAGAATGTTGGCCTCCCTGAATGACCAAAATGAGAGTATTTCAAAGTACTTGTGCTTTACATTTCAAAATCCCTCTGATTCGTTCTTTCATGCCTCATGTTGTGTAACAGCCAGCGTAACTCCCTCCATTAATCAACTTGTTAAATTCTACTTTACTACTGACTCATTGTTGAGGAAAGAACTTCTCAGATGACTTTCACTTGCAGAAAACAGAAATGCTTAAGTGCAGTACACCTCAAAAGTACTTGAGTAACTTACTTTACACCGTAGAAAGTTTGGGTCGGGATGGAGTAACCGTGTGTGTGTGTGTGTGTGTGTGTGTGTGTGTGTGCTGGTCGGGGGGTGGAGCACAGATAATTCACTGCTGGCAGGTTGCTTCCTACTGTAAATGATAAATGGATTAGGGAGGAGAGGGAGGAGGACACACTGCTGAGAGAGAGAGAGAGGGTGAGACTATGTCCACGTTGGAGTGGCTAAATCACAAAAGCAACTATTTGATTCACAAGAGTTACAAAGAAAACAGGTGAACAACAATCAAATCACTATTTTATGCTCATTCAGTTCATTTAATCGCTGGTGGAAATTCTGCCTCCATGTTGGAACAAAAACACGTCAGAAACTGTAATCAAGAACTAAATCATGAGTTTTTTTGTCTTTTTCACACGTACACAATGTTTTTCGGATTTAGAGGGTTTAGTGTGAATGTAGTCTTCTGTTTAGGAGTTAACTTCATTCCCACATTATCCTGATGCTCAGACAGCTCAGAGAATGTTCTGGTTTACAGAAGGCAACTGAATTCCTGCATTCCTCACTGAACACAAACTCTTTCACTCCTGTCATGTGTCCTTTAATTCTTTTTCGTCAGTCACTTCTACCTTTGCTCTCTCTCTCTCTCTCTCTTTTCAGTGTTTCTTCCTTGGTGTCCTTCAGCACTGCAGTAATCAGTGTGTAGCAGGATGAAGCAGATGGTGGACTGAGATCTGACCGCAAATAGCTTCATGTTTGGACGACAGTGTTACACTAGGTCCATCACCACCTGAAACACACACCTACACACACACCCAGACACACACACACACACACACACACCCAGACACGCACGCACGCACGCACGCACACACACACACACACACACACACACACACACACACACACACACACACACACACACACACACACGACTCTAAAAAAAAAAAGGGAAACCGTCGGCAGTTGTTTCTTCACAATTCTTATGTCCAGAACATAATGTTTTAATATCTGGACAGATGTTTGGTCCCTCTAGTACACAAAAAAAATAAAAAAAATAAAAAACCCACTGGGTTATTGCACCTGCAAATAATTTATGGATTTTCCCTCATGAATATACACTCTCACACTCAACAATCCAGATGTGAATCATTTACACATGCTTTAATTTATTCTGACTCTGGGTGAAAAGTTAAATTATTATTATTACTTACTTTACCTGTGAAGCAGGCAGCTTTTAGATCCACCTCACTTCTCATTCTTTACCAAACAATGCATAGCAAGCAATAGAGGAGAAAATACAAGGATACCGTGATGGACTGATGGACACCAAGGAAACATCCACCCATGCCTAATCCATACCCAATTATCCTGCGCAGGGTCACAGAGACTGGAGCCCAGCTCACACTGGATGAGAGGTTACTTCTGGGAAGGGTCAATACTCTGCCACAGACAACCATTCACATCTACATGCAATGTACAGTCTTCCATTTACATGCGTGGCACTGTGAGAGGAAACCAGGAAACCCAGAGCACCCCGAGGACACGCAGAGAATGTACAAACTCCAGATTCAAACCCAGGAGTGGACAGACTGTCATGTTTCAGTTTGGATTCATAAAACATGTTCTATGACTCAGGTGGGAGAGCAAAAAAACTCAAAGGCATTTTACCACTAAACCATTCATATTTTACATGTTCTTTTATATGTTTATATATTCTGTGTGCCACTGAACTTTTGCAATAAAAGATCGCTGCAAAAAGACTGCTACTGTCGCTGAACTCTGATTTTACAAAGTTTGCCCTCTTCAAAAAAAAAAAAGACGTGTCACTTTAACACAACTGTGCTTCTTTCTTGGGAGAAACACACACACACACTTCAATCACATTTCCACCCAAATTCAAACCGCAGGGGAAAATACGTACCTTGTGGCTCACTGTGAACGTCATCTCAGCTCGTAAAACGTTACACACACACCGTAGCTGATCCAACTCAGTGCTGATTGGAGTCATTGCAACAACCATGTGTGTGTGTGTGTAATCTGTAAGTGTAGCCTGAGGACACTCCTCTGTGTGTGTGTTTATGTAACAGGTGGTCTTGCTGTGTGTGTGTGCGTGTGTGCGTGTGCACTGCAGGGCTGGATGGACACTCGTCCCTCACATAAAGGACACTTCCTCTCTCCTTTGTTTACTCCCTCATCACAGTAAACAAAGAATGCTACTTCCTACGCAAACACACACACTGGTAGGAAGTGGAGTGGTCATTTCCCTCCGTCAGGTATGTCAGCCCTGAGGCCACAGCAGAGGTTCAGTGACACTACAAGTGTTTGGTGGCAGAGATGCCCCATCTCCCATTTGACATCGTCACCACTCGGCTCAAGGTAGAACAGAGAGGAGAGGCCACACGAGTGTCTGCAACCATGGGGTTGGAGTTCAACAGCATTCTGTTGAATCTGAATCCCTTTTCAAAGCCACAGCTTTTAACATCTGTCAGTAACTAAAGATGAAAATAACTGAAACAAAAAGATAAAGATCACACAGTTAAGATCTGTAATCTGTTTTTGTCAGCTGGAATATAAAAACAGCTTGAATGGGAGAATAATTAATGTTCCCAACTTGAAGCTCCAAACAGAAACTGAAATAAACTGTAGAAGATACATACTACATGTGCATTAACATCAGTGTTGTCTGCGGTGCATCAATGAGTGTAAAATGAACTGAGGGGATGTTGAATTATGCAGCAACAAAACCAAACATGACCAAACCAACAGAGTCACGCCGGCTGAGAGACAGGGAGCCTCTCAGTGCAGGTGAGCTGAATGCACCACCAGGGAGATATTTCCAAAAGGTACCCAATGCTCGTCAGTGTAACCGACACCATTTACAGCATTATAAACTCACTCTGTAGTTGATTTTCACAGGATGCTGAAACGCAACTAAAATCTGTCTGGAAGGACAAAGACTGATGGAGTGATTTTGATAACAGTTAAGTGTGTAAATATCTGTTTGTCTGTAGTAAAGGGGAAAATGCACAGAAACATCTCTATTTCTGTGCATGTTTGTGAGATCTTTTCAGGAGGTTTACCTTCTGATTTGACCGTTATTATCACATAAAGAGTTTCCCTGTGTATGAAACGTTGGACTCGCTGCCTCCTCTCCTCTCTGAAAACAGGCGTCTCTTTTTAAAGCTCGAGTGGAGCAGAACAGTAGCCCTTGTTCCCGGGAGAGGTCGCGACCCCCTCGCCCCGGCCCGAACCCGATACGCAGCCTGCCAGCTCGGCGGGGCGCTCCGCCTGAAAGATAAGGAAATGGACCACCGGTAGTCCTGGTGTTGCCCCTCACCCTGGGGCTGCCCCGGGGGTCAAACCCAGTGCGCCTCACCTTACTCACCTTCCTCTCTCCCGCGCTCTTAAAATCCACATTTCTCTCTTTCGTTTGCGGTTCAATCACCTGACTGTGACATTTATTTTGTTATGTTAGCATTGATCAATTTACTTCTTCTTGATGCGGAGACGCTACAAACCAGTTTTTAGACCATTTGAATCAACATACAGTATGTTTGAGTTCACAGCAACACAAAGACATATTGTAAAAAGAAACTTCCATCTCCAACAGAAGTAATTAGTTTGATCCCCCGATTCATTATGTTATTGACGATTAAGCGACACGTCATACAGCTCTGCGTAGTCTCCTGACTTGTCTAAAACGAGTGGTTTAAAGGAGAGAATAGCAGCGAGAAAGTGAGCAAGGGAAACAAATCTTTACATTATTTTCTTATTATTATAACATAGTTACACACTGAATCAGAAGAACAAAACATTGTCACGACTATGCAGTTTCTTTATGTAATGTCCAGTTATCAGATGATTTTGGTTTGAGGCCCTTTATGAATAAACAGGTTTATTATGTTTTAAAGAGGTTGGATGTTCCACCAAAGATACATTTCACCTCTAAACTTCTCAGATTGTTTAATTCAATAAAGGTTTGATGCTGAAGCAAAGCATAAAGTTCAAAATAAGAACTTATTTTCTTCTTCTTTCCTCTGTTATTTATCACATCAGGACCCCTCAGATTCACGGGGTTGCTATTTGGGCCAGACAACTACACCAATAAAACATTTATTTACACAGTGATGCATAAGTATCAATAATAATGTCACATAGAACCAGATATCAGTCCTAGGAGACAATTTACTGCACTTTACTTTTGATACTTTTACTGCATGAGGCTGATAATAATACTACTTTTACTTTTTTACTGTATTTGAACGCTGGATGTGTATTTTACTGTGCACTGGTACTTTTACTCAAGTAAAGAATGTGAATACTTCTTTCACCACAAACGATGTTTGTAAAAATGTTCAGATGGAAATCGCAGAACGCCCAAAAGTCAAAGTCGTCATGTCGAAGTGAGCGCTATTAAAATGAACAGAAACGTCCTCAGCTAACAGGTCAACACACACACAAACATACTCACTCCCTGGAGGGAGCCGCCGATGACAGGTAGCGACTCAAACAAGGAGAAAGGAGGAGAGAATCAAAGAGACGAGGAGGGGGAGGAGGAGAAGGGAAGGGCGGAGGAGGAGGGGAGGTGAAGTGGGTTGGGTGGGGGGGGGGGGACCACTCTGCGTGTGTCTCTCTTGTGAATGTGTGTATGGGTTTGTACAGGTGAGTGTTAATTCAAAAAGGTTTCCCAAAAAAGAATTGTTAACCACAGAAATTTCTCTTCATACTTTTATCAGTTCAGTTTAAAATGATCAATATCAACTCGCAGAGACCGGGGTTCCAAAGAGATGACAGGAGTTAGACCTTTAAGCCACATTCCTTTCCACTTCAACGACATTTTGAGGGTTAGCACGAGTACTTCCACACAGAATACTGTCCAGTTCATCGTCAAATCACCTAAATAGAGCTTGAACTCTAGTTCAAGTAACTTAATGCAACCTCTGTTAAAGTAGTTAGCTGTTTAAAAACGTAGCCAAGCAGGACATTGCTTCCCACCGGCTGCTACTGCTGATTTCACCACGGATTTGTTGTTAACAGTGTGGTATTATCAGGGATCGGTGACCAGGAATCAGTGAAGCCGATCTCCTGGTGGCATATTTTGACTTAATATTGGCTGATAACGATCGACGGCCGATCAAATGGGGCATCCTCAACAATGGCAAAGGGTGAAGCGAACCTGAAATGGTTCGTTTGGAGGGTTGAAACAAACCAAATAATTAAACCAGTTAATATATCTTAGACACTATAGTGTTTGTTTTGAAGGTTTTTAGTCAGACATTTTGTGGAAGTTAAACGCACAGATGTACCAGGAATGCATTGTTCTTGTGGTCTATCTCTTTTCTGATTCAGATTTTTTGAAAAACAAATTTATCCTTCATCAAAATGTTTGTTCTACATATTTTTGGATGAAACGTTATTGTCATTCTTGATATCCATGTCTCACATTTTAAGGATAAGATTTGTATTCTTCACAATGGTGACAGCTGCTTTCTGGCTCAAACTCTGAAAAGGAAACTAAATATATCCTTAATTTTCTGAGAGCTTTGCACACCTTCAGTTTGTATAATCCTTATAGAAAATGTCTCCTTTGAGAGCCACATTCAATTCTAATCAGACAGTTATATACATATAAATAGATTTGGGGTCTCTGTGTTTGACGACAGGACCTGATTGTTCTACCGTCTTTACTTTTGTTTTCTAAAATCATGACCATGGTCCAACTGTCTCACAGCTAGAAAATAAATCTGCGTGCTGACAGATGGATAAAATCAAACAGTACACATTTATATGATGACCCACATTACCTCGTTATCACCCCTGTCGTGCACTCCCCCCCCCCCCTCTCCCTCATTCATCTTCTCTCGTCTCCGGGGAACAACTGAAAACTTTCTCTCTCTTCCCTCCTGCTGCTCGTTGGAGTGTTGGGTTTCCAGGAAAGACGGTGTAAAATATCCGACCGCCGCTTCCGCTGTAAATTGACAACCGCTCCCCTGACTGGCAGCTCTTTAACAGGACAGGAAGTCTGCGTTCACCAGGCTGCCCGGCGCAGGTCATGAACTAAAAAGCTTTTGAAATATGGAGCTCTTTCAATTCATTCTGAATGATTCTTAATTTACACTGATTGATGGTCCTTTGGGGAGTTTTCAGAGCAAAAAGCTGATCAAAACTAAATAAACACTCTTCAAATACTTCCTACAGCACAAACCGTGTCCCGAGTATCCATCTTTACACTGAGTATGCTCAACACACTCTGCAATTATGTGTGCTTGTTTGGGCACATTTGTTTTTTTCGACAATGCCTCTAAATTCTGTTCAAACCTGAGCCATTGCACAGGAAGTGATGCACTTTATACCACTTTTCAGCCTGGTCTCACTCCCAGGGCGTCAAATGCCGATGCTTAGGAAGTGGCCCTCACCTTCTTCATACTGATGCACAAGGCACCCTTCAGGGTCTGTATGAGACGGGCTTTAAACTAACTACAATGTAAACCAATGGTAAATGGTATAAACGGTAGATTGTAAATGGACTTGTACTTGTGTAGCGTCTTTCTTTTCTTCCGACCACTCAACGAGCTTTAACACTACATGTCATTCACCCATTCATACACCGATGACAGGCCACTTTCCATCAGGACTAACTAAGCATTCACACACACACACACACACACACACACACACACACACACACACACACACACACACACACACACACACACACACACACAGCCTTTCGGGAGCAATTTGGGGTTAAGTGTCTTGCCCAAAGATACATCGACATGGACTGGAAGAGCCAGGGATCGAACAGCCGATCTTTTGATTGAAGGACGACCCGCTCTACTAGACCCACAGCCGCCATCTGTGTCATTACGCAGAGGAACAGACGTAGTTGTAAGACTGGGTGGATGGGTCAGACAAACACAGGGACTAAGGGACTTAGGGACCAACAGTCAAATGACATGGGAACTGGATAAAATATACTACTTTTGCACTTGGCTGATTCAAATAAAGGCCAAGTTGCGATACAATCTCCGACAGCAAATGTAACAAAGAAGAGCCAACTTTTTTTAAGATCGCAAATCACTTAAAGACAAGACTTCTGGTGAAAAAGAAAATCCACTCTAAAGGAAGGAAAAAAAGATCATGCTTCTTTCGAACAACTAATAAAATGAATTAAATCTGCAACTCATGGTTCAACTTTGACGTTATTGTTTGTCAGGTCTGCTCGCCACTTAACTTGATCAGAAAACCATGAAATCATCAAACAGACGCTACAGTAGTAAAGTCTGTTTATAGTCTCATGTGTGGAAAAATAAAGTAAGTTGTATTAGCCATTTGGGCCAAATAGTAGCCGGAGTTGACAGCACTAAAATCCAAAGAGATGACCTGAAACAGGCCGCAGCATGTTGAGAAGTCAGATTTCTGGTTTGAATTAGTTTCAACGAGGTTAGATTTGGACTTAACTTCAAGAAAACCAGCTGTTTGAGTCCTTACGGTCCATGTTTGATACAAAAACTATAGCACACAGATCAATTCATGTCCTTTTCTCTACAAACAAGAGCATTAAAGAGATTAAGCTTAATTTTAAAACCCTGCCTTTTTAAAAAAACATCTCACATTCAGTCGGATTTTTCTTTTCCAGAGGTTGGAAAGATGACAGTGAACCTGACTGTACAGGGTTTTGATTAAATCCCTGTGTGTGTGTGTGTGTGTGTGTGTGTGTGTGTGTGTGTGTGTGTATGTGTGTGTGTGTGTGTGTGTGTATGTGTGTGTGTGTGTGTGTGTGTGTGCTGTATAAACGTGTGTGAGTACGTCTCTAGAAAGTATGTGTGGTGCAATTACAGATCAAAGCAATGTGAGGGATTGAGTGTAATAAGTAAGTATTACATTGGAATATCCTGCAGCATTTTGATCTAAATGAGACGTGAAGTGAGAAAGATGAATACAACAAATGGATTACAGCATCCGTTTCAGCTTTCACTCTAAATAGAGTTAACAGTCTGCTTCACTGGGTGTCCTTTGTATTCATCATTTAGATGACTACTAATACAACAATGTGCCTTATGAGTCCTGTATGTGATTGATGGAGCTCAGGTCATTTATCAGTTTTGATGTTTACACAAAGAAACAGAAAATCTTAAAATCCCCTTTTCTGAATAAGGTCTAATGTGCATAAATGATTAAGTTTTAGGGGTAAAACAACCAAATTTGATCTTAAACAGATCACAACGAACCAGGAAAGGTTGCTTATGTATGTAAATAATGGAGAGGGCATAATTCAAGGTGTCTTAATGCACTTAATAAAAAAAACAATAATACAAGAAATATACCAATAAGACAATAAGACAAAACTCAAAGTGTGCAGAAAAACCAAGTAAAGGAGATGAATGTTTTACTTTAGATGGATGCAAGACATTTGTAGAGGATGGCAGAAAATGTGCACGCAAAACATCACAATGGGGATGAAAAGGTGATGGTTTGTTTAGGTGTGTGTGTGTGTGTGTGTGTGTGTGTGTTTCAGCCTCAGGTAGCAGGAGATGAAGCTGAAGCAGATTGTAGCACCTGCCAGACTCCGTCGGCATCAAACCCAAGGAGACACCTTTGACCCAGAGAGGCATGCAGCTACACTAATCACACACACACACACACACACCCACACACACAAACCCACACACATAATATGCACGCAGTGGCTCAGCACTCAAGGGCCACAAATACAAACAGACACACACTAAGAAACTTTAGAGAGCACATATCTACATTTGTACACATACACACAACAAACCATGTCAGTCTCTCTCTCTGACACACACATGCACGCACGCACGCGCACGCATGCTCGCGCACACACACACTCACACACACTTGTATTTAGCAGGACCCAGATCAAAGTGAAGCCTTCAGACTGTCAGTGCCGCGTTGCCTCGGGCTGACAGCAGCCACAGTTCATCCAGTGTTTACATTACAGCACTTTCTACTCTCTGCACACACACACACACACTTCACCGGCTGATCTGCAGCCTGATAAGATGGCCGACATCTTCACACACACCTGAATTATCCTGCGGTGAGGGGAGTGCAGCTCGTCTGGTGGAGTCAGACAGTTTGAGGAATAAAAAAGGGGATTTTTCATGACATGAGACGTTTTTCGGGGGTTACAAGTGCAACTGTGTAAAAAAGAGAAGAAAAAAAGTAAAGCTCTGGATCGCTAAAAGTAACCTATGAGCAGCCAGGAGTTGGGAAAAGGTCAGAGGTCACAAGACAGATAAACAGGAAAATGAACTGGATATTCTTCGGATTTCATCGATTCCGAAAGTACTGTTGATTTTCTGTTTCCAGCATGCTTCTACTTGCCTCCCTCGGTCTCTGCTGTTCTACTTTCTCTCTGTCTGTCTGCTTCCCAGATATAATAAATAATGGGAGATGACTGGAGAATATTGACAAGAGAGAATGTCTCGCCCAGAACAAACAGAGAACTAACCACAACCTAAACATAACTTTAAGCCTAACTCTAAAACCAAGTCTGAAGCCTCAAACAGTGTTCTGAAGCAGTGAGGACAGAGTCAAATGTCTACACTTTGCAAAGATATCCTCACTCTCAGGTAAGACGACACTAGACAACCAAACAGGGAGGCATATGTTTCATCAAAAGGAAGTAGACCTCAATGAAAATTGGATGAAGAAACTTCTGATGTGATGAAAACGGTAAATCGTACATCCGAGCCAAGATGGAGGATCAGCGCACTGATTTAAACTCAGGCTTAACTTATCAATTTATCAGCCCTCAGGCCTGCACACACACACACACACACACACACACACACACACACACACACACACACACACACACACACACATACACACACACATATATATGTACACACACGCACAAGTTGTATTACTCTTGTTATTGTCTTATGATAAATTCTCCATCTGCATCTCAATCTTGAGTATCAATAGTGTGAACTTTCCTTTCGATGATGCTCAATGAGAGGTCATCTTTTCCGTTCCCTCGTGTTTCTTTTCTGAAGTAAAAGGAATCAGATCTGATGTATTTTGGGTCTCCAGAGTGTCTGAGGATGAAACCAGAGATGTGATCTAGAGAATAAACCGCTGTGAAAGTAACGGCCCGAGGCGCCGCATGGAGGAAGATCTCCATTTCAGAAGCTTTTAAAAGCTCAGGATTAGGATTAGTGGAGTGGCCCTTTAAGTGTCCGAGCTGTATGGTGTGATGGGACAACAGCACGGGAAATGAGGACATGCACCTTAGCATGTGTGTCCAGAGTAACAACGAATCCTTACAGATCACATCCAATATTAAAAACGAAATGTAATAGTTGAAAGATTACTGAATTTTGAAACACATACTTATGTTTTTTATGTTTTAGACAATAAATGACAATAGTGAACACTTAAAAATAACCGCAGATTTTTTTCCAAATCATAACATTACTAATTTCCACTTTGTGTCACAATGAACTTACAGAAATTCAGAACTTGCAACTAAAAATTGATAATTGTTGAGTCACCGCTTATGTTTTGTATTTGTTGTACTTATTTTTTAGCACTGTAGCTTGTGAACGCAGTGCTTTTTGGCAGCTGATGTGAAGAGTTTCCTTAACCCTTCCGTCGTCTCGAGGGGTCAAAGCGACCCACATCGGAGTCTCCCCGCTGTCTATCTCCCCTTGTCTTCTTCTGGTGGGTCAAAGTGACCCACCTTTGACTCTCCCGGCTATCTCATCTTACTCCCCTTACTCACACTCACTATCTCTATCCCGTTGTCCTCGGGTGGGTCAAAACGACCCGCCTCAGAGTCTCTTCTCCTCTCCTCGCTACGCTACGCTACGCTACCTCCCGTCGTCCTCGGGTGGGTCAAAACGACCCGCCTCAGAGTCTCTGTCCTCGCGTCTCTCTACCCTCTCACATCTCCCACTCCCGTTGTCCTCGGGTGGGTCAAAACGACCCGCCTCAGAGTCTCTTCTCCTCTCCTCGCTACGCTACGCCACCTCCCGTTGTCCTCGGGTGGGTCAAAACGACCCGCCTCAGAGTCTCTTCTCCTCTCCTCGCTACGCTACGCTGCCTCCCGTCGTCTCGACGGGTCAAAACGACCCGCCTCAGAGTCTCTTCTCCTCTCCTCGCTACGCTACGCCACCCCCCGTTGTCCTCGGGTGGGTCAAAACGACCCGCCTCAGAGTCCCTCCCCTCGCTACTCTATCTATATATATATATATATATTTATTTACTTACACATATATTCTAGGCGCTATACTACTACGTTGTACACTCGCGCATCTTCGGTCGTCCGAGAGAGCAGACAGTAGAGAGGAGAGACGCGAAAATGCAACCGACTCCGTTTTTTCAAATGGCGAACTACCTGAGGACGAACAGGGACACGTTCGACAAGCTCGTGGCGGCTATACGAGACTACGAACACCACCCCCTGAATCCCGAGGCGAAGAAGGAGATCGGCCTCATGCTTAAGAGGCACAGGTCCAACAAGTCGTACGCGAAATACCCAGAGACTCTGATGGAGAGGATGTGGAAGTCGTTGAGCGATGACGTGGCTTGGAACGCGATAGCTGACACGCTCCGAAGCCTGGACCCCGCGTTCCGAGTGACCGATCTGGATGCGCTCAAACCCGAGGACCTCGCGGCGTGCGATCTGCTCGGAAAGCCCATCGGGACGTCGCGCTTGAGCAAACTGTTGAAGGACCTGCCGCGACGCGAACTGGACAGAGTGAAACTCTTGCTGTCCTGGGACCTCGTCGAGGGTTGCCAGCGTTTGCCCTTCGGAAGGATCGCGAGAATGAACGCGGGGGACCTGTCGAACGCGATCGTCTCCGAGCACTCTCGCTCTGCCGCGTTTGTGATGCGTCTCATCTTCTCGCAAATCGACCGAATGGACCTGGCGAGCGAACTGTCCGCCGCGGTGGCCGAGTACACGCCCGATCATTGACGATCCCGGGCGCACGCGCAAACACACCCACCACAACTCTGACCTTTTAATATTATTTTATATATATATATATATATATATATATATATATATATATATATATATATATATCACATTACACATACTTATTGGCTAAGCGATACGAACGCGGGTGTACACTCGCGCATCTCCGCTCGTCCGAGAGAGCAGACAGCAAGCAGACAGTAAGAGAGGAGAGACGCGAAAATGAACCCGACTCCCATGTTTCAAATGGCGAACTACCTGCAGAGGAACAGGGACAACTTTGACAAGCTGGTAGCGGCTATACGAGACTACGAACACCTCCCCCTGAATCCCGACGCGAAGGCGGAGATCGGCCTCATGCGTCGGAAGCTCAGGTCCAACAAGTCGTACGCGAAATACCCGGAGACTCTGATGGAGAAGATGTGGCAGCACTTGGGCGAGGCCCTCGCCCGAAACGCGATAGCCGACACGCTCCGAAGCCTGGACCCCGCGTTCCGAGTGACCGATCTGGATGCGCTCAACCCCGAGGAACTCGCGGCGTGCGATCTGCTCGGAAAGCCCATCGGGGCGTCGCGTTTGAGCAGGGCGTTGCGGGACCTGCCGCGACGCGACCTGGACAGAGTGAAACTCTTGCTGTCCTGGGACCTCGTCGAGGGTTGCCAGCGTTTGCCCTTCGGAAGGATCGAGAAAATGAACCCCGGGGACCTATCTTACGCGATCGTATCGGCGCACTCTCGCTCTGCGGCGTTTGTGATGCGTCTCATCTTCTCGCAAATCGACCGAATGGACCTGGCGAGCGAACTGTCCGCCTCGGTCGACGACGTTGCGTCGGAACGTTGACGATCTCGACCGGTTTGGACGGACGTGGCGATGGGACCGGGTCGCTTTGTTGTTTTCCTGCCCTTGTAATGCTTTGCAACGTGCTGTGTAACCCGTGTTTGTTGTGTTAAAAATAAAAGGAAATAAAATAAGTCCTTGGGTATACCAATTGCTACGGTGTGCGAGTGTTCATTGTCAAAGTGCAACAATCCCCGTGTTTAGCGTTGGTGTGTGTGTGTGTGTGTGTGTGTGCGTGTGTGTGCGTGTGAAACGACCGGCGTAGGATAATCGATCGTTTGGTTAAACCCCTTCCGTTGTCCTCGGGTGGGTCAAAGCGACCCGCCTCAGAGTCTCTGTCCTCGCGTCTCTCTACCCTCTCTCTCACATCTCTCACTCCCGTTGTCCTAGGGTGGGTCAAAGCGACCCGCCTCAGAGTCTCTCCCATCGCATCTCTCTACACTCTCACATCTCCCACTCCCGTTGTCCTCGGGTGGGTCAAAGCGACCCGCCTCAGAGTCTCTGTCCTCGCGTCTCTCTCTCCCGTTGTCCCGACGGGTCAAAGCTACCCGCCTCAGATTCTCTGTCCTCGCGTCTCTCTACCCTCTCTCTCACATCTCTCACTCCCGTTGTCCTCGGGTGGGTCAAAGCGACCCGCCTCAGAGTCTCTGTCCTTGCGTCTCTCTCTCCCGTTGTCCCGACGGGTCAAAGCTACCCGCCTCAGAGTCTCTATCCTCGCGTCTCTCACTCCCGTTGTCCTCGGGTGGGTCAAAACGACCCGCCTCAGAGTCTCTCCCATCGCGTCTCTCACTCCCGTTGTCCTCGGGTGGGTCAAAACGACCCGCCTCAGAGTCTCTATCCTCGCGTCTCTCACTCCTGTTGTCCCATTGGGTCAAAACGACCCGCCTCAGAGTCTCTATCCTCGCGTCTCTCACTCCCGTTGTCCTCGGGTGGGTCAAAGCGACCCGCCTCAGAGTCTCTCCCATCGCGTCTCTCACTCCCGTTGTCCTCGGGTGGGTCAAAACGACCCGCCTCAGAGTCTCTTCTCCCCTCGCGTCTCTCTACCCTCTCTCTCACATCTCTCACTCCCGTTGTCCTCGGGTGGGTCAAAACGACCCGCCTCAGAGTTTCTCCCATCGCGTCTCTCACTCCCGTTGTCCTCGGGTGGGTCAAAACGACCCGCCTCAGAGTCTCTATCCTCGCGTCTCTCACTCCCGTTGTCCTCGGGTGGGTCAAAACGACCCGCCTCAGAGTCTCTCCCATCGCGTCTCTCACTCCCGTTGTCCTCGGGTGGGTCAAAACGACCCGCCTCAGAGTCTCTCCCATCGCGTCTCTCACTCCCGTTGTCCTCGGGTGGGTCAAAACGACCCGCCTCAGAGTCTCTATCCTCGCGTCTCTCACTCCTGTTGTCCCATTGGGTCAAAACGACCCGCCTCAGAGTCTCTATCCTCGCGTCTCTCACTCCCGTTGTCCTCGGGTGGGTCAAAGCGACCCGCCTCAGAGTCTCTCCCATCGCGTCTCTCACTCCCGTTGTCCTCGGGTGGGTCAAAACGACCCGCCTCAGAGTCTCTTCTCCCCTCGCGTCTCTCTACCCTCTCTCTCACATCTCTCACTCCCGTTGTCCTCGGGTGGGTCAAAACGACCCGCCTCAGAGTTTCTCCCATCGCGTCTCTCACTCCCGTTGTCCTCGGGTGGGTCAAAACGACCCGCCTCAGAGTCTCTATCCTCGCGTCTCTCACTCCCGTTGTCCCATTGGGTCAAAACGACCCGCCTCAGAGTCTCTATCCTCGCGTCTCTCACTCCCGTTGTCCTCGGGTGGGTCAAAGCGACCCGCCTCAGAGGTCTCTCCCATCGCGTCTCTCACTCCCGTTGTCCTCGGGTGGGTCAAAACGACCCGCCTCAGAGTCTCTCTCTCTCTCTCTCTCTCTCTCTCTCTCTCTCTCTCTCTCTCTCTCTCTCTCTCTCTCTCTCTCTCTCTCTCTCTCTCTCTCCCCTCGCTACGCTACGCTACCTCCCGTTGTCCTCGGGTGGGTCAAAGCGACCCGCCTCAGAGTCTCTTCTCCCCTCGCTGTCTCTCTACCCTCTCTCTCACATCTCTCACTCCCGTTGTCCTCGGGTGGGTCAAAGCGACCCGCCTCAGAGTCTCTCCCATCGCTACGCCACCTCCCGTTGTCCCCATTGGGTCAAAACGACCCGCCTCAGAGTCTCTATCCTCGCGTCTCTCACTCCCGTTGTCCTCGCGTGGGTCGAAAGCGACCCGTTCTGGGGACAAACCCCCCCCAATAACGAACCATTACTAACGTCATCTTCTCTACATGTACAGACATGTGGTGGCGGTGGTGGTGACGGTGGACATCTCTCGGGTAGTTACGGAATGACTGCGCGTTTCACTGTCGAACAGGTACTCGAACAGATTTTCTCAAGCGACCAGCAGGACTACTGTGATTCGGAAGACCAGGTGGAGGAAGATGTGTCCGAAGAAGACGATGTGTCCGGAGAAGAAGAACAAGAAGAAGAAGCAGGCGAAGACGCCGAAGGAGAAGGCGACGAAGAAGAAGCAGAAGACTACAACCCAGTGCGGCCCGAATCACCTTCGCGTAACCACGAAGAAGGGGAAGACGAAGACGGAGAAGACGAAGAAGGAGAAGACGATTACCAAGTCGACCCATCTCAAGTGCAAAGGCGGACCTTCCTCTCAAAAAACGGAGAAATAACTTGGTCCTCCGCTTCCTACGCGCAACACCGGGGCAGAGCTAGGCGAAATGCCACGCCGACAACCCCTGGTGGACCCACAAGGTACGCCGCGTGCCACGCCCGTGACATCGCCTCTACCTTCTGCCTCTTTGTCACACCGTCAATAGAAAGAATCATCCTGGACAACACCAATCTCGAGGGCTTTCGGAAATACGGGGACGGGTGGAAAGGAATGGACGAAACCGATCTGCGCGCCTACATAGGGCTGCTAATCTTGGCCGGTGTATACAGGTCCCGGGGCGAGGCCGCAGCTAGCCTGTGGGACGCAGAGAGCGGCAGGGTGATTTTCCGTGCCACGATGCCACTCAAACTCTTTCACACGTACTCCAGACTCATCCGCTTCGACGACCGCGAGACGAGACAAGCGAGACGTGCCACGGACAAACTGGCAGCCGTGAGAGAGGTTTGGGACACGTGGGTGGAGCGGCTGCCGCTCCTCTACAACCCAGGGCCTGAGGTGACAGTGGACGAGCAACTGGTTTCGTTCCGAGGTACAATTATTACAATGTAACAAACAAACAAACATGATGTACTGTCATTAGCCGTATCTGTAATCCTTTTTTTTGCAATAAAATAATATATAAAAGACAATATCGTCACCACCACCTGTTTCCGTGACACGCTGATAACCAATTATTATTATTTACCCGCCCCGCCCCGCCCCCAGGCCGTTGTCCCTTCCGGCAGTACATGCCCAGCAAGCCGGCGAAATACGGGATCAAGTCGTGGGTGGCCTGCGACGCCAAATCCAGCTACGCTTGGAAGATGCAAGTCTACACCGGCAAGGCCATTGGCGGAGGCCCAGAGCGGAACCAGGGGATGCGGGTTGTGCTTGATGTCACAGAGGGACTGAGGGGTCTCAATGTCACATGTGACAATTACTTCACCTCTTACGAACTCGCAAGGCAGCTCCTGGAGAGGAACATCACCATGGTTGGCACGGTTCGAAAGAACAAACCCGAGCTCCCCTCTACACTGCTAGCATTGAAGGACAGAGAGGTCTTGTCCTCCAAGTTTGCCTTCACGCCCACGACCACTGTGGTCTCTTACCTCCCAAAGAAGAACAAGAACGTGGTACTTCTGAGCACGAGGCACACGGAGGCCGACATTAGCGAGCGCGACGACAGGAAGCCTGTCGTCATCCTAGACTACAACCGCAACAAAGGAGGCGTGGACAACCTAGACAAGGTGATCGGCACGTACAGCTGCAGAAGGACGACCGCCCGATGGCCCCTGGTCGTGTTTCACAACATCATTGACGTGTCCTCGTACAACGCGTTCGTGATATGGCGAGAGATCAACCCCGACTGGATGCCTGGTAAGCGGAACAAGAGGAGGGTGTTCCTCGAGCAGCTGGGAAAGGCCCTTGTGACTCCGTTCATGGAAAGGCGGGAGCGTCTCCCCCGCACGGAAGCCTCCGCCGCTCTCGTGAAAGCCGTCCAGAGGGCTAGATCACGTGATCAACCGCAGCATCCGGCTGCCCCGGGCACCGCTGCGGCAACGGCGGCGGAGGAGGCTGCCTCCGTTTCGCCACCCGCGGCAAGTAAGCGCAAGAGGTGTCAGATCTGCCCACCGAAGAAGGACTGTAAAACCCACACTGTGTGCTACAGGTGTAAAATATATATATGCAAAGGCTGTACACTGGCATTCTGCCCTACATGCGGCAATCGGTGAAGTCCTCGGGACGGCTTCAGCCACAGGACATGGGATTTATACAGACGGACTGAGGGCAACGGAAGGGTTAATACAGAGTAACATTGAGCGGTGGGGGGAGGGGGTGTTTTTAAATTCAATACCCAAACACACACATCCCACAGCCGGGGGAAGCAGAAGCAGGGCAGTGTTGGAAAGCGCTTTACTTACTAAACATCACTGAACCTGACACAGTTTAGGTCTGTACCATGGCGTATATGAACCCAAGACATTTCGACGCGCTCCGTTTTCGCAACACAGCAGGGATAGAGGAGCCCAGCATGGGTAACTGGCCGCGATTGAACAGATCATGGGCTCCCTTGTTAACATGGCTGGATGACAAATGGTGGGACTCGGTCTCTCGAGCTCACATCGAGTCTTTCCTGAATAGACCCGAGGTTAAGGTTGGATCTATTGTCATCGCGGAGTACTTTGGTTCAACACTCGGAGGAGTGTGTTCCGTTATGGTGAAGACTAACCATGGTATCAAGGACTTTGACGTGATCCTCCAGAGAGGCTCGTACAGATGCACCGAGTTCCTACAATGGGAATATTCAAATCCCGTTCAGATGATAGAAGAGCTGATTGATGAAATCAGAGACGTTTTCAGAGAAGCTCACTTCATGTCTAAACCACCAGAGATACCTCACGGTTCATGCCAGTTTTCCATAACAGATATAGTGGAAGACATGCGTGACATGATAACGTCACTGGACGGTGCGTGGTGGGGGGTTTTGAGAGGCTGTTCCTCTACGTCCCCCGAGCATCTGGATGTGTTAGCGGATCTGAGAAGAATAAAGACAACGCACCGGATCCCGGCCGCAGCAGTGTGTTACATGGCTGAAACCGAACCTGGGTACCTTTTCGAAATTGTAACGGGTGAAGGAAAGACATACATGGTAACCTTTGATACGTCAGGGTATAGCATTGGGAACCAGACAGGTGTGCATGTGTCCACCATCACGGATTTGCTGTACTACATGAGCACAGTTGGAAAGGTTACATTTGTGAAGAGCCCTTGTACAAGTGTGTTGTGAGTACAAGTGTGTTGCGTGTGTACCATAATAAAGAATGTATACAAATAAAAAGGAACATGTCTCCTCGTACATTGTTTATTCATCACAATAGCATACACAAGAAAGGGTATCACAGGAGTATAAAGTAACATCAGCTCGAAGGGGTGACATCTTTTGGTGTAGAGTTGCGGTGAGGGTTGTCATATATCATCGATCTTGGGCGTTTGCCTTTGTGGGATTTCAGGCTACCTATGAGGTGGCGACGACTGGCGGTGTTAGTTTCAGCATATAACAACTTAAACTTAATTGCACTCTCGCTGGAAATCTTCAGATTGAATACATCCGAACCACTGGGAGCTCCAAGGCTCCCAGAATTCGATCCGCTCGCAACCTGGGAGCTGGAGATGGCCGAGTCGGCGGTATCACGAACGGTAGCTGGAACACTCTCTTTTCCATACACAATGTCCATCCACCACTGAGCAGAGCACAGCTCACGAGTGTTGTTCTTGGTTAGGTTCACGTGTCCCACGTCGAGCCACCAGTTATCAACGTGTCGATAGCCACACAGGTCTTCGGGTTCATCGGGCTTCTCTTTCAAAAGGTTCATCCACCAACTCTCGTCATTGCGCGGATCCATCCCTCGCCGAGGTCCAGGATCCTATCGTCACTCAACTAAGGCGCTGGCATGGAAACACAGTCTGGCTAACCAAAGTCCTATGTTCAATAGGACCAGTGTGCATAGGATTACAGTAATACACTGATCCAAACGTTTCCCCAGTGGAACAGATACACCTTGTCTTGAGCTAACTTTGGGCTCTCCTCGTAGATCCGGGTAGATCATTTCAGAACCTGATGATGTGGATGGTCCTTTTTCCTTAATAAAATAAAATAAAATAGTTTGTTCATCTTAACATAATCTGAATCGTTCTCATAGTTCCCCAGTATAGAACGAGAGCGGGCGTGCCGAAGAATAGAGGTTCTGTGTACGAGAGGGGGACGAGAGCGAGATGTACCGTGTTGTAGAGGACCAAGACCGCCATGAGACTGCACCAGAAGACCGGAGCCGGGTTGTATTGGTCATGGGGGTTGAATAGTATCCGCTCGCAATGTCCAAAAGCTCGCTTGTTGTATCGCGAGTCAAGGCTGGTAGATTCGGACAGTCTCTCCTCTCTGTGCAGAGCGAGTACCTCGCTTTTACTCGTACTCGAGAGGGCCGAGTACTGCAGCTGCCTGGTCCTGTCGAGTAGGGTGTTCAGTTCAATGCGTACGTACGATGTGATAGACTTGACAGTCGCGAGCAAGAAGATAATCTTGTACCCGGTGAGCCAGATCCCATTCCTTAGCATCAGACCCACCCCTGTCAGGTCGTACGAGAGGTACACGATGGAGATGAAGAGAAAGTATAACCGTGTCCCTTGGTAAGATGACATGTCAACTGGATCGACATAGTCCGATGAAGCCGATCGTGTTAATCCAGACAAAGGCAAACGTAGTCCATTTTATAATCGGGAACAGACACGGACCTCGTTTGCAGGAGCATTCGATCCGCGAAACGATGACTTCCGTTTCCGTGCCCCCGCAGAATTCGTAGTACATCCAGGTGTAAATATAGGTGACTAAGAACAAGATGAACATAGATCTTTTCTGGAAAACAGAGACACCTGCCATAGGGTCCACGATTACACTGGTCTCACTGTGGGTGCTTCGTCTCACCGAGCTCAGGATTGTCAGAATGCAACCTGAGACCAAGGTGATGCACACCATCAGAGACCACAGTGCTCCCAGCAGACCCCATGTAAACACGTTCCACAATCTGATTATGTGCACCAAGAGAGTTGCTGCGATTAGCCCGGTAGAGATAAGCTTGAGTACGTTGAAACCGAAAACCTTGACATGTTGCACTTGTGCACAGGTCCGATTGAGCCAGCATACAACGGGAGGTAGGTACAGGGGGTGAACGTTTGTAGTCATCATAGTCCTGTTCAGAGACGCGCACAGGATCAAGTCCTGATCGGGTATGAACTTTCTGGGTAACATGTCCTGTGTGTATAGTGAAAGCGGTAAATGAGAATGTCTTGTCTTTTAATGTCTCCCGAAAATAAAATTTAAAATTGGTTGGGCTTATTGGTTCACCAATCTAGCCGAGTCGCCCGTGTTACCGGCCAACGTTGAGCTCTCAAACCTGGAAACGGTTTCGTCCCCGATCCGAGACATCCTATTGAACACGCTATGGTTATAATAGCGCCACTGGCAAAAAACGGTGCACCTGAATGTGTTCCCAGCTTCCGTTCCTATATGCAGGTAGTGACATTGGCTGTTTCGCAGGTGGTCGTACAGTTCTTCTTCGTTAGCAACCCAAATGAGACCTAGCGTGGCACCGGATTCCTCTCCCAGACTGGTGACATTATGTCCAGTTGCAGGCACAGATTTAGCTATCAGGTACAGTTTCACAGCGTGCATAGCCTCGTGACCCGGAACCGTGGTGTTTTCGACTTCCCCGGTGTGGTACACCGTACCCGACCTCGATGACACGGAGCCCACAAGCTGCAGAACTTGCTTCACCAGGGACGGTTTAGACACAATAGAGTGTAGCACGAACCACAAATGTTCACTGAGAATGGGTACGTTCTTGAGAGCGATGTCTGTCACGTTAGAAACCACGTTCAGGCGACGCGTCCGCTGGGTCTGTCTTACACTCAATCCGTCACATCTGATCATATCGTGGAACCCTCTGAGCGATTTGTTCCACTCGGAAACAAAGGTGTGGATAGGGATCGCGGGGATGCACAGCTCCTCGGTGCCGGTGTAGCTGTCTATACACCTCTTCGCTATGAGAGAGGTCCCTTTCGCGATGTACATGTTGTACAGGTCCACAATCGAGGAGTATTCCTCAGATTGACTGGTGATAGGCATGAGTCTGACACAAA
This sequence comes from Anarhichas minor, assembly GCF_050575085.1. NCBI lineage: Eukaryota > Metazoa > Chordata > Actinopteri > Perciformes > Anarhichadidae > Anarhichas > Anarhichas minor. The sequence continues at coordinate 944,555 of NW_027466515.1, forward strand.
CATCCCCAACTACAGGACTGTGTTTGATCGAAGCAAACAGTTGAGAGGGTACGTGCTTGAAGTCGAGATTACCCAGAGCTAGGTTGTTACATTGCCCCATATACCCGTCCAACCCAGATACCATCACATCGTCATCACTTCGGTAATCATTCACCAAACGCGGCCGATTCGAACCCGAGTGTTGTGATGTGCGAACTTCCACAGGCTGCTCACCGAGCATGAAGCAGATGGACCTAGGCGAGGTCATAGTGAGAATCGGTCGGGTCTCGCTGAACGGGTGTCATGGATAGCACATGGATGGAACGTGTTTTCGTTAGTGGCTTGCTTACTTGTTAACAGTTGACCCCCTCATAACACATTCCAGTATGTCAATGAATATCTCTCTTGGAAAAATAAACACGCATAGAGATTTACACGTTTGTAAAATACGTTTTGTTTTTATTTCGTTCGGGAACACCAAACAATGAGACAACACCAAACAATGAGACACACCGCATAGCTTACACTACGCGCACACAGCATTTACTTCTTCGTGACAACAGCCGAGACGAAATCTGCCATGCACGTGGCCTGCAAAGAGTTGGCTCTCCCCGAGGGTACAGAGTATCCGGCTTGCTGTTTGTTCGTTATGGCCATGTTGGACTGTTTCGAGTCTTGGTTGTTCGAGGTGGCAGGCGTGGGTTCCCCCGCATCCTCCGTGTACATTGCGACCACCTCGCTGCTCTCCTCACTTGTGCCTTTGTTGCTACCGACCTTTACGATCTGTTTTGAAAGTTCACGTAGTTCGGTCAGCACTGTGGACAGATCCCCGGGATTGGGATCATCCTTGGCCTGTTTTCGCAAACGCTTATATGGTGTGTCTCTCGCCAAGCTCTGCAAGGTATCCATATTGGACTGGTTAGATGAAGAATCGGGTGACACGGAGCTGAGCTGGTGTTCTAGTATCACGTCTCTTATGCTGGCCTTGATCGAATCTACCATCTTCTCCTGCTCTTTCTGCAAGGCTGCCTGTCTCTCGGATTCCTCCTTGTTATACTCGATCGCAATCTTCCTCCTTTGATCCTCGGTCAGAGTCCCGTACTGAAAGGATTTATCACCAGGACACGATACACCGCTCTGGTTGTGGGGAACCTGCCCACTGAAGAACCCTCCTTGCCCGGTCTGCTGCTGCTGAGGTGTCCATGGATCTTGCGTGTAGTGTTGATTTCGGGGGGGCAATTGCATGAAACTCTGTAGAGCTTGTAGCTGGGATTGATATTGCTGCGGAGCCAGAGACTGCTGTTGCTGAGCCAGAGGCTGCTGCTGCTGAGTCAGAGGCTGCTGCTGCTGCAAAAGCTTGATCAGAGTATCGATTTGGGTCTGAGTAATGGACATTGTATCTTGCATCTGTTCAGGTTTAGGTACCGGATCTCCTTCTGCTACGCCCACGTTAGTATCTCTGTCACTAGGTTTACCAGCGCAGAGTTTAGTTTTCACCCCGGTCCGTGTGGTAAAATCCTTAGCTCCTTGCACCGTGAACAGTGTGTCCAGATCGTCAGGACACTTCAGTCTCTGAGTTAGTACGCTGTTCTGAACCTTGATGGCCTCTAATACATCCTTTAGCACTCGCACCTCGGCGGCTTGGTCTAACACGACCTTCCTCAGGGATTTAACAGTCTCCGTGATATTCTGCCCTTCGGAGCTCTCGTCAGATTCATCGGAGGGAGTTTCTGTCTGACCATAGACAGCTCCAGCGCTAGTTATATTGATACCAGCGTCGAGGACCGAGTCTTTAAGGGTGGAAAAGCCCATCCTGGTCATGGTCTGGGTCAGATCCTTACCTGTCACCAAGGTGCAAAAACAGCCCGGTCTCATGGGCACGGAGACTAAACTACACTCCTCTGTCATGGGACCACTGTTGTTGTCTCCAACTGTACCTAAACTGAAACCCATGCTCATCCCCGGGTTCACAACGCAGTTGGTGTACTCTGTGTCATCACACGCGACACAGCAGTACAGGAAGGTTTTGTTGACGGACCTGCTGTGCACGTGCCAGTAGCACTTAACGCGACCTATGTCCTTCTTGACTTTGTGTAGGAACACAGCCTTTCCAGGTTGGGGGTGACACGCTCCTGAGTACGATATCTCGTTTCCTACGATGAAATCTTTCCGGGAATCTGGATATACTTCACCCGGTGCAACTCCAAACACGCTACACATCCCCACGAGGAACTTGTCACTCCCGCACGAAGCGATACTGGCCAGTGCTTCAGTGTAATCGCACTCGTTGGTACCGTAGCAGTCTTTGCAGAATATCGGTACAAATAAAGACTGGTCCGAACACAGAGATCCTTCGGGGTACTCGCATCTATCGGCATATTCGACTAGAGTCATACTGGTCATATTTACAACGGCTCTGATATTGTCCTCGTTCGAAACTTTCACAAACGCGCACTGGTCTTTCGTGCAGAACACGGGTCCTACCCTAGACCCCTGCACCAGAGGGGTTACACAGCTTGAGGACATTGCGTCTGTCCACCACGGAAGACGCGAGGAACTAGGGCTCTGTTACCCTTCAATGCGAGTCCGACTCGAAACGTACCACCTTGGTGTTGAAGATCAGATTGTCTCCCCAGACAAACTCCTGGTCAAACTCGCTCAATTTCCGGAGCGCGAGACTGGAGATGTGACTCACGTTCTCCACTGTGCAATAGGGAGGGGTGCCGGTGAATGGCCAACTGCGACGGTTCCCGTATGTTTGGGTGTGCTTGAGCTCGGATATAAGTTCTGATAGCTTCACAGCGTCAGAGAGGTTGAGCTGGAACATGCCCCGTAAGTACGCCCTAGTCCCGACTTCATCAAAGTCGCTGTCTTGCATAGGTGTAGACGACGCCCTTTTGCACCATTTACAATGTTCACTGTTTATTATAGCAATTATGTGTTTGGAACTCGTACGGAATACACAGTGGCTACCCCAACGAAATCCGCAGCACAACGCAATAAGTCCTCCGCACACCGTGAAGTTATCACTCTCGATATAGCCAGCCACCGCATTACAAAGGTCTCCGCTTTCACCGGTGTCTGACGATGACTGCACGCGGCTCTTCTTCAGCTTGTCGTTCTCCTTCGAGATCTGCATCTCAGCGGCCTTCATCATCGCGTGGTCGAGCCAGCGTCCCCGATAGAGGACCAGTAAAGAAGAGGTTAAGGGTGACAACCGAGCCAGACTACGCCGATGAACCTCCCTCCAGTCGAACCGCTGTTAGCTGCGATCGCAATCGTGTTTCACGGGGAGATATGCGAGCAGTTTCTATTAGTAATCATATGCCCCACAATGGGTCTCCCCGAGCCTCAGATGATCGGATCCCGGATTCGCGAGCTGCATCACAGCGAGGCTACTCCTCCTCAATGGCCGCAGACGCTATATTCCACATGTTCCCCGAGCCTGGAGAGCAACAGGACCGGGACGTGTACAAGATCAGCGAGAATGAACGCTTCATACAAAAACAGTACCCGATGCTGTACTTAAACCTAACCGCTCACGAACAACCCTCCTTAGTAGACGTACAGTACGCGAATGATGGAACCAGTTGTCCCCTGTGTGAATTGGACTGTGACACTTTGGACTCAATCAAAGTGCTTAAGCCTCACCAGGTGAAGGTCTACCTCGAATCTTATAACCACAGATTCACAGAGGAGCAAGTTAACATTCATCTGGCCCACACCGTTGCGGATGAAGATGTCATCGGGTTGATACAGAATATGTCCGTGGACCTGATCAGCAAATCGTACTCGCTAGCGAACGAGGCTTCTATGCGAATCATGAACCGTGTCGCAACGCACATGGGTAGACCGCTTTTTGTTCCGGACCAGGATGTTGCTAAAGTTCACAACGATGCTGTTAAACAGTTCATCGGTCTCGCGTCTACATGTCAAGCGTTGATGAAATACAAGCAGAGTGAGACCGAAAGGGTAACCGAGGCTAGTCCTTTCTTGTAACTCCCTACCACTACAAAAATAACAAGGTACTATATAACCTAACCAACGGTCTTGTTAGTGTGGTTATACACAATACCTTGTTGTACGGGGACCCTTCACCATCCCTTCTAATATGCACCCATGATGCTCCTAATAGCCCTATCTCTCTCCTGGCTTCCGTACCTTATGGGCTCCCCTGCCAACAAGGATCCTTACGGCTACGCTCCCTACGTTTGGATTGTTGTCAACACATGCAGTACCCAGAACAACTGGTGTCAGGGTAGGAGCCTCAGTGGTTTCAGTTTGACCGTAGCCAACTATAACCACACAAGCGATATGTGCACCCACTACTGCCCGGGGATGATCCACGCTCACTGGAGACCCTTCCGAGACTCGGTGGGTGATGTAACCAAGCACGAGACTGAAGGCGTCATGCTCGGGGCCTACGTAAGGAGGTTGGACAGGTCATCCTGTCTTCTGGTACCTGGAGGGTTCAAGTGTTCGGACCGTGTTGTCGCAAACACCCCCTTGAACAAGATATCGATTCTGCTCCACGCTAAGCCTCGCAACAGGGACTATTATTTCGGAAAGGACCCGATGTCCGAATGTGGACCCGATCCACAGTGCGCAACTTTCAAGCTCTTGAGGAGAACGCTACACGCACCCGCTGCGATCAGAAAATGGCCCGAGTCAGATGATGTTCTGACTATCCGAAATTCCCCTTACGCCTGCGTGCTCTCCTACGTGGGTCTCGGGGACTCTGAGTCCATAGGCACCTGTTACACGCAACTAGGGGACAACTGTTTTGTGTCTGAAGGTAACAGGTTCTGCATAGGCAATTCCAGAACGTCTCAAGTGGGCATAACCAACGCAGATAGTTCTGCCTCGGCTCCCATTGCAATCTGCGAGGTCTCGAGCGCAGAGAGTTTAAAGGATCGGAACCCGGTCTACAAACCCACTCCCACAGAGATCAGGGACTTTCTCATACCCTCATCATGCGACGCAACCATTCTCTCTTTGGACCGAGCTGTCTACAGATCAAACTATCTCTCGGTCGCCCTCGACGTATCCACATTCTACACGGTTGCGGATGCGGGCCATATAATTATGAAGGTGTCATTAGACGAGTGTTTAATTCCCATCCCATCCACGAACCGATATTTCGCTGAGGTCGTCAACACCATAGCCACCACTCTGTCCAAGGTGAGAGTGTCCACGCACTCGAGCGCTGTCATGCTGGATGCGACCGACTGGGGCACGAGCAAGTGCTCTCGCACAAACTGGCAAGGTTCGAATTTCACCAGGGTCACAGCAGATCTTGCCTCGGCTCTGATCAGAGAAGGGGTGTTGAAACTCTTCCTAAGGCTACCCAGATCCCTCCAACTCTTAGGTGATATAGACTTCTCGCAGCTGGGAGCGTTCGAGGCTTTCATGACACCCCAGGGATCGGTCGATATGAGTGAAGTGGGACACTGTCAGAACATGTGGACGTCCGGGAGCGGAGACAGCTCGTCCAAGGGTGTCGTGCCGTACCTCTTGACTCTGCTAAGACAAGGAGTCAGGGCCAACAAGGTAATCTTCACGCTATCTCTTACGGGGGGACTGAAGATCAGCCCCCTCGAATATAGAAACTCTCAACCGTCCGAGATCACCAGGGATCTCTCATTGGCCGACATGGAAACCAACACTGTGTTAAAGTGCGAAGAGGACCTCAACACCAAGTGCTGCTCGGGGTCCAGTGTCACTGTTTGGGCTAGGAACGTGATGGTGAACATCACAGTAACCTCGACCTCATTCGAGACGCTCAAGCGGTTTCCCGAACTGGTTGCGGTCGCGTTCGGCATCAACCAGTTTGTCATAGCCCCGGTTGATTCGGATTTCAGACGAGGAGTTCGATCAGACACCCCTGCGATACTGGGTATCACTTCGGCCGTACACAGGCTGAGGGACTGGAAGAGGCAGCAGATAGCGGCAGGTATATCCACCGTTACAGCCGAGTCGCACAAGATAATCAGACGCGCCGTTTCGAATATCCGCGATTCTGCGATTGTGAAGCTAGACCGCCTCGTTATCAACATCCCCGAAACCCAATACAAGGACCCCGCCTCGGGGTCCAAGAACTGTCTGGACCCCCAATATAACATAGGCCTGAGTAACACGGTCGTGTGTCCCGGGCTCATAGCCGCTCATGGTGCCCTGGGTATATTCAAGGAGCCCCACAAAGAGATGTACAGCACCAGCTACGATAAAATATACATAGCCGATTTGTACACACTCGAGTCGTGTACCCCGGGAGAACCTAGCAGAAAAGCCACCGTCTCTACTAAGCCTCCTCAAATCGCACTCAACATCAACACCCTGATCCCCACCACGGACCGAAACCACTACATGGTAGGCATCCTGGATTCTGAACGCCTTGTTGAGTATGCGCCTCCCGTGAACAAAGTGTGCACCGCTTACAACACCGGAGAGAGTATACACAGTATGAACGTGGTTTCGGTAGACGATGGTTACACGGTCGACAAACCGGTGCTTGAATCCGAACACTGGTTGATAGTGAAACCGGTCGAAGTTCTGTATTTCGTGTCAAACTTCACTCCGGGCATAGACTACATCAACCTGAACGTAAGCTGTGTCAATTACGATGTGAGCGCTCTACGACCATGTTTGATTGCTATATGCGGAGGTGACAACAGTTGCAGAAAGGACTACGGGAGGCTCTGTAACTCGGCACACGAGATCATCAACGATGCTCGCAGAGCCGGAGAGCTGATGAGGGAAGGACTCGAGGAGTTGGCCGTACAGGAGAAGAAAGCTACTATGTACGAGCTGCCTGACAACGCTCCCTTCCCCGGGCTAGACCACCAACCACAGGGAGCCCGCGTTAGACGCAAGAGGTTCCTTTTCGGGTTGGTGACAGGAGGGGCAGCCTTGGGGCTAGCATGGCACGTTTCCAACAGGGTGGACGTATTAGAGGCTCAAATGGACTCCCTTAAGAACTCCTACGTCTCGGTGACGAATACGTTAGTCGAAGTGAGCAACAAGCTCGCCACAAACATAGCTCTGGTCAATGGTAGGATCGACGACCAGGAGAATAAGCTACAAAAGAACAATGAGATCATCAACAGCAACTTCGTCATGATGAGGGACGCGATGATGAGGAACACAGAGGCGGCTTTGCGCGACACCAACGAGAAGTTCTCGGTTATGGCCAGCTATCAAATGTGGTACGCGCAGATGCAGAGCGTGACCCATCAGATGACGCAGGCTGCCATGCACACCAAGTTCATGAGCAGAGGCGTGGAAAACTGTCTGAGACAGATAGCGTCAAAGCGTTCGGGGAGCTGTCCCAGCGGCATGACAGTCATGCAGGAACACCCTGGACTCTCCGATTTCCCCACCGTTGGCACGGCTCTGTACAAAGACAGAAAGCTTTTTATTGTGCACTCTATCCCTGGGACTGTGGCGAAGACCGTAGTCAGAGGGATCATACCCATGCCCAAGATTAGCACGGACGGAGTCCCTTGTTGGCCTGACTACAAGGTGTGGTTGATAGACGGAAGGTATTACGAGCCATCTGATTGTTACGGAAAGTATTGTCACAAACCCGAGCCTCACGATAGGTACCTCAGGTGCGTGAAGGATCCAAAGGAGTGCAAGACAGTATGTGCCCCTTGTCACAGAGGTATTTGCTTCCAGGATAAGAAAGTCACCTGGATGGAAGGTTCAGTCGCAGTGGAGATCGAGTCTCCTCCGCTCAAACCGTTCTACAGACCGCATATATCGGACGGACCCGTGTCTTTCTCAGATCTACTGAAAGACAAGATCCCCGGAATGCCCGAAATGGCGTTATTGCAGGCCATTAACAGCAGCGTGAAGCTCATTGAGGTGCGAGAGGACCTTGATAACATTACTAGAAACCTAGAAAAGTTCGACAGAAGGTACGATGAGATGACGGCTAGCAGGGTGACGTTCGGAGGGTGGCTTTCGGGATTCGCAAGCGATGCGGCCCTATGGACCTCTGTAGCTATACTCATGGCTTGGTCGACAGCGCTCTCTTTTGGGATCGGGTATATGTTCTTATGTGGTGGTGGTGGTGGTGGTGGTGGTGTTGTGCTCACGAACTATACAAAGAGGCGATCTAAGATGTTATAGACACCTAGGACCCTATGTTTGTATACCCTTTACCTGGTTGCTTAAATAAATGTCCTGTGTGTTATACAATCCACCGTTTATTTGTGTTGTGATATGGGAGCCTGGGAGAGTGAAAGGGTTTACACACTGAGTTCGAACACGGTTGTAACGTTTTATTTAGGGACAGTCAAAGGGATAAGGTTACACACAGAGCACAGTGCAGCTTGATAACTCGAGGTTTACCTTGGTTCAACCTTATCCAATCTATTCCTTCTGTAACACTGACATGGGTCAGAGGCAATCACACAGTCATTGAAAGACAACAACCGTCTTGGTATCACGGTCATTATTATACTTTTTGGTCCAAAGCGTTAACAGTAACACCGCCACATTCCCTGAGGTTACAACAACCCCGGTTGTGCGAAAAATCACCGAGGCATTTCCCCTCGATATCACCAAATCGCTAGGTTCAGCAATCCCGAGTGGAAATCCTCCCTCGGCGTTCGATGTCTCCTTGGGTTGTTGGAACCACTCACCCGAGTGTTGCCCAAAGAACCATCCTCCGCAGGGGCCTTCCGTGCTGTACAAGTGGACGTGGTGGTCGATTATCATGGCGCCCTTTACACGTATGTTTCGTATAGCCCCATTGTTATCCTGTTTGAGCTTGGTACAACCGCTTCTGTCCACAATGACCGGTGTGTAGTCTTTATCTTGAACCGGTATAAAGTTAGAAGCCATGACCATTACACCATGCGAGCTCACACTAGGGTCGTCCATCTCGGTGTAGACGACTACGCATTGCCTATCCTCCATGTCATAGTGTAGACCCAGACCTTGTCCAATCTCTTTCTCGAATGTAATCGAGGTTCCCTTCGAGATGAGCACACTCCCCTTTGCTGTCATATAGTCATACTCTCCAAAGCGAACACTGGTGCCATATCTGGATATGACCAGATCTGTGGTGGATGATTCAATGTCGTCCTCCGGGGTACACTGGTACGCTTGTGTTTTCTTGAGGTTTGCATGAATTACTTCCGTGACACTTTCAACCCTGATATGCTCAAATAAATGGGTTCTAACGTTGTTCACTGGGAGCGGGTTCTTGTTCGTGATTTCAATGTCAACACAGACCGGTCCATCGTAAACCGTAACTTCAGTATCCTCACATTCTCGGGTTTCCTCTGTGTTGGTTGTGGTTGTAGCAGACTGCGTATTGATATACATCCTAACAATCTAACAGAGTTAGGTTTCCAGTGAGATCTCTGTGGTTGGCTGAATGAACAGTGGTTGGCTTTATGTACGTGGTCGGATACATGAGCGGTGGCTGGATAAATGAGCGGTGGCTGGATAAATGAGCGGTGGCTGGATAAATGAGCGGTGGCTGGATAAATGAGCGGTGGCTGGATAAATGAACAGTGGTTATTAATGAGCGTTGTTTTAGGTTTTGAGATCCCTAACAGAGCTTGGAATAGTCAGCACTGGTCGGACAGTCTAACCACATTTGCAAGTCATGGCCATACACTCGTACCTGAAGACATGGGACCAATGTCATCTGAGTGACAAATTCAAAAATGTCACATTTGATAGGTTTCTAGCCATCCCGCACAGACAGGCTATGGTTGAATATGGAGAACCTTTCGCTGAGCAACATCAGAACCTGTGCGATAGTCTACGAAAAGTGCTTAGGCGGAAAGTCCTGGTAGATCGGTCACCGGTTCCGCGTATTCCACGGATAAAGACAACCTCGGACCTGGACAGCCTTACGGTGAACATCAAGAGACTCTCCATCAAGGATCGACTGGGCATAAGGAGACGACTCTTCACATCTCCCCCTGCTACAGACCCTGTCACTGTCGTCACCTGCGAGGAGCGTGTCTCTGTCAAAGATCGACTGGGCATCCCTGTCAGAGTGAACAAGCATAGGGGATGTAGGAGGTCTACAATGAGACGTGTGTACAAGGGTAATAACAACGAATCTCCCCTCGCTGACAGGCTCAGCGCCCGAAGCTCTCCGATTAACCCTCGTCGAGGAGACGTCGACAGCCGAGGAGGAGATGACCACAGATGCGTACACCCCGTGCTCACCCCTAACAACACTTTAAAAAAGACTTACAATCGAGGTCGCAGAACCCCTATATATGTATGAATGTTTGCCTGTGTAATGTGAAAATAAACGGAGTGAACATCGTGACCGTTGGAGAATTTTATTTACCCAAGGCAATAATCTCAGACACACCACAGGGGTACACAGGCTACACAGGGGTAAAACTCTTTACAATAACAGATTGTGTATACAAGAGAAGCCAAGACTAACAGCTCCATCATTAGCAATACAGTACATTCACTGGTATTTAGGGTTGTGGAGCATCGGGTTTCTACAGTGACCTTATCTGGCTAGCAAACCAGCAGCCCATTCCTCAGACATCGACCCAATGCGGAGTACCAGCAGCATTATTTCGGCCACGCTATCCTCTATCAGGTCAATGCGATCCGTCGTGTCAAAGTCATCCTCCGTGACCGATGTCACATCCTCTCCCCCCAGCATGCTCATGGGGTTCCTACTTTGGAGCTGAGTTCCCACCCGATTGTGTTTGTAGAAGCACTTTGATCCGAAGTGGCAACAAGCTCCACGAGTCTCATATCGACAGGGTTTACTTGCCATGAAATCTTTGTATCGCTGGATCAGTTTCCGTTTCTCCTCTTCATCGCAGACCCAGTAATTACTTGGGATGAAATAATGTGATAGTGTTCTACACTCTGGGCACCGTTTCACGTTACTGAGATCTTGACTCCTCCACGTGCGGATACAACCCAGACAGTAGCAGTGGGTACAGTTGGGTAGAATTCCAAATCTACGCTCCCGCGGATTTATCTTGTCAAACACCACCTCCATACACACACCACACACAATGTCTTTACTGCACTGTGTGGCAAGCGTGATCCATTTACGAGTCGTGAGGTGTGCCTCACTGCGCTCCGAGCGCGGTCTCTCCACGGGCTCACTCTGTCCAGGGTAATGCTGTCCTGTACCAAACTTTATTGCCTTAGCATAGTCCATTGTCCCGAGTCCCGCATCATTGCTCGCGAGGTGTGCCTCATTGTGCTCCGAGCGCGGTCTCTCCACGGGCTCACTCTGTCCAGGGTAATGCTGTCCTGTACCAAACTTTATTGCCTTAGCATAGTCCATTGTCCCGAGTCCCGCATCATTGCTCGCGAGGTGTGCCTCATTGTGCTCCGAGCGCGGTCTCTCCACGGGCTCACTCTGTCCAGGGTAAGGCTGTCCTGTACCAAACGTTACTGCTTTAGCATAGTCCATTGTCCGGAGTCCACAGTGGTAGCAATCTGAGGTGTTCAGACTGATGTGAACATCACCACTGTTAGTCACAGAAACCTATCCACTCGGTCCATCTATCCAACCGTGTTTATTGGTCGGGAAGCCTGGTGGGATGTTTCGAACCCCCATAGGCGTAACATTGGTCGGATAAATGAAGCCTGGTCGGATAAACGAAGCCTGGTCGGACGTTTCGAACCCCCCCATAGGCTTAACACTGGTCGGATAAACGAAGCCTGGTCGGAGGTTTCAAACCCCCCATAGGCTTAACACTGGTCGGATAAACGAAGCCTGGTCGGAGGTTTCGAAACCACCATAGGCTTAACACTGGTCGGATGTTTCGAACCCCCATATGCTTAACACTGGTCGCTCGGATAAATGAAGGCTGGTCGGAGGTTTCGAACCCCCTGACACACGATTGGAGGAACAGGCAAGTGAAGAACACCCCTTGCGGGGCTCACTCTTAGACTAGGTTAAAATACTGTGTTCCCAGAGTGTTGACAAGATATCGCTTCTTTACACCCTGGTGTTCGCTTACCGATATAGTTGACACTGTATCACAGTAGCAATGCCTCGTTCACCTGCGGGTACTCCACAACTGACCACACTCACCAAAGAGGTGCTACAGCTGATGCAGACCTCAGACACGATCACCTGCGGGTCTGTTGCTAAACATACAAGGCGCAGGGTTCAAGAGGTCCTTTGCTTGCTGGAAGGGGTTGGACTTCTGCGTAGAAATGGTAGGCGATACACACGCACCCAGGAATGGTATAGGTTACCGGGATTTAGCTCGAACGGTATTAAACACAAGATCGGGATCGTGTACTGCCATGTGCGCGCTAACCCTGGGGTGTTTTGTATACGGGACTTGGTTATACAATTCAATATTAAACTTCGCAGGATGTATAACATTTTCTACTTCCTCCGAGGACTCTGTGTTGTGAGACATATCGGGATTGGCCTGTACAAAACTACTACGCTAAACTCGGGCATGATGTGGAAACAGGCTCTGGATGTCATCTGGGGTGATCCACACGAAGCGCATGTGGTGAAGGATACCATTGAACTGACATCTGAATCGGATTTAAACATTGTCCACATTAACTCCCTTGAATGTCAGGACACATGCATCGAGAACTCTTACCTGATATTTGAGTTCTATACACAGATCGAGACTTTACAGTTGCTCGTCATCATGTCTGTGGAGTCTACCGGGACACGGAGCGACCCTCGCGAAAACGAAGTGCATTGTGCGGATAACAACCCGGGCGCTGAGGCCACCGGGACACGGAGCGAATCTCGTGAAAACGAAGTGTATTGTGTGGATAAGGACCCAGGAGCTGAGAACTTACTGTTCGAGGAGATCCTGATGCCCCTCCCGGAAAGCTATGTTGATTGGACCAACACAGACAGCCTAAGAAAAATCTTACTATGGTTAGAAGAGGACTTTGACAGCCCTACCTAAAGATTCTTCCCATTCGACGAATGCTCTGCACATTCACTGTAGCATTGTACAGGAGTTATATAAATAAAGATCATACTGTGATTACGCCTGCTGTGGTCTTGTATAAGTGGTATGTCACACAGTGACTGACACATTCAGAAACAGAAGCATGTGGTTCGATCATTTATTAAGATTTAATTTCAAACATCTTATGTCAAACCCAGTTCCCAGGTAAGGTGTTTTACAATAGGATGTGTCCAGCTCAGATATGGGTCATGTAAAAACTCTAGTCAAAGTTATGGTGATCACCAACAGGGTCAGTGTTGCCCAAATCCCACATGTAGCAGCGGTCAGTGTGTTCATCAATGCGGGTTCCGGGTCTGTTACGCGAAAGAACTCGACAAATCCATTCTGTAAAGGAGTGACAATGAACATTATTAGAGTGAGTAAGGGCATACTCGCTTGTTCACTGTACGCAGCCTTCTTGCAACATGTGACTATGCAGGTTCTCTCACCCATCTGAACTCACCCACGAGTTGTTCACCAGCCAATCCTTCTGGTAAGTCAGCAAGTACGTAGAGATCTCGTCTCCCACCAGCTTCACGCAGTTTCCTCTGCCCTTGGCAGTCAATTCACGACACACCGCAGACCCAAAGGCTACCAGTCCTGCAACTCGACCCCAGTTGGTGATCCCGTCTTCGAATAGGCAACCGGCCACCGCGCCAACAAACCTGACATCTCTCTCATCCAAAGAGAGTTTGTTGATCATACCTGTGGAAGAGCGCCGACTTAGAAACCTGTTACAACCAGTGTCTAACATGTATTTCATATCCAAGTCTACACCTACCATTGTATACACACATGTGTTTCGTCAAAAGATCACCCACGACTTTTTTCATCGTCAACAGAGCTTCGCTTTCACTTCTCAGAAATTGAGAGAGTCCCGCAAATTCACCCAGGACACATTCCACAAGTTGCCTGGTTTCATTGGCCAGTGCTTCATCCACATTTCGGGATCCCGACATGGTAGGTTCACCACCCGAGACTCTGCACTCATTGACAACATCGTTCTTGTCGGCAAGACCCTGCTCCATGTTTTGAGAATAGTTGCTAGCTGTATGTCTAACAAGGCTCACAACCCCACAGGATGACTTGAGAGAGAGAGAGAGAGAGAGAGAGAGAGAGAGAGAGAGAGAGAGAGAGAGAGAGAGAGAGAGAGAGACTAGGATAATTGGATTGGGAGAGAGGACCACTGCTACAGTACACCAATGTAACACAGAGTGACCCGATTCGAATGATAGACTGAAGCGAGACGTTAATTCACATGAATTTTATTAAATGACAGTAGCATAGGTTGTGACCAAAAATGGGTTCTGGTTGAAACAGACGTGGTTGAATAATGGGATTGTTACGCTGTTCTGCACGTCTGTTGTCCAGCTGAGGGAGACACCATCTCCCGTATCATTTCAACTCTTCGTTTTGATCTAGGTCACAGCACATACTCTCGGACCCTAGTCTTCCAAACAGGATGGTTTACCCTCAGTTGTAATAATCACACGTATACAAGTATTCTGTGTCTCTAAGTGTCTTTATTGTCTATGCATTACCTTTCTACCAAGGTGTATACAAAACATGTGACATTACACAATGATGACATATATGCGGCGGTACGCACGCACTGCTGACATTGGTTATACAAATTGTACCGTAGCCACACCAAGGGTCCCCTTAGTCAACATCACGCTTTCACAGTGTACAAGCACCTCATTAGTCTACCTTGGTTAACACAAAGGAGCTTGGCCACCGTATACGCGGGACATTTTGGTCTCGTAGATACACAGTCACAAGGTCGTGCAAGCCTGTTGAGGCTAACCTGCAATAAAATACACATTGTAGGTCAGACTCAATGACAGAGTCAAATACCAGCTTCGTAGAGAGGGGGTAACCTAGCACATTTCCCACCAGGCTCGTGTTCCCATTCTGTTCAGTCAACCGTCCTTCATTTGGGATGGACCTTGGCTTACATTTACTTTCGTCACGACAGGGCATTTTCATCCAATATATGTCATCAAAATGTTCGTCCCACGCAATACCCTCACATTCAATTTCCAAACGCTGACCCACTGTCACTGGTATAACTACAGTCTTTGCGAGGGTTTTGTAGATGGGTCGTACAATGTGGGAATAAGGTCGTATGATCGTCATCTTCATCGTCTTCGTAGGTCCCGCTATTGTGTGACCCACGGGTAAACCGGTCAGCGAATGACCGGTCTCAGTTATGTAGTACCGAGTCTTGCAGCCTATGAGGGATGGGTTCCTTAGAAGATCAGCGAGGATCACACTGGGGCTGACCATTATCGGACTCTCTCCCTGTGGTGTGAGAAGATTACAACGCTGTTGG
The DNA here is from genome assembly GCF_050575085.1 of Anarhichas minor. Taxonomy (NCBI): domain Eukaryota; kingdom Metazoa; phylum Chordata; class Actinopteri; order Perciformes; family Anarhichadidae; genus Anarhichas; species Anarhichas minor. The sequence goes on from NW_027466515.1 coordinate 959,822, forward strand.
TTATCCTGTCATAACAAGACTTTCTTATTTGAGAAACACAAGAGGTTGTTTGTAATGTGTATAACGTTACCTTGATATGAGAATTCCATTCTTCGCCCCACCATAACTCTTTCTCAAACGCAATCCCAGGCCACTCCATGCCAGCGTCTTTGGCGAAAGAGCATCTCAGAGCACAAGCTTTCCCATGTTGACAGTAGTCGATGGTTTCATCCCTGGTATTCAATGGGCCATTGCTCACGGTCACGTTTACCATGGCAGAGACGTTACCATCGTGACACCGGTACAGTTGATTCTCAGGTCCTTGTATGTTTGTGAACATCAGGTACTTTCCCCATGGAACACCCCTCTGCCCTCCTTCCAATTCTGTCCAGGTTACATTCTCCGTTGTTTTCAGGGGACATGATACCGCTGATACAGTGGCTCGTTGTACGGTGAGGGCGAGTACTGGTTGCTCTTGGTGTTGTTGGCAACACGCAACACCTGTTACCAGCAGCATGAGTAGCACGAGATACATATTGGCTTGCACACGGTGGTGGTGAACTGTGTCACTGTTGCGCTGGAGTGTGCGCTATATAAAGGATCTCGGGTCTGAGTCACCAACCTAAGGGTTGGACAATCTCGGTGCTTTGGCTCTACATTTGGAGATCTTGTGCAACCCCATAGGCATAACACTGGTCGGATGTTTCGAACCCCCCCCATAGGCTTAACATTGGTCGGATAAACGAAGCCTGGTCGGATGTTTCGAAACCCCCCCATAGGCTTAACATTGGTCGGATAAACGAAGCCTGGTCGGATGTTTCGAACCCCCCCATAGGCTTAACATTGGTCGGATAAACGAAGCCTGGTCGGATGTTTCGAAACCCCCCCATAGGCTTAACATTGGTCGGATAAACGAAGCCTGGTCGGATGTTTCGAAACCCCCCCATAGGCTTAACATTGGTCGGATAAACGAAGCCTGGTCGGATGTTTCGAAACCCCCCCATAGGCTTAACATTGGTCGGATAAACGAAGCCTGGTCGGATGTTTCGAAACCCCCCCATAGGCTTAACATTGGTCGGATAAACGAAGCCTGGTCGGATGTTTCGAAACCCCCCCATAGGCTTAACATTGGTCGGATAAACGAAGCCTGGTCGGATGTTTCGAAACCCCCCCATAGGCTTAACATTGGTCGGATAAACGAAGCCTGATCGGATGTTTCGAAACCCCCCATAGGCTTAACACTGGTCGGATAAACGAAGCCTGATCGGATGTTTCGAAACCCCCCATAGGCTTAACACTGGTCGGATAAACGAAGCCTGGTCGGAGGTTTCGAAACCCCTGATTGGTCTCTTGGATAAACCACTTGTGCTCCTCTTATATAAATCGAGCCACAATGATGAACACACCTAACTTGGTCTCATGTCACACTCGTAGTCAGTCATCTGTACTACAGAGAGGGCTCATCGTATCCAATCCATCACGAGGTGGAACTACATAACAGTGCTTGACAGCGATACATTGGACGTGCAAAATGGAAAATAACGGTGTATATTTCCAGACGATCCCCCCGAGGATTGCCTTCAACCCTTCTACTGACGAGACGGAGTCTAACCATCCTGTGTTTCAGAAGCTTGTCATCCTCCCTCAATTGGGACCCGCCTTCAAACTAACCTTCAACCCTTCTACTGGCGAGATGGAGTCTAACCATCCTGAGTTTCAGAAGCTTGCCATCCTCTCTCGAGGGGGACCCGCCTTCAAACTAACCTTCAAAGTGATGATTTCAGACTACAGAATATACTATGCCACGATGAGCATTGAGGGTAACAAAAAAATGAAAGATGCTGTACATGAGATATACACGAATGGGTATGCTCACACCAGTTATCACAGGTGGATGCCTAGTGTACACATGAACTGCTACCATTTCCTTGATGCTTTATGGAAGGCCTCTAATGAAAAGAGGGCATATAATCCATCTCTCGAAGAGATGTCCATGTCCGGAGCGATGTCCGACGAAGACTATGATCTACGTCTCACCATCTCCATTGATCACAAACTACACCAATGGGATAAGACTGTGGTAAGCCACAAGTGCTCCCTGAACAGCGGTCTGGCCGAGAAGATTGGCAATTGTGAGCTTGACAGAGCGTGGGATTCGATGCAGGAACTTTTGGGCTATGTGTTCTTCGCTACATACCTGCCACTGGACCCTACAGGGTCCGGATCTAGTGATGTTTAGATCTGAAGCGAAAGTGGGTATTGAACAGGGCTATCTGTCACGATTGTTGTATACCCAAACAATAAAACGTGTTGAAATGTAACTTTCTGTGTATGTTTATTTAGGTAGGAACATGACACAGTCCCATGTACATCAACCCGGGCTGATGTAGCAGGTTGATATTCACATCTTGTGCGCGTAATGACTTAGACAGATTGAATCCCTTTGACTAGTTTGACTACCGGCGTGCCAATGTCGAAACGATGAATCCTATAAACGCGAGTATACGTTAGCACTGACAGTGAGGTTGAGGAACCCGTGATAACCGCTCACAATGTTGGTGGGTAACGCGTGAATTAATCTAAGCGTCAAACTAAATGTATAATGTATCATTTGAGTCAGAAGGCATCACAAAGTCACAGGGTACACTGGAGTCACTTTATTGTACACATGTTACAGTATCAATGTAGATAGCAATGGAGATGTGGGTACAGTCACTACTGAAACCCCGGTTCCTAGAGACTACAACACTCCCAGCTGTTCTCGTGCCCAGGTCTCACATCTGTCACACTCTCCCACACGATGGGAGCACACATCAAATATTTGTGCATTCTCATCCGACGATTGATTCAACAAGTCTCTACATCGGATCAAGGGGGTTCGGTCAGAGTTCCCGGAGCAGGGAGCATCGGTGTGCTGCATTGGATCCTCGTAAGCAAAGAACTCAGCATCGTTGTCGGGCACCCAGGTTGAACATGTTGGCATCTCCGAAAGCTCAGGTCGATCCAACTCGAAGGTGCTGGGGGGCGGCTTGAAGTCATCAAGCATCGACACCGCGCTGGCACACAGCTCCGCTATCCTGTTAAGTAGTTCTCCGTACTGGTAGACAAACGCATCCCCGTAGATCTCGTACTGATCCACATGCATGCTTATGAACTGGGTGAAGTTCATCCTCTCAAAGAACGCGTTAAACTGGGACATTCCCATGACCCTCAGACACTTATTAATGATTGGGTCAAGCTGACGCTCCTGCTGCTCCCAGTGCTGGGGAAGGGCTTCGGACCAAGACTGCATGGTTTTACAATTGATACACAGGCATACAATAGATACACAGGTCCACCGAGTGTGCGATATATCAATACTACTAGTTTGTAAAGGGTTGAGAGGAGAGCCTTGACTCAGTCGACCGATGTTACTTACCATCATCACCACAGTATGAAATGAATGAAGCCTAATGCAAGACATTAAAACACTTCTCTCAATCCCGTACCCATATCTATCTTAACTCCGACAGTTTCTTAACTCAGACAGTCTAACAACCAAACCCTATATCTCACACAAGGTCCACGAGGGTGACATAAAACATGACAGAGGTTATTGTTTGTTCCTTGTACTTTATTATTTGCATGACACTGACAACCTACAACAGCTGAGCTTGCGTTAGAGCCCTCGGTTTTCAGCGTCCAACCTTGTGCGTTTTGTCTTTTTCAGTCTCACCGGGTCCAGAGAGCGTTTTGTCTTTTTCAGTCCCACCGCATCCACAGAGTCTCTCGAAGGGTGACCCCCTTTACGGTCCTGGTTACCTGTCATGGGTAGCTCTTCCAGAGGTTGCCTTTGAGGTTCCCTTTGAGCCCTAAGCTCTTGCGTGTCACAAGTCATATTTCTCACAGCGAGTGCTCTGCGTCCATTGGAGTCTCGCAGCATCCGTACCATGGCTCGGAGTTTCTTTAACGCTCCAGGCTTAGCAGTTATCAACTCTCCCTTTGTGACCATCATGGTTGCAGCGTAGTCTCGTTTCAACATCTTCACAGAGAACACGTCAGTACCGTGGACGTGGTTAAACACCTCCGCTGCATCCTTCCACTCCCAATCCTCCTCTAGTTCGACCTGACCGCGATGATCACCGTTGGCTCTCAGTAATATCATGTCCTGGTGATACACGGTCCGCGTGGTACAGAACGAACTTACGTTTTTCACGGGTACACCCGCGTACTCGCTCGAGTACACGCTCAGTCTGGGTCCATGGAAGGTACCTTTCGGACCTCGTCTAGATTCTCTTACATGCTTTTTCTCGTAGGCTTCCTTAGGAGCATTCTGAGACATCGCCCTTCTGATAACACCCCCGTAATACAAGGGCGCAGAGCACTGGAACGTCTCCCCTCCCAGCACGGACTTGTTGAACATCAGTTCGGTCAGGGGTTCGATGGCCGCCGTCGCTTCGAGTATCACAGAGCGCACCGGGTCCTTGGTGAAGTCCAAGGTGAATGTCAATCTGGGCGTAGGCGGTGGTCCATCGCTAGCATTCCTCGAACACCGACCGAACGCAGTGACCTCTTCAAAAGATCCTCTCTCGTACGCATCGACCATTGCTGTTCTTAACTGATCCCAAAAGCCTGTGTGTGAACTCTGTGCGTATAGGGCCAGCATATCGTACACCGCTTCAAGCGGGACTGTGACAGAACCTACTTTCTTGTAAGGATTCGAGTGGCCTCTCCTTACATTTGGAGCGATCTGATTAGTTGCGTATCTGCACGTGCACAGCTTGTAGTTCTTCATGGCGAGGTTCTCGCTGTCACGAGCCGGGACCTTGCATGTCGAGCACAGCATGATCATCTCGTGTGCAACATCGTTCCCGCCCTTGATCTCCTCCTCAGAGAAGAACATTGCGTCTATTCCCGAAATGCACAAGTGTCCATTTTTCAAACTAGTCTTCAGATGCTGCTCATGGATCTGTGATAAGATGTACCCCAGCACCTTGCAGGCAAATCGACCCTGTGTGTCGATAACCCGGGGACATATGTCCGGTAGACAGCCCGCGGAGCACAGTTTGTAGACAGCGTTGGTCTCCAGGCAAATCTGTCCGAATGATAGCTCGTTCAGAGCTTTCAGTCTGTTCTTGTTCATCTGCTCCATGTAACCCCTCAACTCGGGATAATCCTTCGCGGTCGGGATCTCGGTCCACGGAGGGATCCATATGTCGAACACAAAGTGACATGCCAACTTCATGGCCTCGGCAAACACCAGCTGGTTGATACAGAACGAAACCCTCCGACTGATGACGCCCGTGCACACAATGTGGCTTGCGTATAGGGCAGCCACGCACGTGTCTCTTGCGGTGTCGAACCTAACACTAAACTGCATAATCTCGGACTCAGCAATCATTGTAGCGGACTGGATCAAGTTCTGTCTGTACAGGCACACTGCAGCTATATGCGCCATCTTGCGATTCTCCACCGTGTCTTGTATCTGCTTGGTGCTGCGTGTGCGAGTCACGCGCACAGGGAACTCAGATTCCATGATCAGAGATCGATCGGCCCACGCTTCGCTCACAAACCCCATTGTGTTGGTGTTCCACACGAAGCCGCAGTTGTGCACGGCCCGATACTTTACGGTATCCACCTTGCCGGTGCTCACGTCTCTAGTCACAACATCGCTCTCCAGCACGCTGGTGTCCAGGAGGTTTTTGAACGTATTGGGAATCACGTTGGACTCCCTGTCTGCAGACTTGATGTTCTTCTCGTGGATTATGTGCGCGTCGTCTATCATGACCACGCAGGCGTTCCTCTTATGCTTGTACTTGAAAGCTTGCGGGGTGAACGACGTTAGAGTCTCTATGCAACCTTTTACCCTCCTGAACAGGTAGTTCAGCACGTTGTTTGCGTAACTCTTGCCTTCTCCGGGGCCTGTGATGTTGAACAACATAATTCGTTCGATCGTGTACCTGGGAGCGGTGTTGGAAATAATGTAATTGAACGTGGTAGAGGCCTGGAACAACCTGCCCACTTGCAGGTTGTCACAGAACAAGTATCGCACCAATGCGTGGTCATACAGTTTCACCGGATCCAGAGAGCGGGACCCTTCTGAGTAGTCGTCGGGATAACCCGGGGCCAGGTACAACGACTCGTGGATATCTGCGAGGTCGTAACCGAGAGACAGGCTCGAGTTGCTCATTTTATCGTCTATCACTTCGCTCAAACCTTCGTACAGTGAGTCGGTCTCGTTGAACCTGTGTCTGACCAGGATAGCGAAAACCAAATCCGCTATACTGTTGAACTGCACGCGTCCTCTGTACTTGACTTTCATTTCTTTGCTCAGGCGCTCAAGTTTACCCAGATGAGGGTACAGGCGCGCAAAGTAGTAGCTGTGATCGTCTTTGCTCACGACGAAAGGGTGACACTCGGAGGAGTTGTAAAAACACGAGTACGCAGTCTGACACTCTCCGCTACACGCTCCGCGTGGGTCCACAGCGTGCCTTCGCTTGCAATAACACTGACCGTTGTTCAGCAAAGAGGCCAGCGCTCGCGTCCTGCGTTTGCTCTTTATATCGCACAACACCTTCTCTATGCGGGTCTTAGTTATGGGCACATGTCTGTGGATCAGCGATTTGGCAAACAGGTCGGGCGTCTCCCTGTCGATGAGTTTCTCTAGAGAGTACCTGAATACCAACAGTCCTCTGATGTTCACATTGCTGCTTCTCGAGGAACAGCTGAGCTCGTGCGTGAAAACTTTCAACCTTTCCACGAATCTCATGTCCTCTGCCATGGTCGCGTTATACCCCGTTTGCATAACTTTCTGGCTCGGCCATTGTGCGCTGGTGAGTTTAGACACGAGCGATAAGAACAACTCTTTGCCTTCTCCTTCGCTCGCGCTGTCCGTAATCCGACCTATGGAGTTCTCAAGAACCTTGAGATTTAGGACCGTTATAGGCTCGGGTAAGACCACCACCTGCCTCCCTGACTGGCAAGCTGGTGTGTACATGGAACCCTGTAGTTCCTTGACTTTCTTTTTGTCCACATTGTTAGAATTCAGTGAATCGCTGCGGATATCCACCCAGTTAAAAAGTGAGCCCAACTCTCCCTTGCTGTCTCTCATGGCTATCATGGCGTTGTTCAGGGACGATGCCCTTTTTCTAACCAATTGTAGTCGCATGAATGCATTTAACGCTTCCTCTAGCATTTCGTTCCCGAGTGAGGAGGCTGTTCGCTGGGAGGACCCCTCGTCAATGTTCTCATGTCCGCCGTCGTGTCTAAATACATCCATGTTGACACTCATGTTCATAAGACTGAGCAGCTGGGTACCAGACACGTATTCGTCATCATTCAGTCTGTCCGGGCTGGATTGCACACCGAGGCTAGAGGATTGAGCGTTTGTTTCGCACGAATCATCCTTGTTCATGTCTAGAACGAAACAGAATAGCCGTCCGTGAGAGAAATCCTCTCTGATAGGAGGTGACATGCTGCAGAAATCTGGGTTCTCCAGTGTTACCTGGAGGACCTCCCCTTTACAGCAATATGTCAGGTATAGGAGAAATTGAAAGGTTGCTCTCTCATTTTCTGATAGACCACCGAATGACAACTCGTCAGAGAGCTTGTCGTGCAATATGTCATTCTCAACCGCTAAGAACAACGCATTTCTATTGGAAGGCACCTTTACACTTTCCACCACAGCTGTATTAGCCTCTCTGTGAGGTAAGATATTACACGCGGTGAACAGCGTGTTCTTAGCTGTCATGGCTACTAGACAATGGGAACCTTTTCTTTCTAAGACATTACTGCGGGGTGTTTCAACCCTAATAACCCTTCCTATCCTTTATACATAAACATGTTACACTGAACCCAATTTCCTTGCTACTGTTTTGACAGTTCACTCAGTGGTCGTATGTTTCACCCCTGGTCGGATGTTTTATCGAGTGGTCGGATTGTCACCCTTGGTTTGATTTGTCAATCTTGGTCGGATGTTTCACCCGTGGTCGGATGTCTCACCCGTGGTCGGATGTTTCACCCGTGGTCGGATGTTTCACCCGTGGTCGGATGTTTCACCCGTGGTCGGATGTTTCACCCGTGGTCGGATGTTTCAACGATGGTCGGATGTTCACCAGTGGTTAGATCCATTCTTAGACAACCTTGGTTGACATAACATAGATGCTTGATGTCGGGATCAACAGCGGTTGGGCACACGGTGGAGAAGTAGTTGTATGAAACAAACGCACTACACTTTGCTAGTAGCTGCGATCCTTGAAGAGTCATGGACAAAGTCGTGCCTTTCGTGGATCTTTTCCCTGACATCTATCCTGAGCGCAGAGCTGTCAACCCGGAGCTCGAACCTAACCTAGTTGGAGTGATGATCAAATCTGTCATGTTTCACAGACAGGAAGAGGCGCTCTTGTGCAGGGGGTTGGTGGTGCAGGGTCAAGACGTCTATTCTACGGTACGCATCAAAGTTACTGGTATAGCTCCTGTCGTAGGCTATGACCTAGACTTAATTCGCGATCAGGATGGTGAGACAGAGACATGGGAGACGGTACAGAAATCGTGGTCTAAGTACTTCGCCTCTGATCCGGTGTGCATCCACGTTCTCCATGACGACATTAAGCGAAAAGTAAATGCTCAGGTTTTCCCGCTCAAACGTATATCCCTGGCCAAAAAGTACATAGAAACCGTAAGGGGTGCGCTGACTTTCGGAGACTTCTGCCCGGACAAGGGCTACTACATTGCTCGAGATGGTAACACTCCTGCCCTATGCTCTGATGTTATGTTTGGCAGGGTCTATTTTATACCTAAAAATAAGCTGGATCAGACCATTTTGGTCTCCGAACTAATCTATGATCACGAGAGGTCTGAGTCTGAGGCTAAGCTCTTTGACAGTAAACACATGCCCTTTTTGTACAAGGCAGCGTGTCTGGATATCGAGACTGTGTTTGACAAATCGTACCAGGATAAGAGCGTAAGATGCGAGTCTTTCGCATACAAGTTCCCCTACTGTACCGAGCGAACGGTCGCGGACATGACAGAGTACAGGAATAAGCTGGTTCACATGCTAAACACGGGCAGGGAGCAATTACCTAAACAGAGTACGCGCGTCTCCATCCCTGCTCTTGCGCCTGACATGCCAGGCCAGCAACACGAGATCACTTGCGTGTCTCTCGTGATCCTCAACTCGCATAGACCCAAGCTCTCACCCTCCCACCACAGGAAGATTCTGATAGTTCTCTACAACAAAAGTAAAGTGCCCAAAGATTGTTATCCAAAGGAGGACCCGGAACTTGCTCAAAGTGCGAATGTTGATGCCACAAGAATTGTGTTTTACCCGCGCTCCAGTGAACTCGAGCTCCTGTACACCATGATCCGGTTGCTGTACAAGTACGAGATAGAACTCCTGTACGTGTTCAATGCGGAGTTTGATGTAAGGGTAATCGAGCAGCGTGTACATTTCTACGCTGAGTCAAATTACGCGAAGCACTGTACCCCAGTAACACAGAGACAGTGTTCTTTGCTATTGGGAATGTGGCACGGGCTCTTTGTGACCACCAGAAATTTGGGTATGGACATGGTACCTTTCTTCCAGTTTGAAAACGTACGTTACCTGGATATGTACAAGGAGATGCTCAAGGTGGTAGGGTCTGTGTTGAACGGACCATTGACAGAGGATAATCTCCTACTGGTATCTATGACCATCGCTAAGTTCAACAAAGAGAAGGCTAAGTTGGGCCACTTCAAGATGAACAGCTGCGGTATGAACATCATAGATCTGTACAGGATGGCAGGGACCAGAGAGATCAAGTTTGCGTGTACCAGCATGAAGTTGAACGACGTTGCACCCTTTGTCGTTGCCAAGGTCAGGGAACTGAACAGAAAGCCCCCAAAGGACACGAGAAAACTTTACAAGCTGGCAGACGTTGGTTACTCTAGAATGGACGAGATGTTCAGAATGGGGGGGAAGAGTCTTTTCGCCGTGCTCCTCTACAACTTGGTCGACTCGCAGCTGTGCGCGAGGCTGGCTAAAGTCCTCAACCCAGTGTCAGCTCTGTTCCATCGATGTAGGACCACTCTCAATATAGACGTGGTTGTACACGGAAGAGGGGATATCTTTGGCGGATTCGTACAGAGCATTCACTCGGTTCAGATCCCTCAGCTCAAGTTTACACGCGATAATCTCAGAGTCAAAGCGGGACCCGTGGGTATGAAACTAAAGAGCCGCCTGCGATGGGAGCCAGAGCTCGATTCTGCTAATTCCGAGAGGTGGCAGGGTGGATCGGTGTGCGATCCTCTCACGGGCCTACACTACTCGGGACCCGGTATGGGACTGGAGCTTTCATTTGACTTCTCGAGTATGTACCCATCCATCATGTGTGCTCTCAACATCTCGCCTGAGACCACCGTCCCCTGGCCTCCCGTGTACTTTCCCCACGATCTATCCGGTTGGGTGTGTTACAACTGGGAAGCTGAGGGGTTCGAGTACGCATCACTCATCCTCAAGTACGATCCGATTCAAGGCGGGTTTGTCCGCGCCCCGGCAATTTTCTCTTCCTCGGTCGAGTACTATCTCAACCAGCGAAGCGAGTTCAAAAGGAAACTCAAGAACCCCGACATCAGCGATGCCGAGCGGGTCTACTACAAGATGCAGGAGGGAGAGTGTAAAGTGTTGGCCAACTCCTTCTACGGAACGGCTCCCCACCCCTGCGGGCCTCTCATATCTGGCCATGGTAGGCAACAGATTTCCGTGGTAAACAGCTGCGTGTCGACTTTTTACCAGCACCGCTGCCCCGTCGTCTACGGAGACACTGACAGCGTTATGGTCTCAGTTGGATACGGACCCGAGGACCTTCTTCCTGAGAGCGATGTGCCCGACGTAGACGTCCGCAGAGACCAGGCGCTCGGTCGGGAGGCTGAAACCGAACTTCTAGAGAGCTTCGCCTGTAAAGCCCGGACAGCTGTGGGTGACAAGTTTAAGCGGGCCGGAGCGCAGGTGCCTGCCTTTCTGGACTACGTACACACAGCCTTGGTAGAGGACACCCTCGAGAGGATGTACGTGATAGGCAGAGGCAACATACCCCAAAAGGTAGTCAGAGACCCCAGAGGAACATTCACCAAGGAAGGCTACCCGGTGTACGTGGCCAGCGTCCCGGGGTCTAAAGATCCGATCGACGTCACCGGACCCTTCGTCAAAGACAGGAGAGTCAAGCTCGAATACGAAAACAGTTGCTCGGTATACTGTCACGTAGCCAAGAAGACTTACTTGGCCCTCACGCACACCGTAGACGACCAAGGTGATCTCTCTTCGGTCTCCGTAAAGGTCAGGGGACTGTCGGCCTTCAAAAGTATGCGCTCCCCTTGCGATTCCGCCATAACGGACACATTCATAGCGTGCGTCTTGAGGGGAGACTGTATCAAACTGGAAACGGACCAGGTTTCGTGCTTTTCTACCTCTCCCTGGCACCAACTAAAGCCCGGAGATGTAATCTTATACCTGGAACGCGAACCCGACGTGGACGATCTCGGCCGGTGGCTAAACCTGAATCGAGCTAGGTCCTTTCTCACCTCATACAGCGTGGAAGATGTTATAACGGTGCAGCTGGACTCTGGTTTCTCTGCGGTCTCTACGAGACTCGTACCCGTGCAGGGCACCGAGTCTGGGTCGGGTACCGTCACGGTGAGAACGCTGTACAAGTACGGGAAATACTGCACAAACCACATGTTCTCGCGCAAGCAAGCCATCCTCAGAGACTTGCTCGTGTGCAAATCGTCTGAACTCATCGCGTCCAAGATGGGAGCGGGGTTCTTTCCTTGGAGCAGTCTCATCAAATCCGCAAAGAACAAACACTTTAGTCAACAAACGCTGGAGCGCTTGAAAGTGAACAACTCCAGCACCAAGACCACCTACGTAGAAATTGTGAGGACGTGGCTGCAGCAGATCACAGGACTCTCCGTAAAGCCCGTTGAGTGCAACGAGTATCAGAAGTGCAACCCCTGTGAAGCGGCTTTCTACAGATACCCATTGAACCTACAGGCCAACACAGGGTGTATCACAGCCATGTTCGGAGGCTCGCTCATGTGCGAGGCCAAGTGTTCAGAATCCAACAAAGTCCCCGATCGGGATAAGGAGTACGAATGCGAACACCGATCCGAGGACGAATGCGATGTCAACTCGGACTCGGGTCGTGGTCAGCACCAAGAAACCCAGATCACTCCCTCCTCTCACACGGCGCTCATCTCTCACCCCTACCAGCCTTTTAACAAATGTTTCGCAAACTCTAGGGTGTTGATAGCTCACCACGCGGACCGTACCTTGGTCAACAGATCCGGGAAGCTTGTGGCTCACTGCATCGTAGACTACTGCTTGCCCCGCTACATGTACAGTTCCGCTCTGGGCACCAACAGCCTGGATGATTGCAAAGAGCACCTGCTCACCTCCATCGCCTCTGTCAGAGAGAGGTTGAAGAGGGCAACGGCGACTTTCAACACCGTAATGAACAACTGCCCCGAACACATGATACCGGCATGCGGGACTCGAGAGTTGGAGCACCTAAAGATAAACAGGGAGACTGTGACTCGTCTCTCGGGTGAGAAACTCGAGACCTGTCTCAAGGTGATCTCCGAGGACATGTCTCTACAGCCCCGTGACGTCTACAGGAACCTAAGCGCTTCGCTCGGGGAAAAGCTCACCAAAGCCTTGTCCGAAGGCATAGTGTCCCTCATAGACACGGACTCGCTTATCCCCTGCTCGGACACACGCATCTCGCTTTCGGTGCCGAGTGTCATGCTGACAGATGCTGGGATTGCATCCTCTAGTGGCAAGCTTTCCATAGTGAGAAGTGAGCTGTGTGAGAGGACTCTACTTGACCTGGCCGGTCTTCTATATCAGACCGTACTCATGGTGCAGATACACACTCCCGAAGCGTTCAGCTCTGCTAACGCGATGTACCCAGATTCCGTTCTTTGTATCATGCCCTATTCCTGCGCAGACGCGAACCTGATGAGAACGTGGATCGAGACCTTCAAGGAGAAGAAGTGGCTCAAACCAATCCGAGCCAAGCTCGGTAAGAGGACACGTTCTCTTGCTGACTGTAGGGAGGTCACGTATCATTGCACAGGCTGTAAAAACTTCTATAGGGACCTGTTCGCCAACAACATTACAGCCCACAGGCTTATCCAACGTGTCTACGGTCAAGACAAAAGGAGAAGGATAGGACAGTGTGTCAATGAAAGACGGTGGCGCTCTTGATTCTTTCTCGCTTGCGCTCGCTGTCCTACGGGGTCAAATTGAAGCAGCATGAGCAGCCACGTTACGGAAATCACTGTATATACGATTCCGTAGACATGTATTCCCCGAGTGTGTATTCATCCTGTCAACCACGCTTCTTAGTTGGTTAATTAAAAAATGTCTTTCAGTCAGAAGGAGTACATTTTCTCCCATACCATGACCAAGTCCAGTCAAGCCCATCAGCCTGCGATTGTCAGACTGGACTTGCGCGGTCTCATACCCTTCGGAGACTGTAGCACTCTGTTCACCATTGACAATATGAGCCTTACCGCATACAAGCAAGGCACCTTGGAAAAAATACCAGTCAAGTTCACCGTTCTCAACGAGAACAAGAAAAGGGTCCTGACGAACGATCCGTGCAAACTTTCCTCCAAGTGGCAGGTCGATATCAACAGAGGATCCTATATCAAGATAGCGGGCACTGACACGGAACCTTTCGATCGCACCCTATCCGTGTACGACGAAGAAAACAGGCAGGCTCTCGTCAACGTCTTGAGTTTCATGATGTCAAACAGCCTCTGGACTTCAGACAGCGCAATAGGGTCTTTCGAGGTCCTCGCTGATGCTACCCGAGGGCGGTTTGAATTCACATGCGAACTGTGTTCGGAGATCGGCGTAGCCTGCGTAACGAAAGGACCCAGCGGACTTCCCTTGTTCTCTTTCCCTCAGTGTGCGGACAGCTACGTGTGCATACCTTCCCAAGAACCCTGCGCTGACAAGGACTATGAGGCTCTCAGAAACATCCTAGCTCTCATGAGATCGGCTTCACTTGACAACCTTGACATTTTACAACGGGTCACTCAAGAGTTGACCACCAACCGATCCTTTCAAGAGCTCGACTGCACATCATTCCCTCCTAGACATATGTACAAGGGGGACATCGTGATCCCATATGTGTTGATGAAATACATCACCTCACTGTACCAGACCATGAGCGAGTACGCAGACAACATCGCGATCATAGAGGAGAAGACTCCTCACGTAAAAGTCTTGATCGAGAGTCCCTCGGAGATTAGTGAAATCACCGGGCGTATGTCCCTAACAATAATCTACGGATCAACCCTCTCGGGCATTTACAGCACACTCAGCCGCGGCTTGCGGAACGCGGATGGCTGTGAGGAACGGGAAATCGAGAGTCTTGCCAACGTTACACAGTTGGGCAACGAGGTGTTGCTCAGGAGGACGCCGTTGAAATTCATGTTTTGTAATCATATGACATTAAAGGATTGGTGTAACTTCTACTATGGGTGAAATGACTACTGTTGTGGTGTAACGTATGTGAATAAAGACAATATCTCCGGAACTAGGGCACTGTATTATTTTTATTGATGTTGATAAGGATACATGTAACAGACACGTAAAACACTGACAAACGCAGTCGATTGAGATTACACACTGCATTGTCATTCATGTTCTCCTCCCGGCCAAACTGAATGTGATCGTGCATATGGGCTCTCACGGATGAATCTATGCAAACATCGAGGGATGCAAATCTCCGTTCCCTGTTCTTTGAGCTCCTCCACTAGTGTGCTCCTACACCCTTCTTGAAGCGTAGGAAGGGGTCTATTCACAAAGGTCACTCGTGTCCTCATGTGGTTCAGTAAATCTCTGAGGTTGGAGAAGCGTACACCTCTCCAAGTGTTCCCAATGTAATACCCCGAAGCGTTAAAGATCACCGTATATGACATCTCGTCAGCGGTTAAAATCTGGAAAAGGTACCCCCGGTCGCTTTCATCCATGAAAGACACTACTGCTGCGGCGGGGTTCACGTGCGCTGTCATTTTTCTCAGATCCGCTAACACCTCCCGGTACTCGGGTGTTGAGACATGACCATCCGAAGCTCCCCACCATGCACCTTCCAGTGACGTTATCATGGCACGCATGTCTTGCACCAGATGTGTGACGGAAAACTGGGTTGGATCGTCAGGTATCTCTGGTGGTTTCGAGACAAAACGCGCTTCTCCGAGTTCGTCTCTGATTTCATCAATCAGCTCTTCTTCTATCATCTCTTTGGGATTTGAATATTCCCATAGTGCGAACTCGGTGCATCTGTAATATCCTCGCCGGATGATCACACCAAATTCCGTGACACCATCGTGAGTCTTCACCATGTTAAGAACGAAGCCCACGATCTGTTCAACCTCGGCCAGGAGCCCCTCCTGTGTTCCTCGCTCCCTGTTGTGTTGCAAAAACGGAGCACGTCGAAATGTCTCGGATTCACATATGCCATGGTACAGACACCTATTCCGCTAATGTCCGGGTCACTGATGTTAGTGATGTCTAGTACGTAATACACTTTCCCTGGTTGTAGGCTCTGTGACCGTTACAGAACGTACTATGGGAATGTGCTTTCACCAAATGAATGTGTGAATAAAGAGAGAAAGAAACGAATGGTCATCCACTGTAATTTATTCATGATGATAAGTATGTAAACTGACATAATGCATTGCAATTAGGCTGGATGGTTATTTCCGGATACCATCTGCATCTTGACTGACGCATATGTACTGGCATATGTACTGAACTTGTCCTGTGTCATGTCACGACGTAACGGTGGAATTTCCATCTCGTTGACACCCTAGGCTACTATGTGCTCCTGCACAGGTGTTGTAGGAAGGGTAAGTGATCGTAACCAGATCTAGGATCGTGAAATACTACGGTGTAAATGTTGCCATGGCCAAACATGTGTTCCCGATGGGAGCTCTCACAAAAGCCATCTGTGTATATTGAGCTGGGCCTTGAATGCGTCTCCGGTCGTGATTGTGGTGGTGTTATAACCTTTGCAGGCTCGTACCACCTGTCCTCCTGCGAAACCTTGCACACTTTCCACGATGGTCATAGCGTGCCTGACTACGGTCCTCAGAAACCTTTTGACGTGGGCGTTCTCCACAATATTGCTAATCAGCGCAGCATCGAAGTCCTGGTTGACAGCAAATGCCGCGTTGGTTCTCATAGCGTTATCGACTCTGTGATAGTCAGCCCCGTTGGCCACCAGCGTCATCATTGAAAGTATACTCTCGGGTGTGTATGGTGACATCAGTTGAAACACGTCAAAATCTTGGTCGTGTCTAATAGCCTGTATCACCTCCTCCACAGGGTCTCCACCGGCCTCACAATTCACT